>NC_056524.1:185450809-185556758 GCF_019175285.1 Sceloporus undulatus
GCATTTTATCCTGGATTCCTGTTCACACTCACATGAAATGCCATGGAGAGATTCAACCCTGGCAGTCACGGCAGTGGAGGCAGAGGAAGAGGAAGAAGAGGAGGAGGGGGCCAAAGGCAAGTGGAGGAAGGCTGATCCAAGGCAGGGATAGGGAGAGAAGAGGAGGAGGAGGAGGAGAAGGGGTCCAAAGGCAAGCGGAGGAAGGCTGATCCAGGCACAGATGGGAGCAGATAAGGGAAGGAGGAGGAAGATGAGGAAGAGGGGAGCTCTGAATGGGATTGAATTATAAGTTTTCATTGGTGGCTCCCATAAAAACCCTGGTTCTTTTGAAAAGAACCTCCGAAATCCCTGTGGTAAAAAAACCTGGTTTAAGGGGGATTTGCACTGCCCCCCCCCCCGAATTCAGGTCAGGAAAACCCGGTATGAATGTGAACAACCCCCAGGAAAACCTGGCACAAGTTTACACCGGTTTGGAACCCAGTTTAAAATGCAGTGTGAATTTGGAACCCAGTGTGAAAATGCAGTGTGAATTTGGAACCCAGTGTGAAAATGCAGAGCCCCCTGGTTTTCTTGACAAATTTGTTCAGAGGGAGTTTGCTTTTGCCTTCCTCTGAGGCTGAGAGAAAGTGACTTGACCAAGCTCAGCTAGTAGGTTTTCATGCCTGAGTAGGGATTCAAATTCTGATCTCTAGTTGTAGGTCAAAGCTCAAACCACTACACCACACTGAGTAGGCTACCAAAATTAAGCTCAGAGTAAAACCTGTAAACCTAGTAAAATAAACTAGCCCACAGCTTTCCTCCACTAGTCTTAAATTTAACTTCACTGTGGCAAAACTGTGATTTGTTTTTGTTTTTTCGATTTACAAACCTACACAGACAAGCCACATACAATGTCTATGCAGTAAATTACACAGACCTTATCTGCATAACAAACCCAACATGGTCAGATGGTAGCAGGTAGCTCACCAGAATGCTTTGACTGCCAATGAAGAAGGCTGGCTATTCCAGGCAAAAGAGATTCACAGATGTAATTATACCAGTGTGATCTGTGTGATTTAGAAAGCAAGGAGCTGAATGGTTGAGCAGACGTGTACTACAAATGGAAGCAGGGAAGACTAACATGATGTAGATTTCAGATGCACTCAAAAATAATTCACATGCAGCTGTAAAAGCCTTGAGCTGTGCTATGCAGTGTAAAGATACTCCTGTGGGTTCAGCCTTATGAATCTCTGAATAGTCCTTAATCAATGCTGTTGGCTACATTAGGTTTCAGAGTGTGCAATTGCTCAGAGATGCTGACGTGTTGCAGCCCTCCATTTTCTTCTGCTGCTCTTTCTGCAGTTTGTGATCACTGTGTCTTCCTTCCACCCACCTGCCTGCCCCTAACTTCCGACTATGTGGGTAGTAATTGGTATAATTAGGCAGAATGTTAACTAATGATATCCTAACTAGTGTTGTAATGCAAAGCTGCCATTTCACTTCTGCATCATAACTCTAAAGAATGGGGGAGGAGAAGGAGAAAGGTGGAGAACAGAAAAAAGGATGGATAGATAGATAGATAGATAGATAGATAGATAGATAGATAGATAGATAGATAGAATATAGATATCCTTCCCTTCTCCACCTTTCTCCTCCTCCCCTTCCTTTAGAGTGTAGGTGTGTGTGTTTTCATATAAACAATCTCATTCACAACCAAAACATAAACATTCAGAATTAAAAATATAAAGAAAAAGAGAAAAGAAAAAAGAAGATACAAATAAAGTATATAACTAAAACTAATATATAGTACTAAAACACTAAAACATGTAACTAACTTCCAGGCTAGCCTGGAAGAAGAGACTCCTCCCTCTATAACTGTCATCTTCCAGCCTATGAGGGAGTTGACCAGGCAGGCCCAGCTCCACCAGGGCTGGCCTGAAGAAGAAGAGCCCTCCCTCTGGTCCATCTGCCCTGGTCCAGGCCTCAGAGGGAGAGAAGAATGCTGGACCTGATCCCCTCCCTCCCTCACCATTCCCTTCTCCTTTTGTGTCATGTCTTTTTAGATTGTAAGCCTGAGGGCAGGGAACAGTCTATTATCCACTCTGTTGTAAGCCGCCTGGATTCCCAGTGATTGGGCGGCATATAAATAAATCCTATTATTATTATTATTATTATTATTATTATTATTATTATTAAATACTAAGAGCTAACCAGAAGATAATAAAGGAAGTATTCAAACACACTTTCTGTAGTCAAAAAGAAAGAAAAGAGAACATGGATGACAGATAAATGCTACAAGCAATAATGGAAAGAAGAGAAGCAAAGCAAAAGGAAGATAGGAATAAACTAAGAACCATGGGTCCTAGATCAGATCAAGCCAGAAATCTCCCTGGAAACCAAAATGACAAAACTGAAGCTGTCATACTTTGGACACATCATGAGAAGGGAGGGCTCACTGGAAAAAAACGGTAACACTAGGAAAGGTGGAGGGAAGTAGGAAGAGAGGAAGGCTGAATGCTAGATGGATGGACTGTATTAAGGAGGTCATGGGTATGGGTTTGCAGGAACTAAGCAGAGCAGTGGAGGGCAGGGGGACTTTGGCGCTATCTCATCCACAGGGTTGCCATAGGCTAGATCAACACAAGGACAGTTAAGAACAACAAAACTAGTTGAAACACAAAAGATCTCTGAGGTCCCAATTCACACTGTAATGAGAGAGTGAAAAAGCAAAGGAAAAACTTAAGGCTGAAAACAGGTGGCCCTAAAGGAGCAGCATCATGCAGCTCCTTTGTGCGCCTGATCGGGGCTGCAGCATGTGGTTGCTGGCCTTTCTGGCCTTTCCCCAGTACAAAAAGGAGCAGCAAAAAGCCACTTCTTTTTGTGCCAGAGAAAAGGCATCTTTGTTGCTGTGGCTGTGTTTCTTCAGTGTTTCTTTAGCGTTCCTTTGGCATGCTGCACCTAAATGCTATGCCGCCGAAACACCAAAATGCTGCCCGTGGGCAGTGTGATGCTGGGGGTGGAGTTGGGATGTGCAATGTGTGGATGCCACACTCCCACACCACCCTGAAGCCAGCTCTTTTTATTCTACAATTACAGTTGCAACTAGGTAACTAGATAATCCTATTAGAATGACTAATAAGATAGCCAGAATTTATTGCATTGTTAAATTTATTATTGCTCAAAAAGTCCATAAAAAGTTTCTAGTTTTTCTAAATATATTCTGTTGGTTTAAACTTTAAAACCCATATCAGTTGGGCAGCAAGCTTAACAATCCATTCTTTCACTGTTGATGTTTCAGTCCATTTCCAAGTTTGAGCAAACTGTGTTCCAGGTATTGTTGCTGTACAAACCAGTTTTATTTTGAAGATCTATACAGTGTTTTCCGTATCCAGAAATATTTCCTGGGAGTCTCCAGCATTACCAAAGACTTTTATTCCCATTCCTCAGGTCAGTTTAAATTAACCAGTACTTTTTAAATGAAAAGTACTGGTTACTTGCCATGTGTTTCTATTAGCTTGCACTTAGTAAAGATGGCCATCAAATAAGCACAACTATTGTTTTCACTTCAGAGACTCAACGGAGATCAAATGAGGAAAGGTCAGCAATAAAAACAAACAGTCCTAATACACAACTAATATAATACTGCTGAAGCACTTTAGCACTTTATGGAGATTATTGCATATGAATATTCCCAATGGGGTAGACACATTTAACTGTCAATCTTGCTGCACCTGTCCTGTGGTTGGGCCATAGGTAGCCCGTATGCAACCCAGGCTAACTCTGCAGCTTTTCAAGAACAGGAAAATCCTGCTCTTTAAAAGCTATGGCACAAGCCTGGGTTACATTCAGGCTGCATATGGGCTGCCTACGGCCCAACCACAGGACAGTGTGGTAAGATCCACCATTGATGGTTAAATGTGCATCTATCCCGTTTGGGATATTCATGTGCAATAATCTCCTATAATGCCTGCATTTAAAAATGGTTCAATGGAAATGGGTAAAAATCACTTTCTGAAATGTTTCATGAGACTGGATGTGACACATGGTCAGTGGGAAGGTGAAGAGCTCAAGGGAAGAAGAGGGGGAGGGAATCCCGGCATATTTTGCGTGAGAGGAAATCCATAAATGTGGAAACCTATGAACCCATTATGCAAACCCACGAATGTGCAGGTACAACCCAAATAAAATTACTAAGTACTTGGAGCAGTTGAGCCCTGGCTGGATTTTTTAAAAACTCTGACAGCAACCATTCAGCACATTGGGAGGAGCCCCAGTTCTTTTTCTGTGACCAGATTGCTGCATGCCTCTCTTCTGTGTACACACAGAAAGAGGGGGTGTTCCCACTTAATATTTGAAACGATTTAAAATACAACGTTTTTAATAAAACCGATTCAAAATAACCCTGGTGTTATCTCGCGTTCCGAAATGCGTTATTCTTCGTTCCCATCTGGTTATTTAAATCAAAGTTTTTACCTGCAAGCGTTCCTACTTGGCATGAAATCGGTGTTTAAATAAAGCGATTCTTCTCTTCCATACCTTATTTGGAGCTGTCAATCAATAGTACGTCAGAATGACGTAACGTTAACCCGGATTATTTGGAAGCGATTTAACTTTCGTCAGCATTTCCATTTCATTGACCGTTTGTGAAATGATGTATTTTTGGCGGTTTTTTTTTAATGAACCAATCAAGGCGCTTAAACGATCAAACGTCATAAGCGCTGTCAGCCTTATATACATTTTCCCTCCAAATTTAGTAGGAAACCCAAGCTCTTTCCAGAGGAACTATGGGATAGGTTTTCCAGGGCAGCATCCCCTCTTCATGTCTCCCAAGACAGCCAGGGAGAATCCCTTCACAGAGCCCACAGATCAATGGGGGAGGCTTCTGGCAAAGCGAATTTAGTAGGAAACCCAAGCTCTTTCCAGAGGAACTATGGGATAGGTTTTCCAGGGCAGCATCCCCTCTTCATGTCTCCCAAGACAGCCAGGGAGAATGCCTTCACAGAGCCCACAGATCAATGGGGGAGGCTTCTGGCAAAGCAGGGAGGGAGCACCTCTTCCAAAGATTCTCTTTCCAGGGTTGGAGGAGAAGGCAGATTCCGTTTCAGAAAGAGAGGGAGAAGGCTCTATCCCCCCCCCATTGATCAGAGCCCTTCCCTGTCTGGGCGAGATCAGATGCCTCCTCGCGAGGAGCCTTCCCTTCCCTGTCTGGGCGAGATCAGAGCCCAAGCGGGCAGGGAATGCCTCTTCGAGAGGAGGCTTCCCTTCCTGCCTCTCCTCCGTTAGAAATGGGCTCTCCCCACACAGAGGGGAGGTTGCAATCCACCGGAGGAAGCCTTGTAGTCCTTTGGCAGATGCAGGCGCTTGAGCAGCCGAGACTTCAGGCGCTTAAAGCGCTGAAGAGATTAAGCGCCTGTAAACCATTAAAATAAAAAATAAAAATAATCCTTATCTCTTGTTGAAAGACCACAGCGGACAAAGGGGTGAGGGAAGCAAAAATGGCGACAGCCACGACGGATGGGGACAGAAAGGGCAACTCCCCCAAGGACAGCCCCCACCGCAGTCCGCTCCTCCCATCCATCCAACCCGATTCAAAGGCTGTCGTTCCTATTTAAATACTCCGGTTCCTAACTCGAATCAATGGAAAAACGTAGGTCGGACCCTAGTGTTTTTTTAATGCGCGTTAAAAGACGAAAACTCGATTCAAATTTTTATCCCGCTCTACGATTCGATTTGTAGTGGGGACGATTGCGGGTTGCTCTAGAACCGTTCTAGTTTTAAATCGGATCCTAATATGAATGCCACTCCTTGGATTCGATTCAGAACGCGGGGTTTCCCCTAGTGGGAACATCCCCAGAGATTGCCATTTTCTCTGCAGGCAGAAGGAAAGCAGCAGACTAATCTGCTTATGGAGATGAGGGGGAGAGACCTCTGGTCTCTATTTTCCACCACTAGATTGCTTTGTTTTCCTCTTTGTACATGGGGAAAGGAACAGTCCATGAGAGGCCCTTTTTCTCTCCTTTCCTCCCCACTCTTTGTGTGTGTGTTTGTGTGTGTGTGTGAAGGAGAGAGAGAGAGAGAGAGAGAGAGCAAATGGTTTCAGATTGGGTTGGGGCTGTGCATTGCTGAGACATGTCCCAGAGACATGGGCTGTTCTTTGGGGCAAAAAAATAAAAATAAAAATAAAAATTGGTTTCCTGCTCCTGCCTACAAGTACACCTGCACAGCATCACAAACAATGAAATTGTGGCAATTTTTTAAATAAGAAAATGCATTAGCACATTTGACTTAGATTCATGTTTCCAATATAACAAAATGAAAGAGAAATTATTCCAAGATAATAATAATTAACAAGGCACCAGATCATATCTGATCTTGGATGTTAAGCAGGGTCCATTCCAGCTAATACTTGGGTAAGAGACTGCCAATGAAAACCAGGTACTGTAGGCTATATAAATGGCAAATCCACCTCTGAATATTCCTTGCCTAATAAAACTCTATGAAATTTATGGGGTCATCATAAGTTGACAAATGATTTGAAGGCATGTGTACCCAAACAAAATATATTACCTTTCCTAAGCACAGAGAGGTGATTATTTTATCCTGATCCATGGTAAGCATGGAGTCCTATATAATAGTCAGTTATTTGTAACAAATAAGTCATATGTATGCAGAATTAATGAGCTGGTCAGAAATGCATACATTTCGGATGTTCAATCACTGCTTTTGCTTTTGTGGTCTGTATGAGCCAGCATGGTACTGTATAGTGGTTTGAGTGTTGAACTATGACTCTGGAGGCCAGGGCTCAAATCCCTGTAAGTTCATCCATGTAAACCCACTGGGTGACCTTGAGCAAGTCACACACTCTGAGCCTCAGAGGATTGCAAAGGCAAAACCCCTTGAAGAAACTTGCCAAGGAAACACCATGATAGGTTTGCCTTAGGGTCACCATATACTGGAAACAACTTGAAGGCACATAACAACAAACAACAATGAGTTGAACTGAGATACTTCCTCACAGTAAAATCCAGGATTATTATTATTATTACTAACCTTTATTTATGAAGCGCTGTAAATTTACACAGCGCTGTACATGCAATCTTTTTAGTTAGACGGTTCCCTGCCCTCGGGCTTACAATCTAAAAAGACATGACACAGAAGGAGAAGGGAATGGTGGCGGGAAAGGGTAAGAGGTCCAGCAGTTCCTCTCTACCTCCAAGGCCTGGACCAAGGCAGATGGACTGGAGGGAGGGCTTGGCTTCAAAATGGAAGGTTAATCATTATCCAGGGAAAATACATACTCACAAGTAGGATAATACATATACAGTACATAGCAATACAGGAAATGGTTCAATAAGCAGGCAACAAAAGAACATCAGATAGTAAGCGACAATTATGCAATGCCTGGGAAGGCTTCTCTGAACAGGATGGTTTTCAACTCTGTTTTGAAGCTAAAGAAGTGATGGCTCTTGCTTGTGGGGGAAGAAGGTTCCAGGAGTGAGGGGCAGCAAGTGAAAAGGGGCGAATCCGGGATGGGGCAGAGGAAATCCTGGGCTGAGACAGGAACCCTTGACTACCAGAACAGAGGGCCCGGGTGGGAAGGTGAGGAGAAAGAAGGTCTGATAAGTAAGGAGGGGCCAGTCCATGGAGGGCTTCGAATGTCAACAGCAGGAGCTTATACTGAATGCGGAAAGGGAGAGGGAGCCAGTGAAGGGATGCCAACACAGGAGAGATGTGGTCAGAGCGGTGGGTGGAAGTGATAATGCGTGCAGCTGAATGCTGGACAGAGATTAAAGGACGGAGGTGAGAAAGAGGAAGCCCAGCCAGGAGGACGTTACAGTAATCCAGTCGTGAGATCACTAGGGCATGGACCAGGATCTTGGCAGTAGAGGCGAAGAGATATGGTCGGATTTTGGCAATATTGTACAAAAAGAATCTACAAGCCTTGGCTGTGGTCTGGATCTGAGGGATACACGACAGAGAAGAGTCAAAGATAAAGCCAAGACTGCGGGCTTGCTGGACTGGTTGAATGGAAATGTTGTCCACAGAGACAGAAAAGGAGTGTTGAAGGGTGGGCTTAGGAGGAAAGACAAGAAGCTCCATCTTGGACATGTTGAGCTTCAAACGCCAATAGCGCATCCACTGTGAGACAGCTGTAAGGCAAGAACGAGACTTGCTGTTCAAGCCTTGGAGAAAGGTCAGGGGCAGAAAGATACAGCTGGGTGTCATCAGCATACAGATGGTAGGAAAAACCAAAAGAGCTGATGAGTTTTCCTAAGGACAGTGTGTAGAGAGAAAACAGAAGGGGACCCAGAACAGAGCCCTAGGGAACTCCAACAGATAACGGAACAGGAGAAGAAGTCTGACCCCTTGCAACTACTGCAAAAGATCGGCCAGACAAGTAAGAACTAAACCAGTCGAGAACAGAGTCTGAGAACCCAAGGTCAGAGAGTATGTCCATTAGGAGACAGTGATCAACGGTGTCGAAGGCTGCAGACAAATCGAGAAGGATGAGAACAGAGTAAAGGCCATTAGCCTTGGCCTGTAAAAGGTCATTCGAGATCTTAGTGAGAGCTGTCTCTGTGGAATGCCTTGGGTGGAAGGGATCAAGGATGGAGTTGGTTTCAAGAAACTTAAGACAGCGCGATAGCCCCCACCGCTCCCCAGCCCCAAGCGGCGACAGAGGGACTAGAATCTCCTTTTTTTTTCCCTCCTGTCTCCACGCCTGATAAAAGTGAAAGAAGGAGAGGAGGGGGGCACACAGGGATAAGTAATAAGGAGAAAAAAAGACTTCAAGTAGTAGAGATAAGCGCGGAAGAAAGGGAGAAAAGTTAGAGTAAATAATTATAGGGAGGAATAGTAGCAAGATGAAGAAATATATTGGAGAAATGGAGAATTAGAATACAGAGAGGAGGGGTATAGGAAAGGGAAGAAGGACCGCTAAATCCCTAGTCCGTCGCGCTAGAGAATAAGACATTAAGAGCTGCCCGAGATCTAAGGAAGAGAAAAGAAAAAGGAAAAAGAAAAGCGAAGTAAATAACCCATGGAAATATAGGACAAATAAGGGGAAAGAAGCAAAGAAAAGATAGAAGCTGGGTCCGCAATACAGTCAGGGGAAGGTGCAATCTTACCAGACTGTAAACCAATAAAGGGTGGGCTGGCAGAGAAGGATAAGAGCAAAACAGCCAGACAGAGACTTTCCCAAGGAAGAGGGGAAGTAAGAAAGGTACTCACAAGGCGTTCCTAGAGGGCAGAATAAAGGAAGGAAGGAAGGGTAGAGGGGAAGGAAGGTTTAGAGAAAGAAGGAACCAGGAGTCGAGGCCCTTTATTTGGTATAACACAACAGAACGGAAGTTCTGTGAAGAGGTGCGGAGGAAGCAAGAAGTAAATAGAGAAAAAGGATCCCCAAGGAAACACAATAGAGAAGAGAAAGTAGAATGAGTCAAAGACCAACTACTAGACAGTTTAAACAGTCACAAAAAATGTCGCAAAGACAGGGAAGGTCACCTTCAGCATCACCAGAAAGGCAAGTAGATGTAGCAATACAAATAGCTAGTCTGTTAGAAGAGTTTAAGATGTTTAAACAGGATATGAAGAAGGAAATGAAGGAAAATAGGGAGGAAATTAAGGAAGAAGTGAGAAAAGAAGTAGATAAGATAGGAAGGAAGATAGAAAAGATATCGGAAGAAGTAGGACAAGTTAAGAAGGATATAAAAGAGGTGAGAGTAAGGACACATGACTTGGAGAAAACATCCAAACAGATTAAAGAAAGAATACAACAGGAGGAGTGGAAAACGACACAACTAGAGTTAAGACAGAGAGAGAAATGTTTAAAACTCAGAGGGTTACCAGAAGATCCCAATGAAAATTTAGCGGAGAGGATAATACCAGATCTGGGGAAATTTTTGGAAATAGAGGAGGGAAAATTGGAGTTAGAAATCGACAGAATGTTTAGAGTTAATTCAATAGTAGCTAGAGAAAGGAAGGTACCGAGAGATATTGTAATATACCTGGTGAGGACAAAGATAAAGGATTTGATAATAAGAAAAAGTTACGCGGAGAGATTAATAGTGGAAAATGAAGAGTTGAAAGTGTTTAAGGATATACCGAGCCAAATATTGAAGAGGAGGCAAGAGTATAAATTCCTGACAAAGCTACTGACAAAGGGAGAAATTGGTTTCAGATGGGACAAATTAGAAGGCATTTCTTTCAATTATAAACAAAAACGATATAGAATAGACACAATAGAAAAGGCAAAAGAGATTTACGAAAGAATTAAGCAAGAGGTGGAAGAAAGGAAATAAGGGGATAGGAAGAATATACATAAAAAACTAGGAAACAATGATGGGAATAAAATGTTTAATTTGGAATGTGAAAGGATTAAACTCAGGTGCAAAAAGGAAACATGTATTTCATTTTGTAGAAAAACAGAAAGCGGACATAATATGTTTGCAAGAAACGCATATAAATAAAAGGGAAGTAAAATATTTAAGAAATGGAAAACTAGGGGTTCAATATGTCTCAGCATATGAAAAAAGAAAAAGAGGAGTGGTGATATATGTGGGAAAAGATGCACAGAGTAAAGAGATTATGATAGATCAAAATGGAAGGATGGTGGTCGTAGAAGTTAAAATAAGGGATACAAGAGTGCTAATAATAGGAATTTATGCCCCATTTGAGGAAAAGGAAGACTTCTTCAGAAAAATACAAGATATAATCTTAGAACAAAAAAATGGATAAAGTGATTGTAATGGGCGATTGGAATGGGGTATTTAACCCAAAAGAGGATAGAACGACAGTGAATGAAAAAAAGAAAAAAGGTAAGAAGGTGCTTCATGGGAAACTCCCAAAAATAGTATGGGACCTAAAAAATAATTGTGCACTAGAAGAAGCATGGGAGTATAAATATGGCAAAGAAAAAGGATTTACATTTTATTCAGAAAGGCATAAGTCGATGTCGAGAATAGACATGTTTGTCATATCTAAAGTAATGTTACCGGATATTAATAAAATAGAAATATTGCCCAAAATAGTATCGGATCATAATCCAGTAATGTTAAACTTGAATGAAAAAAGGAAAGAATGGGCATGGAGATTAAATGAATCACTGATAGAGGCAAAAGAAAGTGTAGAATATGTGAAGAAAGAATTAAAGTTCTTTTTTGAGGAAAATGGAGGAATGGATACAAGAGCGAAAGTAATATGGGACACGTGTAAAGCAGTAACGAGGGGAATTTTTGTAAAATTAGGATATGAAAAAAAGAAAAAGAGAGAAAGGAAGATGAAGCAGTTAGTGGAAAATCTGAAAGTAAAAGAGAGGGAAATGAGGGAGAAACCGAAAGATAATAAGGTAAAACAGGAAGTTAAGATGGCACAAATACAGCTGAACGAAGAATTGAATAAGGAAGTAGAATGGCAATTAAAAAGGAGTAAACAAAAATTCTTCGAAGAGGCAAACAAACCGGGAAAATGGTTGGCACAGAGGTTAAGGAAAAAGCAGGAAAAAAAGTTAATTACGGAATTAAGAGTAGGGGATAAGGTATACAAAGAACAAAGAGACCTAAAGAAAGTGTTTAAAGAATTTTATGAGGAACTGTATAAAGAGAGAAAGACCGGGGAGATGGAACAAGAAAAGATAGAGAGGTATTTGGAAAAGCAAGAAATAGCAATTTTAGGAAAGGAGGAACAAGATAAGTTGAACGCTCCAATCTCAGATAAAGAAATAAAAGAGGCAATAGGAAGGGCTAAAAATGGATCATCTCCGGGGCCTGATGGCCTATCAGCTGGTTTTTACAAAAAATTTGAGGAAATAATAGTACCACAATTGAAAGAAATGTATAATAAGATAGGTGAAGAAGGGAAACCGGATTCATGGAAGTATAATAATATAGTGGTAATCTTAAAAGAAGGAAAGGACGCAAAAGATCCCAAAAACTATAGGCCGATATCACTAATAAACAATGATTATAAATATTAACTTCAATTCTAGCAGAAAGGGTAAAAGGAATACTAGAGGAAAGAATTCATAAGGATCAGACTGGGTTTTTACCAGGGAGACAAATACATGAGAATATAAGAACAGTGATAGATATATTAGAATACTACAATATAAACAAGGAAAAGAAAGCTGCTATTGTGTTCATTGACTCTGAGAAAGCATATGATAATATAAGGTGGGAATTTATGTACAAGATATTGAAGAAAATGCAAGTGGGAGAAAAATTCTTAAAATGGGTAATAGAATTATATAAAGATCAAAGAAGCAAGGTGATAGTAAATGGGGAAAAATCGGATGAAATAGAAATCCAGAAAGGGACGAGACAAGGGTGCCCATTGTCTCCTCTGCTATACATTATGATCATTGAGATATTGTTGCAAAATATAAGGGAAAATGAGAAAATACAAGGAGTAAAGATAAGAGACCAATGCTATAAGGTAAAAGCCTATGCAGACGATATTGTAGTGTATATGGAGAATCCGTTAATCAGTATAAAAGAGTTAAAAAATACAATAGAAAAATTTGGAGAAGTAGCTGGGCTAAAGATTAATGAGGAAAAAACAGTTGTAATTACAAAAAATATGACAAAACAGGAAGAGAAAGAACTAGAGGAAATTACAAAATTTAGAACTCAAAATAAAGTCAAATATCTGGGTGTCTGGATAACAAAAAGAGTCGGAGAATTGTATGCAAACAATTATCAAAAAAAATGGAAAGAGATAAAGGAGGAATTAGGGAGATGGGCAAGACTACGGCTCTCCTTATTAGGGAGGATGGCGGCAATAAAAATGAGCGTGCTGCCCAAACTCTTATATTTATTCCAGAATCTCCCGGTCATAAACACAGATAAGTGCTTCAGGGAATGGAGAAAGGAATTAGCGAATTTCATTTGGGAGGGGAGAAAAGCACGAATAAAATGGGACAATTTGATAGATAATAAACATAGAGGAGGTTTAGGAGTGCCAGAGCTACAAAAATATTATTAGGCAAGCGGAATGGTCTGGGTGGAAGAATGGATTAAGTTAGAAAATGTTAGAATGCTAAATTTAGAAGGTCATAACATTAAATATGGATGGCATGCATACTTAAATTACAAGAAATGGAAGGAGGACAGAGAATTTAAAAATCATGTCATAAGAAAAGGGTTATTAAGGATATGGGAACATTATAGGAATAAGTTCTATAGGAAACTACCCAGATGGACGTCGCCACAGGAGGCTCACTTCGGAAAGTTTAGAAAAGGGGAAGAACAATGGATAAGATATGAACAAATATTAGAGGAAGGAAAAAAAGGGGATCTAAGAATTAAGACCAGAGAGAAACTAGAAAAGGAAAATATGAAGATTGAATGGTTCCCATACAAGCAATTGGAGGAAAGGTTCAAGAAGGATGAAAAACAGGTGGGAATAGAAAACCAGAAAAATGAGTTAGATAGGATAATTTTTGAGACACAGAATAAGAAGAAAATATCTAAATATTACGCGGAACTATTAGAAAGGGATGTGGAAAAGGAAAGGATTAAGGGGAACATGGTAAAATGGAGTCAAATGGTGCAGCATAACATAGAGCTGGAGGATTGGGAGAGATCGTGGGAAAAAACGAATAAATTCACCCTAGCCCAAAATATGAAAGAAAACTACTATAAAATGTTCTATTTGTGGTACACCACGCCGGTTAAAATATACAAAATGTATAAAAAAAGGGAATAAGACATGTTGGAAATGTAAGAAAGCAGAGGGAACCTTTTACCACATGTGGTGGGACTGTAAAAAAGCCAAACATTTTTGGAATGAGATACACTGTGTGATAACAGATATAGTAGGAGGGAGATTCCAAAAAACACCTGAGTTATACCTATTGAATATGACCTGTAGAATAGAGAAAGAAATAGAGAGGAGATACTGGAAGATAATTTTGTATATGATTTCGGCGGCAAGGTTGCTATATGCACAAAGATGGAAAGTAGAGCAAGTACCAACTATAGAGGACTGGTTTAATAAGGTGATGGAAATGAAAGAGGCGGATAGACTGTCCAGGAGTATAAAAAGAAAAGAAGAAGATGAGGAAGAGGCTGAAGAAGATGTGTGGAATATAATAGAACAGTACTGGAATAGTGTAATGTAAACAAAAGGAAGTAAAGGGGGGAAGATAAAGAAATAGGATATGGGTTAGGCAGGGAGAGGGGAGGAAGAAGGGTAGGTGGAATGGGAGGGAAGAGGGGAGGGGGAAGGGAAGGGTAGATTTGTAAAAGGAAAAAAGAAAAAAAAAGTGTAAGTAAATATATATATATATATATATATATGAATGTGTCAGATACATTAAAAAAAAAAAAGAAAAAAAAAAAACAAAACTTTAGAAAGAAAGGGGAGAAGAAAAATCGGACGATAGCTAGACAAAGAGGAGGGGTCAAGAGAAGGTTTTTTCAGAATTGGGGAAATGAGAGCATGTTTGAAGTCCGATGGGAAGGAGCCTGTAGAGAGAGAGAGATTGAAGATATGGAGAAGCGAGGGCAGAAAGGAGGGAGCTATAGAGATTAGAAGACGAGTAGGAATTGGATCAAGAGGATAAGTTGCAGGTTTGGAAGAGTTCAGAAGTGCAGAGAGTTCATCCAAAGAGGCAGGAGGAAAGACAGAAAATTTGTTAGGCGAAGGCGATAGAAGATTAAGAGCAGAAGAAGAATCAGGAGGGACTATCTCAGAGCGAATAGTGGTAATCTTAGAGATGAAATAGTTAGCAAAGTCATTAGGAGAGAAAGATGAAGAGACAGGAGGAGAGGGAGGTTTAAGCAAAGTGTTGAAGGTGGAGAACAAACGCTGCGGGCGCCTCTCATTGGCGGAGATCAATGATTTGTAATAATTCTGTTTTGCCATAGAGAGGGCGCGTGAGAAGGAAGAAAGAACAAATTTGAAATGGATAAAATCAGCCCACTCTTTGGACTTTCTCCAAAGACGTTCGGCCACTCTAGAGCAGGACCGGAGAAACTTAATGTTGGGGGTAAGCCAGGGCTGAGGTCTAGTCTTGGAGGAAGAAGTGCGTACAGAGACAGGGGCAAAATAGTCGAGAGTTGAGGAAAGAGTGGAGTTAAATAAAGACATTGCTGAATCAGCAGAATCCCTGAGATTTAGGGAAGAGAGAGATGAATCCAGGGTCAGACCAAGATGGTTAGAGTCAACAGATTGAAGATCACAAAAATGGCGTTGAATAGTATGGTGAGGAGGAGGAGTATAAGTGAGAGCAAAGGAGATTAAATGATGGTCAGATAGTGGAAAGTCAAGTGCCAGGTAGTCAGAAATGGCGCAGTTTGCAGCAAGAATTAGGTCAAGACAGTGACCAAGAGAATGAGTTGAAGAGTTGTACAGGAGAACCAGTACAGTACTGTGTGGTATTCCCTCCCTCCCAAAATGGCATGAGTCCTGTTCAGGCATTTGAAAAAGAGAGCAGCTAAACACACAAGAAGGAGAAATGACATAGAGCCTTTTGTTCTTTCAAAAGTGGTTCTCCATAAGTGAGGTGAATGGAGTACCATACTTCTCTCCTTGCATGTTTTCCTCACATACATTTAGAACATCTGAGCATAACAGGTCTGTAGGGGCCTCATTGTTTATCTTTTTCCCATTTGATGGCTTAGAGCTGCACAATACTGATGTCTGAGCCGTGAAACTAGTCAAAGGTATTGACTCTACCATAATAGAGACTAGATGGGGAAAGATACTGATGGATCCTACTGCCCATCCATTTATTAATCGAAGAGCAATAACCCAAAGCCAAATCCAATAGCAGCCTTCCCTAGAGGAGACCCACTGAAATCAATGGGATTTAAGTTAACTGTGACCACAAAGTCCTATGCAATCATACTACTCTAGGTTGGATTAATGCTGGTTTTAGTTCATTGATTTGTGCTGGGTCTTTTCTTATTTGATATAAATACTGAGGTAGACAAAGGTAGGTCAGTATTACACTGTAAATGAAATGCAGAATACATTGCTTTTGTGTTGACATGAAACCAGCTTTTCCAATAGAGATGTATGTGGAAGCAAACTTGCAGGCTACCAGATCAATAGACCTCTAAATTATTTATAACTGTACAATGTTCAGCTTGCACTGATTTTATTGTGAGGTTCATTGCATGCTTTTGCGGAGGCAACTATTAGCAGAGGCCTCAATACTCTTTGACTTAATATTTGATATTGTATAGTGGTTAGAGTTTAGGACCATAATTGGGAATATCCAGGTTCATGTTGCTGCTCAACTGTGAAACTCACTTTGGCCCCATCATTGTCTTTTAGACTAGCTCACCTCATGATAAAGTGGGGAACAAGAAAGGCAGGTGTACTACTTTAAGCTAGCTGGAGAAAATAAGAGATACACTGTAAATGTAACTGAGACCTGGTACAGACTAGGGCAAAGCGCTGGCCTAGGGCCAATTTTAGGGCTCGGGAGAGCCGAGTGTCTGCATGCTCTCGAGCCCTACCGTGCTATCCGGGCACCATCATGACTTACCCCCGTCCACATGGGGGCCACCATGATGACGTACACACAGTGCAGTGTCCAAATGGCGTCGTGCCGCATGTAGGTCATTGGTGAAATCCCATGAAATCTCATCATGAAATCTCACACCATAAGAAACAAAGTCCCATCCAAAATTACATTTAGCTGTTCCACTGTAGTTTCCTATTTTTCATACTACTTAGCAATGGCCAATGTCCCATTAGAGAATTGGAGAACTGCTGTGGATCAGGATAATCTTTTCAGGTTGGCCTAATGTTCAAAGGCTGATTTTCCTTCTGTTTTATTGGGGGAGTGGGGCATAAAATATATATAAAAATTACTTATATTGATGTAACATTATTCCATTAAAATTAGCAAAACAAAAAATCAAATTACTTCATTAATTATTATTATATTTACCTCTGTTCATTATGAAGAAATACAATCCTCCACTCATACTTAACTACCAGTAATTATTATTAAATGTAGATTATATATAAGTTAAATGTACTTATGTACTTAAGTTAACTATGATATTGATTATTGGTGTCAAACTAAAAGGAACTAAATGAATTATGATATTGACCTTCCCACTGACTATAAAGCATTTAGTTCCTCTTACCCATTGAACATAGTACATTCAACAGTTTGCTGACAATTTGCAGTGACAAATTGCAATGCCCATGTTTAAAATATGGGGCTTCCTGTAGGAGGTGGAGTAGAAGGGGCTTGGAGCTATATGCGGTCCAGGAGCTGCATTTTTCCCATCCCACATTAAAATATAAAGTTGGAGGGAACACTCACACCGTTAGGGTGGGTGAGGTGACCACTTTGAAATTGCTGGCCATTCCCCCATCTGGAGGAGAAAGACCTCTAAATATCACATAGGCCCAGTACAGATGGGCCTTTAAGCACATAAGGAATATGTGCTAGGATTGCCTCTGGGTGTCGCTTACAGACGCCTCGCAACCCTAGTAAGTATTCCATACGTCAAAATGGTGGTGCCCTGTACACACAGGCACCGCCATTTTGACGCGATGGACATTTAGCGTCCGCACACCATGGAGCACTCAGGCATCGCAAGTGTGCCAGAAAAAGAACCCGCTTTTTGCGGGTTCTTTTTTTGCCGGTGGGAAACTGCGTGGTTTATCTGCTGCTGTTTCCCGTCGGCGGAAAAGGAGGTGCCGGCAGACCATCCTTTCTGGGCAGTCTGTATCCTGCCACTGCCTATCTTTTTCAGTCCTCTTAAACGTGAAGGATCTTACCATGTCTCCAAATAAGATTCAATTGTCACCCTAATCAGTTTATAAATATAGAGTGCAGTTGCTGTTATTGTGTGACTTCAAGTCATTTCTGATTTTTAGTGACCCTAATCTGAACCTATCATGGGGCTTTCTTGGTAAAATTTGTTCACAGGAAGTTTTGTCATTGCTTTCCTCTGAAACCAAGATTGTGTGACTTGCCTGAGGTCACCCATGAGGTTTCAGTGGCTGAGTGGAGATTTAAAGCCTTAGCCCCAGGGTCCTAGTGAAACACCCAAACCACTACCCAACTCTGGCTCTGCAGAATGGAAGGGATGCCATTTGATTCTTTACTTTAGGTAGCAAAAAGTCTTGGGCTGCTCTGGGAGTATGGAATGTTACTAACATCCGTGAAAAGGAATGGTTCATAAGAAACAACAGAAGAGGGGGATCTGAGATGCTCCATCCATCCATCCATCCATCCATCCATCCATCCATCCATCCCATTTAGCTTTTTGCAACAACATTCAGTCACTACCTTAAACATCACCCAGTCCTACGTTTTGTTTTAAGTTACAAGATAATCAGAACTAGCATATTTTGCAGAATCTACATGTTGTTGTGAAGCCAGGGGGAGAGACAGTTTTGCATTCATAATGAGAAATGTTCCAGTTAGCATGAAAAACAGATATGGAAATCCAGTCTAATATGGTTACTCTCATATTTGGTTTTCTCATTCTCCCATTTAGGTGCCAATGTTGTTGCTGCACACCAGAGGGCAATGGAGAGCTGAAATGGATGGATTTCACTGCAACAAACATTAGACTAAAATAGGCTATAGTGGAAATTTGGTGTTGTTATTAAAGAGGACATGTGTGTTTGTACATATGCATTCATTGAGTTAGCATGTGACGACAGAAATACACTGTCATTCTAGCAAAGCAAATCTTGGATAGATACTTTAGCAATCAGAATACTTCAGAATTTCATAAAAAAGGTTCTTAGGAGTTGGCCTATTTATAGTTGTTGTTTTTAACTGTGTGAAAGCATCCTTAAAAAGTAAAGAAGATTGTGGTGGTTGTCCATGTGTTGAATTTGAGGACATCTCTGATGCTATACCTGTAAATTAAGACCTGTGATGTGGGGGAAATAATCCCCAAAAGGGGGAAAAACATTTTTAATATATTATTTTTCCATGTAAAATGTTCCATTTCTTACACATAGAAAAAAAAGTCTCCTCAAATTGTGAGCAGCCATTACATTCCACGCACAGTACTTTGGGACTAATAAAATTAGTGTGCCAACAGTCTGCAGTGGCTTTTTTTCCTATCCCTCTTCAATTTAAACAATGTGAGGGAGGTATAAGTCTTTAAAATTTTAAAGAATTTCAGGAAAATATAGCCTCTACGTGCTTTAACATTTGCTTGAAAATACTTATTGAAACTGCATTAATGCAGAAGTCATAAATGTGTACATGCATGTGAGTAAGTTCTATTGTTGCAGGCTTAACAAAGGAAAAAACAACAACATAGGTCTTCCTCACTTTCCCCATTTCTTTGACTTTTCTTCTTTTAATATGTGTGTTTATGATTTCACTACCACTGGAAGAAATGGGAGGAAAATTATGAACACAAGTTCCAGGGCTGCTGTGCATTTCCTGCCTCCCACCCCACTCCCATGCCTGAGTCACGTCTGGGGACCTGAAGATCCAAAGCCTTCACTGATTCACCCATAACATGCCTCAATCTGCCTGACCTGTATGACTCTACCAACATCAAAGTTCTGATGTTGGAAAATATGGGGGTCACAGAGATTTCCACACAGGCCATGAAGTGGAATCCAAAGTAATTCTTCCTTTCCAAAGGCAGACCTGACCGAGTGCACTCTGCCCTGCAACATTTGTTCTTGTTCCCACTTGTGTTGCATAAAAGTGTTGCCAAAGCTATGATAGCTCAGATGTATTTGTGACAGTCAAGAGATTTAACATTATCCAGGACCATGCAGAACTGTCTTTGCTTACTCCGGTCTTTAAGCTTTAATTAGATTTATATATGGTGAATCAAATAAATAGAAGAATAAACAAATATATATTTTTATGATTTACACTGTCTTTTAGAAAGTTTTTCTTCAGAATGTATTTCAGACTACAGTTGGCCCTCTACATTTATAGCTTTGATTATTCATGGATTTAATTGCTACGTTATCTCTAGGAATCTCTAGGTCCTCTAGCTTGACTCTGCTGGAAGTTGACCATAGAGTCACACTGGAGGACCTAGAGATTCCTAGAAACAGTTCTCTAGGCATTTTTTGGGTCTCCTGTGTGATTCTACTGTCAAGTTCTGGCTGATGGTGACCAAAGAGTTGTGCTAAAGAACCAAGAGATTCCTAGAGAAGTGCCGCTAATCCCAGTGAATGTGGAGGGCCCACTGCATCTGAAAAACTGTGATCCTATCTGTACTGGCCAGGGTACTCTGAGTATTCTGGTGCTGGAGCTGCCCTGACCCTCTTACATTAGGCCCTCCATTCTGAAGCTGGGTAGCTGTTCGCACATTTCCTGCTGAGCTGACTAGTGCATCTGCTATCCTTGCAGACTGCTTCACTCCAAGGCTAGAACAAGGGTCCAATAACAATCAGAAGGCTAGGACCTCATTCTGAGCTCAGGACAAGCAACTGGTGGCAGCAACAGATGCACTTTGCAGCTCAGCAGAATGCATTTTGAACAGTCACCTGGAGTCTGAACAGAGGGCTCCAGATCTTCCAGGAAGGTCTAGAGCAAAAAGTAAGGTTTTTAAAATGTGTTTTAAGTGGGGGGGGGGTTTATACACTGGTTCTAGAGCATATCCAGAGGAGGGTGACCAAAATGGTGAAAGGTCTGGAAATCATACTCAATGAGGAATGACTTAAGGAACTGGGTATATTTAGCCTGGAGAAGAGACTGTTAATAGGTGATGTGATAACCCTGTTCAAATATCTGAAAGGATGCCATATGAAAGGAGGAGGAAGCTTGCTTTTTGTGCTCCAAAGACTAGGACACAGATCAGTGGATGCAAACCACAGGAAAAGAGATTCCATCTCAACATTAGGAAGAACATGCTGATGGTAAGAGCTGTTCGACAGTGGAACATACTACCTCGGAGAGTCATGGAGTGTCCTTCTTTGGAGGTTTTTAAGAAGAGGCTGGATGGTCAACTGTCGAGGGAGCTTTGATTGTGTGTTCCTGCATGGCAGAGGACTGGACTGGATGACCCTTGAGGTCTCTCCCAGCGATCCTATCATTCTAGTGCTGAATCGGCCAGATGTTATCCAGTCTGTTTGCACCCCAACCGAGCATTGGGCTGTGCATTATTTGATCTCCCTGCCAAGAGGGCAGGGGTGGGGGGTGTGGTGAGGTGAGGAGGATACTTTATTTGGCCCATGCAAACAGGGCCAGCCTCCCACTATCAGCGTGCCAAGGATCTTAATCCTTAATGGGGGCTTTTTCTTTGTCCCGCCACCATCAAAGGCATATTTAGTGAGGACACAGGAGAGAACCTTCTCAGGAGGTGTTCCCAGGCTGTGGATTCCTCTCCCATGGGAGGCATAGCACAGACCATTGACTGTTAGCTGGCAAGTTATTTTAACTAGGGTGTGCTATTGTTTTATCATATTTTGAACATGATATTTTTAACAGTTTTACTTGTTTATTTTTATTTTAAATTGTTAATTTTAAAATGTTTTTAAACTTTTGTATTATCTAAAATTAAAATAATTATATTAACTTATATATTATGAACTATCTTGGATGCCATACTGGGAACAGGGCAACATATACTGTAAATTGAATCAATCAATCAATCAATCAATTAATCAAATAAGGGAGTTTTGAAAAGGTAAGGTTTGTAGTGATTATGAAAAACAGCGTATATTGAACAGAACCAGGCCATCACAGCCTCATGATGTGGGATGGTTAAGAGTCATGTGTGATTTCATTTTCTGCAACATACATGTTGGGAAATAGCCATTAACAAGGCATCCAATGACATCTTGCTAGATAATTAGTACATTATGTTTGGGCTTTGCAATAGATTATTACCTTTTATCTTTATATGTACTTTTTTCCCTGGAAAAAAAAATAAAATAAAACCCCAACCTCTTCCTGCAACTAGGTCATGGTTATCATTGTTAAGTCAACGATCACCTATTATTAGAATGTGCTTATTTTCCAAGAGGATATTGCAGTCTCAAGTCAATATTTACAAAAGAAAAAAGAAAATTCTTTGGTGCCTGAGAATGGAGGATCATTTTAGGGTATCTGGGGATTGGTTTCAAGACTATGGTTTGTTCCTTTGTTTTGATATAAACAAGATCATTTATAATCCAAGAAAGGTCTTCTGACCAGTTTGTGTACATATAAAGATATCTGACTTTGGTGAGCCATTGTGTGAAACAGCAATCAAGACACCTTTTCCAGAATGTTTTTTTTTTTTCCCTTTTGCTATTGCAAAACACGGTTATTTCGATTGTTGAAAGAAGAGATTCCCGGAAGCTTTAGGTAATGATTACTATGTCTGGAATTTTAGTCAATCAGAAGGACTTTAAAAACAAGTGTTCAAGTATAAACAAAGAGTGGGTACCTTTGTCTGTTCAGATGTTTTGGACTGCAGCTCCCATGGTGGGTGCGACTGCTGGAAATTATAGGCCAGAAATCTGAAAAGTCTAAAATTTTCATCCTTTGCATACCATCCAACATTTCACAGAAGAAAAATAGGACATTTGTGGCCAAGCACCATCAGAGTGGGCTCAACAAGACAAAGATTATTGACAAAGAATAGACAAGTTAGGAGAGGATGCAGCAGTTTGCTTTTGCCTGAGCCTAATGAGAAGGGCAAGATTCTACTACTTCTCTCCTTTCTATCTTGCTGAATTAGCTGAGTGCAAATCTTTGCACTTTGAACTCAGTTATCAGCAGTTGAGGTATGTTGAGGACAAAGAGGGAAAGTGGGAGGAGGAAAGAGAAACTGGGACATTTTAAAAGCAGATGAAAAAGTGGGACAACAAAGGATTAATTAGGACTGTCCCTGCCAAATCAGGACAGTTTGAGAGTATGTCGTGGTATGAGCCAACAGCAAACTACATCTATAGGGTTTTTAAGTTCAGGTTGAGCGTTTGTAGAATAAATGTTATTCTTTTCCAGTCCAGTTAACTCCCTGTCTCAAAACCATAAAATAGTAAGTTTTAAAAGTTTATTGAATAAGGACTATTACACCAGGCTGCTAAGACATCACAATTGTGTTAGTATAGGAAACACAACCACTCCAGTTTCAGTGCATTCATTTTCGCACAGCACTTCAAAAGTGCTGTGGTGCTACTATAGTTTAAGGCTCTACACTGACCTTTGTAGCCCCACCATCCTGGCCTATCCCTTTCAGTTTGTATTTTTTAAAATGATTTTTTTTTTTTTACTTTTCAATTGCACATTCACAGCAGTTGATTAACTAAATAAAGTAAAATGGCAGAAAGGAAAGAAATGAAAGACAGGCTGCTTGGGAATAGTGGAAGGAGGAGATGAGCATAATCATGTCCACTTGCACCACAGGACTTCCTGCATATCAGAACTGCAGCAAGACTTATCACATGTGAATTAATAGTGGAAAAGCAGTGTGATTGAGAGGCATTGACAGGTTTTGCCCATCAATGAAAAGGAGTGCTCCAGGAATGGATAGAAATAGCAGCTGCAGGACAGAAATAACACTGTATTATAAACTACGAGCACAGACACTACTATCCTGCTGTAATTCTACTTTGGCAGCCTCATGTGATAAAATCCTAAGTCAATAGACCATATCACAAACACAAACCTTGCCAGATTGTTATCTGGCAGTCATATAGCACTGAACCTCAGAATTATCCCAGTTATCACAACTGACATCTGAGATGAAGTGTTGCAATCTGGGTTATAACAATCCCTCCCCCACAACAGTTTGCATATAAAAATCTCCCTTTTTGTGTCCTTGAGCACACTGAAAGCCTACAGCACACATTAGGGCTGAAGGGCGGGGTATAAATACCATAAACAAACAAACAAACAAACAAATAATATTTCCTAAAATTAGTCATCTGATTTTATACTTAAGTACTTGAGGCTCACCAGCTAGTTGTGTCACATGATAACTTTTGCAGGGCAGCTGTTCATGTGATTCTAACACAATAAAACTTTCAAGCTGCTGTTTCTTCCTCAAGGTCTTTTTTGGTCATCGTAAAAGACACAGAAATATCCCCTGTATGTAACCCATACTTTATGAGAATTCACTAGTAGTTCTGAGAAAAGCTTGAGAAGTTGTTTGTTTGCTTATTTATGTAACAAAATATTTCTACACTGCCCTATATTTGAGGATCTCATGGTGCCTTAAAATAAAGATGAATCTGAAACATTTGAAACCATTTGACTCATTTAAAGGCTGAGAAAACATATTAAGCCATTAACACTTGAAACACTTTAACTGTTTAAAAACAGTTAAAACAAATTAAAACCACTCATGTGCAAATTTGGATGAACTCAATTGTGCTCCAAAATCTTTAGTAAAGATTTTACTTGTTGCTAGAAGGACAGCAGTGTTGGTGCCAATCAGGCCTCTAAAGGGAGGGAGTTCCATAACTGGATGCTTTACTAGAGAAGGTTTGTTAAAAGTAAAAAGCTACTTCCATAATAGTAGTTAGTTACCATTATTATTAATTTTTTTTAGTGACTGTTTATTTCCTCACACAGGCTACATCTGCACCACAAAAATAATGCACTTTGACAGTGTTTTAACTGCCATAGCACCATTCTACAAATCCTATCTGGCACCAGAGTTCTCTGATTAAAAAAATATCTCACAACAACAAATCCCAGAATTCAATAACTCTGAGTCATGGCAGTTAAAGTGGTGCCAAACTGCATTATTTCTACAGTGCGGATGCAACCAAGCTCTTCCTACTGGGGGAAGAGGGGACAAGGCATTGCTATCCCACTGTGTTAGAAGCACAGGTATCCTGCCTGGTACAAGAGGAGGAGGATGCAGAAGAGGCTATCTGCCTGTCTTTTTCCCATGAAGAAACCAGTCAGGAAAAAGATGAGGCCAACATGCTTATGTTTGTATGCGTGAAAGGAGTCTTCACAATTCTGCTGATCCATCCTCTAGCATAGGTACATTAGCATGGATGCAGCAATGTGTTTGGGAGCTTAGTTTGCAGACACAATCATGCTTCCCTTCATATAGTCAGTAAATATATGTATGCAATGTGTCTGTGTGAATTGCAAGGTCATATGTGTGTGGTCTGAGATTTAAAGTATCAAGTGATGAGATATAATGAGAGTCAAGGTGGCATAGTGGTTAAGGTGTTAGATCTTGAGAGATCCAATTAAGTGATGAAGCTCCTCATAGGGGTGTTGTGAGGATAACATGTGGGAAAGGCGAATCAACTATGCCACTTTAAATTTATTGGAGGAATGGTAGAATAAAAAAAATATAATCAATAATTATTAAGTGACACACAAAGATGTTTGAATTCACACAATTACTAGATGATGGTGGTGGTGTTTTTAACCTGTCATATACTTGTGTTATGTCCTTATTTGCTATTGTTCTGTGCTCCATAATAGTCACTTTCATAATGTTTAGTAACCATGATCAATCTTTTTGAAAAAGTACTCATTTAAAGTGCTCATTTGAAAAAGTGCTCATTTAAAAATATAACACCTTAACTTCAGTGGAAGGGCCATTCTCTTTGGACTCTCAATTTTTTCATTCTCATTCTACTAATCTCCAAATCAAGAGGGACTCAGTGTGGAAAATGTGCAAACAAACAGAAGGCCTGTATGCACCAGAAAATATACTCTTTAATGAGGCATGCTGAAATGACCCAGTGTAGTTTATGACTCCCTGTGAAGGAAATGAATTTCTTTTCCTGGTGTTCTTTTGTTTGTTCCTTCCTTACTTCCTTTCTCTGACTTTCGAATATCAGAAGCTGCCATATGCAGAATTAGATTACTGTCATTATACTATTTCAGTTCAGGCATAGGGAAACTTTGGTCTCCTTGGTACTTTGGACTTCCAGAAGCCCTAGCCAGTATCAACAATGATAATTGATTATTTGAGTTGTAGTACAAAGCATATGGTGAGCCAAATGTTCACTGCTCTTGTTCTAGCTGTTAGTTATTTCAAGCAGGTTACTGAATATTGATGAAGTGTTTTGCCAGTGATGTCCATTCCTGCCCGTTTTCACATGGACTTACAACCTGACATGCAGAATGGGTGTTGGCATTATTACTATTGTTCCTACAGTCATTTTTTAATGTTAAATAGTTAATTTTCCTTTTAGGGTAAAAGCCCTCACAAAGCAGATTATGATATGACAAAAAATATAACTCTGAATACAGTATCCAGTACAGTTGGCCCTCCACATTTGCAGCTTTGATTTTTGCAGATTTTATTATTTGTGGATTTGAATAATAAGGTGTTCTCTCTAGAATATGTTCTCTCCAACAGTAATTTTCATGAAACAGAAAAGAAAAATGTTGTGAGTGACAAGTGACATGTATTCAGTGTGACAACCACAGGCTGCTGAGTCAGAGCACATGACATGAGGCAAAGTTACAACAAGCTTGCATTGTGCTGTGTGGCACAGAGCGATATCTCAGAAGCAGCCTACTACAGTGCGCCCCCATTATACATGGGCACATCTTATGCGGCTTTCAGCATATGTTGGAAGCCTGTGCTGGAAGAAGCCTCGGTGCACCAGGAAGAAGTAAAGTTGTGTGTGTGTGAGGCACATGCCCTGTGCTGCACCACCGGCACAAGTCCCATTACTTCTAATGGGGCTCGAGCATATGTGTTTTTCCCTTAAATGGGTGGGAGGTGTCTGGAACACCTCTGCGTAAGGGAAAGGCACACTGTATATATGTGGACCAAGAGACTGGTCACATGTAGGTTAGTTGAGTTAGTTTGGAGTAGTTGGAAGTTTTTGGAGAGTTGCAGTGTGTATATATTGAATTATATTGTACACAACACAACTGAAGATAAAGCCTCCAGACTTTGGATGAATCAACTACGTCTGTGAGTCATCTCTTGTGTGTGAAAAGTGATCAGTGCATTGCCAATACTGATAGCTGGGTATTTTGCTTTTGTAGTTTTTATATTTTCCACTGCTACATTATTGTTTGGCTGCATTTGAGAGATTTGTCTCCAGACTATATCAGTAGTTGAAATTTCCCCTCACCAACAATCTCT
This sequence comes from Sceloporus undulatus, assembly GCF_019175285.1. Lineage (NCBI taxonomy): Eukaryota > Metazoa > Chordata > Lepidosauria > Squamata > Phrynosomatidae > Sceloporus > Sceloporus undulatus. Next base: position 185,477,761 of record NC_056524.1, read on the forward strand.
AGGTCCTACAGGATGTTGACCATAGAGTTTCTCTGGAGGACAGATATTTGTAGGTCATCCAGCATGATTCTGTGGTGAACTTCTGGCAGATATTGACCATGGAGTTGAGGTGGAGGACGTAGAGATTCCCAGAGAGGTGTTCTCTCAGATTATAAAAAAAATAGTGGGTTTTAATTTGCAGTTTTTCTACTTTTACAGGGATCTTGTGTCCCTAACCCCAGCAAAAGTGGAGGGCCCACTGTGAAAGTATTATTAAAATACAAAATACTATGTATAAATAAGATCTGCAGCAGTAAATAAAACCCTAGTGAAAACCAGGGCACACCACCATTAACAACAATGCTATTGTAACATTTTCTGAATGATATGTGACTCTTTTCCTAGAACAAATAAAGACTATTTCTGCCTCCAGCTATCTTACATTTCTGAAAAGAAATTGGCCAATTTCCTTCCCTGTTGTTTGTATGTAGGTGGTTACAAAGCCTTATATGAAAACCTTCAAGGTTAAGAGTACAGTCTGTGACTCACTCTTTTGTGATTGACTGGGAGCCATCAATATTGCAGCTGGCAGTGTTCATATACAACTCACTGAGCAGGATATCTGGCTTTGAGAAGGGAATCTCTTAGAAAGCTCTTCCCTCTTGAACTAACCAAGATTTAAGGGATTCAGTTATAAGAGCAGCCTATTAGGTGTGGTTTGGAGTCTGCAGTGGAGTTTACCATTGGAGCACCTTTGCTCATGCCTGTTAAATTTTGTTAAATTTCATTCTGCTAGTTGAGATATAGGATATTTCCAGGCAAACCTTTTTTTTTCCAATGCAATACTCTACACACACACAATTTATAGCGTTTCCAAATGATGTCTTCTACTTATAATCCTCCCATGCTTTCCCACAACTTCTTATATCCATTTCTATTCCAAGAAAAATATATAGTGAATAAACAAAACAAGGAATAGCTGTGCAAAATCTGGTAGTGAGAGGAGGCTTCCATCTGTTTACATTCTAATATTCATCCTTGTACCCACTAGTGGCTTGTGTTCCATACAAGTGGTGTCTTCATCACCAGTTTGTAGTGAAATGCTTGTACCATATAGGGTTTGATCTGATTTAGATTGTGGTGGAAATGGAAATCTTGGTGCAAACACCACCACCCCTAAAAAAAAAACCAAAACCCAATTCCCCTCAACCCCTCTCTCTCAACTTACAAATTTGTCGTGAAAGTAAAGCAGGAAAAAAGGAAGAGGTACACAGAAGTCAAGCATCCTCGTGGGTATTCTACAGTGTGTTTTCCCTAGAAGCTTCCCTAAATATTATCCTTAGTCTCATCTTAAGCCTCTTTACTTGCCATAGATATAAAACCTGTTCTAAATTTATTATTTAGCTGCATTGAGTTAAAAATATTATAAACATTTTAATTGCAATCTTATGTCTACCTGGGAGAAAATCTAGTTAATGCAGCTTAGTTTTGTGCAGACATGTATCGGCATGCACAGGTAAAGAATTAACTTTGAACATAATGGACTATAGCAAACACAATACATTCTATTCCTCCTTATCATTCATTTTATTTATAACCCACTCTTGCCCCACAGGACTGGAACTCAAGGAAGCCTGCAAATTAAAGTAAATAGAATATAGATTTTATTTTTTAAAATACAAAAAAATCCTAATTAAAATGCCATTAAAAAAAAAAAGTCAGCTCTATTGAAGTCCTTTCTTTAAAAATAGTCAGTTTGCAAAAACGTCTAGGCATCAAGGACTCTTTGTATGAAAAAAAAAGGACAATAAGGGGGAGGCCATTCTGGCCTTCTTAGGAAGAAAGTTCAGTATAGTAATTTCAGTATATTAACTGGTGTGAAATAAAATCTGTAAAGGATTAAATATGCTGGAAATATTTTTACACTTTGGCCAAGAACCTAAGCAAGACCACATGTGAAATATCCAAACACAGTTTGAAAGAAGTTGGATCCACCGATTGCTCTGTTGATGACCATTTTGGCCTTTAAATATTTGAGAACACTCTATGGACTTCATCAACTTTACATAGCTATTAGCTCTACAGAACTGAAATAACTCCTGGATATCTTCATGTTTCCTCTCTGTATTTCAGAGATGGACAACCTACAGTCCTTAGGCCACATATGACTCATTCTAGGACAATTTTCAAAAGCCTTCACTTCAGATGTATGATTAGATTGACGTTTCCCTCCTCTGGGCAACCATTAGATGATGAGGAAGAGGCTGAGAGAGGGAGAAAGGGTGGCAGAAAGAGAAATACAGATAGTACACCCCTGTTTGGCTTTAGTCCTGACTCACTTTGGGATCTTTCACACTACAAAATTACAACACTGTGATTCCACTTAACTTCCATGGCTGCATCCTATGGAATCATACAAATATAACTTATAATCCATTTTTGGAGTTCTTTAAACAGAGGTTGGCTGGGGATCTTTCAGAATGCTTTAGTTGTGTATTCCAGCATGGCACTAGATTGCCCTTGTGGTTTCCAGCTTACTCAGATTCTGTGATTCTGTAATTGTATAGTTTGTAAGGTCCTCATTTGCATCAGCACTGACCACTTCCAGTATGCACACCGTATCCCTGAAGGTTACTTCTGAGGGAACACAGCCTTTCACAGGAAAAAAATTCTAAGAATGACCCCTCGCCCACACTCTATTCCATTATATTTAAGAAAGCCACAGGATAGGTCTTTTGTGTCTTTAGTAGGTGTGTGGAAGAAGGAATTTTAGGAGGTGTAGAATTTGGTGTGCATATGTCAGATTCCTCAAAACCAACCCAAGCCCTCTTTATGACATATGTTAAACCTAAGGAACAATAATCTAGAATTTTGTCGAGGAGAAACAGCATCAAGGGTGACGTTTCAGAAAATGGTGGCAGTCAGGGAAAGGATTCAGCAAGTCTCTTTCCCTAATACTGCTTCTTTGGTGAAAAGCATCCCCTGCTGAAAATATTTCCCTGCAAGAAGCTTTCATCTATGTTTAAACATATACTGGGCTGTGCACATAATGGGTTCATGCTTTCGATGTGCACTGATATATGCGCAGTTGGGTACAATAGACCCATTGCAACCAATATGTTGATTCACCATTCCACAGTTGACTGAGTGGGTCTACTCTAGTTGAGACACTGCAATCATATTGAGAGCAACATGCTTGAGTTTGAGGTGTCTTTAATTTACTGACCTTGAAAATGCAAATGCCAAAGGGATCCCTCACAGTGGCATCACTAGGGTCCGCATCACCTGGTGCAGTAACTCATGGTGTCACACACACACACACAATTCTCCCATACTATACCATACAGAATCCTTACGAATGTTTTATGAGTAAGTAATGCTACTAATAAATCATAATTCCCATATATCACTACATGAATGGTAATATTTGTGAGCTAAATTATTATTATTATTATTATTATTAATCTTTATTTATAAAGCGCTGTAAATTTACACAGCGCTGTACATACAATCTTTTAATTAGGCGGTTCCCTTCCCTCAGGCTTACAATCTAAAAAGACACGACACAAAAGGAGAAGAGAGTGATGGAGGGGAAGGGGATGAGGGCCAGCAGTTCCTCTCTACCTTCGAGGCCTGGACCAAGGCAGATGGACTGGAGGGAGGGCTTGGCTTCTTAATGGATGGGTAAACTTCTTCCAGGGAGGCCTGTTGGAGTTAGTCTGCCTCTCTAGTAGGATAATACATATAAAATACATAGCAATACAGGAAACGATTAAATAAAACAGGCAACAAAAGAACATCAAATAGCATGTGACAATGCCTGGGAATGCTTCTCTGAACAGGATGGTCTTCAACTCCATTTTGAAGCTGGTTAAAGAAATGATGGCTCTTGCTCGCGGGGGAAGAAGGTTCCAGGAGTGAGGGGCAGCGAGTGAAAAGGGGAGAATCTAAATCAAAATTATACCTTTAAATTACAATATCATGCACACAGCCTAAATGTATTTACATGTGCATAGTTTCTTGAGGGTAAAGTGAAAAGTTGGTAAGATGTGATGTTTTTAAAGAAAATTTAAAATGAATAATTAATTTAAAAAATATAAAATAAAATGTGGAGCCTCTCTTTTCTCATCCCACTGAACCTTGTCCCACTCACACATATCTTCAGCATTTTAAAGGGACATAGGCAAATGCCACAGCCTGTTTCTGTCAAAAGGCAGATGTTTGGGGAACAGGAGTGCCACCCCCCACTTAGAGAGTCATCTGGTGTGACCCACCCCCATGTCCCCTAGTGATGCCCCTAATCCCTCTGAGACTGTTTCTATCTCAAAGTGGGAGCAATACTGGGTAAGAATGGAGTAGCCCCGGTCGTTCTTATTTCAAACTCCTTACAGAGCTGCACTCCACTGTCCTTAGGTACCCCTCTCAACATAAATTGCAAGGCTGGCTCAAAGCACTCTTGATAACATGGTACTAAAATAAGTGCAAAAAAATCAATGGTCTACTTTGTCTAATGTTCCTAACATCAGAAAATGGAAGATAGCCTCAGAGCTCAAAGGAGGAAACTGGCCTTCCAAATGTTGCTGGACTCCAATTCTCACCAGTCTTGGCTAAGTTGTGTATATGGTGCTGGATAATGGGAGGCATAGTTAATACCATAGTATATGGTGCTGGATAATGGGAGGCATAGATAATGGGAGGCATAGTTAAGCTGGGCCAAATGTTCCCCAGCTGTGTAGTTTTATGAGATACTTAGCCTTCTCTATCAGAGAGCTCTGGTGCCACAACAAACTATTGTTGTGGCATTGGTATTAGTAATGGAATGTGTGGTGACTTCCCAAATCCAGAGGTTTCTGGATGAAACAGATTATCTAGATCCATTTCAAACTGCTTTCAGAGCTGGCTATGGAACAGAGACAGCCTTCATTGCCTTGGTGAATGACCTATACAGGGGACTGGACAGAGGGAGTGCATCCCTATTAGTTCTGTAGGACCTGTCAGTGGCTTTCAATACCACAACCATCGTATCCTTCTGGGCAAAATGGTGTCCATTATATAAAATTGAAAATCAAGTTTGCTATTTGGAATTTATACATTTTAAGAATTTTTTCAAACTGTGGATAAGTGACTTCATGGATAAAAAAATTCAGAGGATAAGGAGGGCTGACTGTACTGTTTTACAATGGCTCCATTCCTTTCTGGAGGGGTGAATTCAGAAGGTGGTGTTGGGGGACTCCTGTTTGACCCCCTGGCTGTTGACCTGTGGGGTTTCTCCGGGTTCTGTGTTGTCTTCTATTTAACATATACATGAAACCACTGGGAGACATCGTACAGAGTTTTGGGGTGAGGTGCCACCACCATTCCCTTCTCCTTTTGTGTCATGTCTTCTTAGATTGTAAGCCTGAGGGCAGGGAACTGTGTAATTAAAAATAATAATAATTGTAAGCCGCTCTGAGAGCCTTTAGGGCTGAAGGGTGGGGTATAAATACTGTAAGTAAGTAAGTAAATAAGTAAGTAAATAATATGTGGCTGACACCCACCTCTACTATTCTTTTCCACCTCAATCCAAGGAGGCTGTCCTGGTCCTAAACCAGTGTCTGTCATCAGTAATGGACTGGATGAGGGCAAACAAATTAAAACTTAATAGACAGATGCTTTCTGGTCAGTCAGAAAGCAGATCAGGGAATAGGGATCCAGCTTGTGTTAGATAGGATCACCCTCCCTATGAAGACACAGGTTTGCAGTATGGGGGTACTCTTGGACTCAGCTTTGGAGGCCCAGGTCTCTGCACTGACCTGGAGTGCTTTTGCACATTTAAAACTTGTGTGCCAGCTATGCCTGTTCCTTGAGATGTCAGATCTGGCCATGGTGGTACATGCCTTGGTTACATACTATTTGGACTAGTGTAACACGTTCTACTTAGGGCTGCCTTGGAAGAGTGTTTGGAAGCTTCAGCTGGTCCAAAGCACTATAGCCAGATTGTTAACTGGGGCAGGTTACAGAGACCCCACAATGCGTCTGTTGAAACAGTTTCAAAGTGTATTGATTCTGCAGTGTGGCAGCAGCCCTGGTGCCACAACAAACTATGAATCCCAGGATTCCACAGCATGGAGTCATGACAGTTAAAGCAGTTTCAAAGTGCATTATTTCTGCAGTGTTGCAGCAGCCCTGGTGCCACAGCAGACTGCAGATGCATACTTTGAATTCCCTGGATTTCATAGCATGGAGCCAGGGCAGTTAAAGCATTCATTCTGCAGCAGTGTGGCAGCAATCCTTGGGGAACCTTTGTCCCTTCAGATGTTATTGGAGTTCACTTCCTAGGAATCCCCAGCCAGCAAGTAAAATAAACTGGTGGTAAACATGTTGTCTAGTGAAGGAACTGGGGGAGTTGCAGTCCAAAATATCTGAGGACTAACAGTCCCTACATCACAATTTAATTTACTGTGGTTTTGGCAAGACAGGTCAAGAGGACATCCTGGAAGAAGTGTGTGTGTGTGTGGGGGGGGTATTTTGGATAGCTGTGTTGGCCAAGAAAATCCAAAAACAACAAGGAGCGAGATGTTTGGGGGGAAGGGGAGCAATTCCAAAGCATATGATACATGATGGAAGTTTCACTGGCTGCTTCTTCGGGCAAAGATGCTAAAAATCATACAGGAGAGAAACACTGAGGCTGAAAACAGGAGCAAGGAGTCAAAGTGCCCAGGAGGCAACCCACCCTGGTAAACATGTTGTCTAGAAAGTGCAGAAGCTAATTTGCTCTAATGTTGGAAAGGAGTCCAAACATCAAGGCCTCGTTCCCATTGCAAAATTAATAGTTTTTTGAGTCGAATCGATGAAGCAATTTAGCCTCGAGTAGACGTTCACACTATTCGAGCCATGATCGAACCTACCCGTTTCAATTTAACCCACTTCACATTCACATTCACATTCAGCAATGGATTGATTCAACATTGAGTCACCTCACAGGCGTGACCGCGCCACAGGAACCGAATCAAATAAACAGTGCGTTCACACTTGCGCTGAATCAATTCATTTCAAAAGATAAGGGGAATTCCGCAGATCCGGAAGAACCTGATTTTAAGGCTGAACTGAATACACTCTTGTTTAGGGAGGTATTCCAGAATCCAGATTAATGGCTGTTAATCTGCTGCTTCCTTTGTCATTATTGTATAGTAGTTAGTATTATTTTAGCAATATTTTAATCATGTCATGTTGTTTTAGATTGTACTCCGCTTGGCAGGTTTTTCTTCTTCTTTTTTCTTATTTTATTTGACCATTACTGTGTAAAGCGCTGTGCAAACTTTACAGAGCTCTATAAATAAATGTCAATAATAATAATAATAATAATAATAATAATAATAATAATAACCAGTTTAAATGGGTTTAGTGATGGGCCTCCCTCCACAAACCACACCAGAAATTCAGCGCAAGTGTGAACGAGAACCATTTATACCAGTTCAGATCAGTTTGCAAACCGATTTATTATGTAGTGGGAATGAGATCCAAGATTAACCCGAAGTGAGAGTGGGACAAACCACACTTTGCTTTGCCACCTATGCCAACCGGTTGGGAGCCTGCGAAAAAACACAGAATTACCTCAACAGCAAGAAGAGAGCCTCCAGATGGCTTTCAAAACCCTGCCTGCCTTTTAAAAAAGGCTACCCACCATCCACACATCAGCTACAGTGCTATGATTCCACTTTAAGTGCCACAGGGAGGTGCAGTTTCAGGAGGACTAATTATGATTTTCAGCCGGAGAGCTCTTTGTGCCCAGGGTGACCAGAGCTGGTCCTCCTTTTCCAGGACCTGTCCTACATTTCAGCCTTCTGCCCAGGAGGAGATGTCAAAAAGGTCCTCCATTTTGAGAAGGTCTAAGAAGCATGGATATTGATAGGAGTACTTTTTGCTTCACTTTGGTCCATTTTTTTTCTTGAAGGTCCTATAATTGGCCATGCCTTGTCCTCCTTTGTGGTGAGGACATCTAGTCACCCTGTTCCCAGAGACAGTTGCTTTGGAGGATTGTAACTTCCAGAACCAAGTTGGAAACAGGCTGACCAGAGGTCCTCCTTCCTCCCCAGGACAGGTTCTACATTGCAACCTTCTGTCCAGGAGGAATAACAAAATGTCCTCCATTTTAGCATGGCTAAGAAGCATGAACTTAATACCTATAGGAGTGTCTTTAGCTTTGATTTGGTCATGTCCCTACATTTTTGTGTGTGGAATGATGTCCTACATTTTGGGGTGCCTGGTCCTCCTTTGCAGTTAGGACCTCTGGTCCCCCTGGTTGGGCCTCATTATACTACAAAGCCTAGCCTCCCTTAGGATGCAGCTGGGGCAGTTAAAGCGGAATCACAACGCTGCAATTGCACAGGTGTGGCCGCCTAAACTGGTCCAAAACACACTGCAGACACAATCCAGTTTGATACTGCTTTCACTGCCTTGGCTCAGGGCTAGGGGATCCTGGGAACTTGAGTTCAGTGTGGCTCCAGAGCTCTCTCTGACAGAGAAGGCTCAATGTCACACAAAACTACAGTTTCCAGGAATTCCTTAGCATTGAGCCAGAGCAGTGAAAGCAGTCTCAAACTGGATTATTTCTGCATTGTGGTTGTGTTTTCCACCAGCTTGCCTCTGGAAGGGGAGGCGTGGTGAAGAATGGCCGGGGAGCCAATCAGGAGAGTGTTCCCTTTTTTCCCTCTTGTGACGTCACAATCCTCGGAACCTTCAGCTGCAACAATAACAATCGCAGGCTGGGAGGGAGGGTCCCCCTGCAGTCCTTTGGCTGGGCGCGCGCTGACCCAGCTGTTGCTACTGTCAGCAGCGCCCTGAGAAAAGAGCACCAGCCCAGCAGCAGCAATAAAAGCATTGCAAAGCAACTCAGGAGAAGGGTCAGGAATAGCAACCTTTCTTCCCAGCAACCATGTCATCCAGCGAGACTCTTGGGGTGCAAGAGGAGAATCTGCAGGGTAAGGGCCTCGAGCCTCCTTCCCCCTCCAATAATAATAATAATAATAATAATAATAATAATAATAATAATAATAATAGATTCCAAGAATTTATTATCTGCAGAGGGAGGTGAGGAGGGTTGCACGGTTGGATCTCGGTTTGCAGGAGGGGAAGCGGATTGGAAGGCCCCCCCCCCAGCAGCTCTGCAACGATTGCTTTGTAGCCATAAGTTGTTGTTGTTTTTAATCTGTTGTTATTGGTTGTTAGGTGTTGCTAATGTTTGGAAGGAAAAGGCAGTGAGGGGAAAGAAGCTTGTGGGGGTGGGGGTGGGGGGTGGGGATGTTAGATCACTTGCTGTTTCTCTCATTGGAGAGTGAGTATACCAGGCCTTCTTGATTTTGTGGTGTTACCAAAATAAATAATAATAATAATGTTTATTAATGATGTCTTTTTCACCAAAAGAGAGTACACTAGAACATATAATAATAATAATAATAATAATAGTAATAATAATAATGTTTGTTTATAGCACCCTTTTCACCAAAGGTACATCAGAACAATATATACAATAATAAGAACAATGTTTATTTCTAACACTCTTTTCACCAAAGGGCACTACATCAGAATGTATACAATAATAATAATGTTTACTTATAGGATCCTTTTCACCAAAGAAAAGGTACATACGAGCAACATATACAATAATAGCAATGTTTATTTTTAGTGCTTTCCCCCCCAAAAGGGCAGTACATTAGAATACATGAAATAATGTTCATTAATAATACTCTTTTCACCAAAGGATAGCACATCAGACCATATGCAATAATTATGTATGTTTATAAACCCATTTCGCCATTATTATCAAGACATATGCAGTGACAACAATGTTTGTTTATAAGACCTTTTTTGCCAAAAGAGGGTACATGAGAACATAATACAATAATAATAGTGTTTATTTATAGCACTCTTAGCCAAAAGAGCGTATGTCGGAATATATACAATAATAATAATGTTTGTTTATAACACTGTTTTCACCAAAGGGCGGTACATCAGAACATATACAGTCAAAAACCAATGATAAACCATAGCACTATAAAATGCTGAAATACCAAAATAATATAGTAATATGCTCAAAAGAAAACAAACACTGGATTATTATTATCTTCCCTGCTGGAGATGTGTGCCATTGGCTCTGAGAGTACAGTGGTCAAGGCAGTGTTACTCCGGGTAGTCAAAGTACAGGTTCAGCCTTCTTTCTGCTCTTTGTTTCTGTTCCCCACTTGTACTTGTTGTGTGTCTTTGTCTGCATGAGTCATGTCTTGTCTGGGTGCCTTTATGGCTGTAAATAATTGGCCTTTGGAAATTATGGGCATGGGACTTATTAAGAGGTGACGTCATGGGATTGGTTTCCAGTGTGTACCCTGAGAAAGCTTGGAGGCAGATTGCAACATGCAAAGGACTGGAGTTTCCTTACTTGTACCTGTAATCAGGTAAATAAGTAATACTCTTGGAAGGTGCTCTGGCTTGTTGGAGTCCTGCCAAATACAGGGTAATTCAAAAAGAATAGTGCAAAACTGAATAAGAACAACTTTACATTTTGCGTCTTTTTTGAATCATAGAGTTGGAAGAGACCTCAAGGGCCATTATGTCGCAGGAATACACAATACTGGGTCCCTTGCAAGGTGGAAATGCAAGTCAAGGTCCAGTTGTTAGTTCCAACTAGAGTAGAGCTACTGAAGTAATGGAACTTGTGTTAGAATCTATTTTATCAAGTTTCTGTTGGTTTAGTGAGTCTATTTTACTTGGGATTAACAACTGGATTTAGGCCATAGGCTTTCATTTGTATTTTTTCCTGAACCTACCATAAAGGAAAAGGAACATGAAAGGACTGTAGTTACCCAACTCTGAGATCTCACCAAATTTAACATATCTTCAACTAACACAGAGAGGTGTTACTCCCTGTCCTTGTTTACCTGGGAGTAATCCACAGTGACACTTACATATGAGTAAATATGCACCAACTTTTGTTGTTGTTGTGTGCCTTCAAGATGTTTTGAACTTGTGGGGACCCTAAGGCAAACCTATAATGGGGCTTTCTTGCCAAAATTTGTTCAGAGGAAAATTGTCATTGCCTTCCCCAGAGGCTGAGAGCATGTGACTTGCCCAAGGTCACCCAGTGGGTTTCATGGCCAAGCCGGGATTCAAATCTCGGTCTTCAGAATGGTAGTCCAACCCTCAAACCACTACATCCTGCTGCACCAAATAGTCCTGTTAATTAACACAAACCCAGTTAACACATACTTAAGCTTCATGTATATAAACTAGACTGGTTCGGTTAATTGTTACGTTGACATCATTCATATAGTTGAATTTGGATGGCCATTTCACATATGTGCTACATCAGGGGTAAGAACTGTTCGGCCCTTCAGATCTTGGTCAACAACTCCTAGCATTCTCTCGCATTGGCTATACTGACTAGGGCTGCTGGGATTTACAGTCTCAACAACAGCTGGAAGCATATACTAGGTCCACCCTCTTTTACAGTATAGCAACTTATTTGTGTTTCCTGAGAAATGTTTAAGGGAAGTGAAATTAATCTACCAGTTACAAATGCTGAACTGGCACAGAGTACAAGATTTAGCATTGCACTAATAGATTTGTATCATGCACATAATCTTAGTTTGTTAGCCTTGCATGGGATAGACAGGCACAGTTATGGCTGGATTGTAGATGTATTTGAAATGCAAAAGTCTTTGAAAGAGAAAGAGCTTGAAGTTCATATCTCAGTAACTTCCACACAAACCTCAGAATTCTTTTAGCTTTTAGTTAAACACTGCCCCCAGCAAATCCTTGTGCTTTAAATGTGTATAACACTCAAATATTGTGACTTCCCTTAGGTCCAAAACACACTGCAGAAATAATCCAGTTTGAGACTGCTTTAACTGCCCTGGTTCAGTGCTAGGGAATTCTGGGAATTGTAGTTTTGTGAGACATTTAGCAATCTCTATCAGAGAGCTCTGGTGCCACAACAAACTATAATTCCTAGGATTTCCTAGCACTAAGCCAGGACAGTTAAACGATCTCAAACTGGATTATGTCTGCAGCGTGTTTTGGAGCTTAGTATGGAACTACTTGAAACTTTTCAAGTTCAATTGCTGCCTGTTATGCTTGCAGCTGTTTGTTTATATAACCTTCCTTTAGTTTTGTAAGAGGGTGTTTCACAACTCTTTAAGACTGTTTTTCAGTGTGGCCCAGAGGGGCATGTTTGTTCACAACAAATTATGTATGAAGTGGTAAGTAAAACATATAATCTCTCTCTCTATGCTATTTATATCTGTGGTCTGGTAACCAGAACGCCCGAAGTTGCTTACTATCAATGTATACCGTTGTACTTCTCTCCATCCCCCCTGCTTCTCTCTCCTCTCTCCCACCTGTCTTTTTCTGTGTTCTTCTGTTGCTGAACATCCTGGAGTTATATTTTCCAGAACCAGGCCATACGAAAGGCCTGTAAATAGAACTGTAAAAATACACAGTGGGATAGAAGCTTGTATCTAACAGATGCCTTGGAACTCACAAATTACTTGTATGCTAAGTGAGCTTTTTCCTTATTGGCTTTATTCGCTGGCTTGGCACACACAAAAAAGGAAGAGATGCAAAATGTTGCATTATTTGTTTTTCTCCATAAGTTATTTCAAACATTGTTATCTCTGAAAAGTACATTCAGGACTCAGATAAGCACTGTTTGCTGCATGGAACTAAAATGGCAATTATATTCACTTACTTTTTTTTTTACATTTAGCAACCATTAACTCAACTGAAATTGGTCATTATCCTGCCCTAAACCTTACTTAAAGTCAGTCCATTAATGTGGTTGTCAAATGAAACCAGGTCACGGAAACTGGCTTCTTAAATCCATTAGTGTCTCTCATGTCAAAGTTTTTAACACTCATGGAATAAGTATGGCAGATAAAATTTGTCCAGCCATCTGGAGAGCACAGTATTGAGGAAAACCTGGAGTATGGCTTTTTAAAAAAATGTGAATCAGCTCAGGACTCATTGTCTCTTAAAGCAGAGACTCTTGAGGTGTGGTTGGTCTGCAGCATCCATCAGTTGGAGTTAGCATAGCTAGTGATGCGCTGTAGTTCCACAACAGCTGTGGACTTACATGTTTGCCACTCTTGCCTTAAGCAAATGAACACAACAGACCAAAATTCCCTCCTAAGCAGCCCTATCACATTTGGACTGTTGGATGCATTACAGTGGCACTGTTTGGGTGAATGGGACCATTTGGCTCTCTAATACACTTTCCTTCCCCCTAGGAATCAAGGCAGGACACATTGTAGAGTAGGACTGGGTTGCATGTATGGATGAGTGAATGGGACCAACAGGTGTATGCCATGCAAAGGGGTATTGTAGCACCTTTGAGACTAACAGAGAAATGAAGAAGTTGGTAATATAAGCTTTTGTAGACTTTAGTATACTTCCTCAGATGCAGTCTATGAAAGCTTATGCTACCAACTTCTTTCTTTCAGGCGGAATTCACACTGCAGAAACACTCCAGTTTGACACTACTTTAAGTTTGTTGTGGCACCAGAGCACTTTGACAGAGAAGGCTAAATATCTCAGAAAACTACAATTCCCAGAATTCCATTGCATTGAGCCGTGGCAGTTAAAATGGTGTCAGACTGGATTATTTCTGCAGTTTGGATGCAGCCTGTCTCAAAGGTGCTACAATACCCCTTTATATACCTATCCAGACTAACACAGGTATACAACAGTACTTCCTATTCTTATCCTCTACCCATTCTGCTACAGGTCTGTGGTATTCACAATGTTGCTCCATTTCACTTTGCCTGTATTTTGAAATAGCTTGCAGAATTTCTAAAATCAAGTTTTGGACTGGAATTTTCAATCCTTCGAATAGGGATCCTGTTATAATTCCTGGTGATTTTGACCACATATTCTGTAATTCCTGTGCCTAGGGCATAATGGCTGGCAGTTATTGGAATGGTGGTTTGGAACATCTGAGGGGCATTAGGTTGTCCACTGCATCCCAAAAAAGAGAAAGTTAATTCTGACAACAGTTATGTAATCCTAAGAAGACTCCTTGCTCAGTGACCTAATCTACACATGTGTGTTGTGCTATGACACCTATCTATTATGGAAGCAATGCATGGATATATATGCAGCCAGAGAAGTGCAGTGGTTAAATGTACCGCAGTCATTCACTCACAAACCACAAGGTTGTGAGTTCAATACCATCCATGGACACCAGGATCAATTCAGCTTGGCATCCTTTCGAAGTCGCTAAAATGAGTACCCAGCTTGTTGGGGGCAATTAGCTTACACATTATAAACCACTTAGGGAGTGCTTAAATGTACTGATAAGCAGATTAGAAATGTGCTTGCTATTGCTACAGTACTGCCATTGATTCTGGTCAGTATAATGCCAAAGTACTGCAAGAAGCAAAGATATAATGTCTTGGTACTCAGGACTGCTGGGAGCAGATCCAAGCCCCATAGGGGGGAAAAACTGGGAGTGTCAGTAGCTTGCTTGTTCCTCAAGTCTTAACACCCCCCTACAGTCTCTACCACCCACTGCCAGCACACTGCTCCCCGTGGGCACCTTCCCAACTGACTAATACCCAGAGGCTGTGTCCTTTCACATCATGAGCCCTTCAGTGGCCAATCCAGGCTATCCAAGAGAGAATCAGGGACTTCTTTCAGGAGCTAAGGTGCTGGCAAAAAATACTGGAGAAGCATTTGCTTGGGTGGCTGCTGTGCTGCTGTTTTTCTAGGCAGTTGAGGCCACAGTTGGCTGGTTGCCTCCAAGTCTCTGTTCCAGTGTCTGACGCTATTGCTGGAGGTCTTGCCCTTTACCTGTGTCTTCCTCTGCACACCTGCTTATCCCTCTTATTTCCTTCCCCCTGCTTACTGGAATGATTGTGTCCCTTTGATCACTCACAGATTTCTTTACTCACTTGGATCCTAATCTTGCTCTCTCTTGCAGCAGGAACGACCCAACTAAAAATATTCAGTGTTTGGTAATGCAGAATTTTCAAAATCATTATTATTCACTGTTTTTACCATGGATATAAAAAAGTAGACAAATAATGATACTACAGATTGAATCTCCCTTAACCAAAATGCTTGGAACCAGACATATTTTGGAACATATCCAATGAGATATCTTGGAGATGGGACCCAAATCTTTTTATATACCTTATAAACATAGCCTGAAGGTAATTTTATACATAATACTGTTATGTATCAAATTACTAATTTTGTGCACAAAAACTTGTTTACATTGAACCATCAGAAAGCAAAGGTGTCATTGTCTTAGCCAACCAGGCAACAATTTTGGATTTCAGGATATTTTGGATTTTGTAATTCCAGTTAAGGGAGACTCATCCTATACATGAAGAACAAAAACATATGTCACCTATTTGGAACCTGAGTCTCCATCCAGACTGCCAGGCCCTGGTAATTTGTATTGGCTCATTCACCTTTCAGCCTTGTGGATACTGATAAGCAAAAAGGGCTTAATTACAGTTTTATTATTAAGAGGCAATAAATTAGGGAATCTGTCTGTTCACTTCCTGGAATACAAGAACCAAGCTGTTCAGCCAGGCTTTAAAAAAGAATGTCAGCAAATGAAAGTACTTGGCTTCTACATATAACCGTGTGTTGCTTTTTCTGTTTTGTTTTCTTCTTTTGCCAAGTAGGTTCTTGGGTGGAACTGCACTTCAGCAGCAATGGGAATGGGAATGGTGGCCAATCCACAAGCCAAGAACAAGTGCCAGCTTCAGTTTCAATTTACAATGGTGACATGGAGAAAATCCTTCTAGATGCACAGCATGAGTCTGGGAGGAGCAGTTCACGAGAGAGCTCACACTGTGACAGGTACTCCAAAATGCAGAGCTCTGGCTGTTTCAAAGGGGATTTCGACTGCATGTGCATGGAAGATCTTAGAGTTTGAGAAATGGGTAAGGTGACTCAGTTGGCCATCGTAGTGTCATCAGCACTCCCTCTGATTAATTGGTCCAGGTTGTGTGTCAACTTGACCATGGACTTCCATTGCTACTCCATTCTCATTACACTTTAGGTTTTGGTTTACAGTAAGGTGGAATTCTCTCTCATCAGTTCCACCAGTGCTGTGGAGAATGCAGGCATTAGAGCCTTGGAGGAATCCATAATCCTGCTGCTGCCATCCCAATGGAGTGGAAGGGAGAAAGGGGCAAGGAGCTGCATTTCTGCTCCCCACCATCCTCACCATGTTATTAAACTGTCTTCTGCTGAAAGCAGTGGGAGGTCATTGACACCAGCCTCAGAACTGGGCTAGATAAATCAAGGGTCAGTTTTAGAAGGGAGATGCGTCTGTGGTCCAGGACAGATTTGGATACTGTAGGCCTGTAACTTCTGCCAGCATGCCCATTCTCCCACCCTAGCACAGTGTTCCTCCTCTCTGACAATGGAGGCAATAGATGCAAAGATTGGGTCATTTGAGGATGATCTCTCTTACAAGGGTAGAACTCTTATCCAACTGTTCAGGTTTGAATGGCTTGGGAGCTAGAATGAAACCAAGCAAGTATAGACATGAAGAGAGACATGTAAGTAAGTTTATGTAAGTTTCTTAAAACAAAAGTGTGTGGTACTTCTAGGCATAATCTCTATTCAGTGTTCTAAAGAAAACCACTGGGCTGTAATGCTTATTATGCTGGACTGCAATTTGGAGATCTAGGTTCAACTTGCCACTCAGGCATACAAGTCACGGCTGACCATGGGCCAGTCGCATTGATCTGAACTTTCTTCACAGGTTTTCTTGTGAAGGTGAAATAAGGAGGAGCAGAACTGTATGCAGTGCCTTCAGTTTATCGAGTGCTCTATGTACTCAATGAATAAAGGTTCATTACTGAAGAAGCTGAAACATATTTGTAAAATATTTATAAAGTTCTTTATCACTCCAATAAATACACACACACACACCCCTACCTACCTACCTACCTACCTACCTACCTACCTACCTACCTACCTTATGGGATTGGTGACATCCTTCTGGAATCCAGAACAAACTTGCTTGCCTAATGATAGGGCCTGCCTTGTATTGGGGCGGGGGGTGGGGGGTGGGAGAAGAGGATTGTGCCTGGTTTCACAATTTGAAATAATGAAAGAATGCGTGAATGTTGTTCCTTGCTACTTAATGGCCTGTAATTCTCTTCTTAAAGTCCCCCTCGTTCCCAAACACCGCAAGACGTTCACAGAACTTCGGAAGTTGAGAGTCGTGGCAGTGGAGAAAAGTATAGCTTCCAGGTAATGTCCAGTCCTTTAATAAAGGTACATCTGTGCCCTCACTGATACCATAATAATCTAACAAAAGCCCTCCTCTTGTTTTCCGATTACTTCTCTTTTTTAATTGGTTTCTTATCAAATTTGGAGGGGGAAAAGACAGAATAGCTCCCCAGTAGTACTAGGAGACCTGGAAGCAAGCACACATGGAGAAACATCATCATCTGTAACCAGCAGATGCCAAGATGCTTTCCATCAAGAGAGCTCTTTAAGTTGGGAGAAGTCACATTTCCCTCAGAGCTCAGATAGCAGTACATTGTCACTGGGAAATGCAATTCTTTCCTTAAAATAGCAGGCCTATTTTAAGTACAGGTTGGAAAACCCTGATCTAGATGAACCCTAATACTTTCAAGAGTTATCAGTGAGCTAATCTGGGAATGTGTATAGTTCTTAAACAAGATTAGGTACTTCAGCAGTTTCAGTGTTACAATAATTATTTAAGACTGCTTACAATAATATAGTTATGAAAACTAGTTAACGGGAGCGTGTTACAGACTGCCGGATTGCGGCGGTCTGGCTCCGCCTCCGCTTGCAGTGTCCGGGAGCCGCAGCAGCCAAACTGAGCAGCTCCCGGACGCTCCGAGGAAGGAGCGCGGAAATCGCGCTCCTTCCTGGGTCCCGGAAGAGACACCATGAGGCGCTAGTCACGCACTCGCGGCGTCACTTCCAGGGCACGACGTGTGGACGCACAGCGTCCGCTACGTCAATATGGCGGTGGCCGTGTGGAACGGCTGCTGCCATTTGTCACGGACTCTGTCTGTGATAGGGTTAGGGGCGTCTGGAAGAGATGCCCCTTTTTAAAACTGGGACGTCCTCAGGACGTCCCTAATGGCAGTCTGTAACCCGCCAGTGTAGTTCTTTATATGCTTCTCTCTGTGTGTATATGTCGCTGGTCAACTTATGGTGACGCCATGAATTTCACAGGGTTTTCTTAAGCAATGAATATTCAGAAGTGATTTTGCCAGTTCTTTCCTCTGGTTCCTTCACAACCTGGTATTGGTTGGTGGTCTCCCATCCAAGCACTAACAGAGATGAACCTCTCCCATCCAAATACTAACAGAGATGAACCTGCTTAGCTTCCAAGATCAGACAGGATCTGGTGCCTTTAGGGTATTTAGGCCTTCAAGTTCCAAATACCTGTGGAGCATATTCCCAGCTATAATTTATTCATTTAATTTCTATCCTTCCTTTCTTCTGACACAGGATCCAAGGTGGCATACAACACTTTCAAAGTACAATACAAGTATTGAATTGAAATGAGCTATATTTGGAACTGGATTTAAGCCTGTCACTAGTTTTTTAACTGATCTCATAAGAGTATCAAACTCATCTACCTTTCTTTTAGTCTGAAGAAGATTTTCTGGAAAGAAGAAAAGAAGTTGAACAGCTCCTGAAGAAAAATTCTGACTGGATGTGGGACTGGTCCAGTAGACCTGAGAATATTCCACCCAAGTGAGCAGATCTTATGGTGAAAATTACATTGGTACCTGATTGAATTATATCCTTCAAATCAGTGGCAAACATTTATGAATATAATTTTCATGTCTTCTTGCAAAACAGGGAATTTCTCTTTAAACACCCTAAGCGCACAGCTACCCTCAGCATGAGAAATACCAGTGTGATGAAGAAGGGGGGTATATTTTCTGCAGAATTTCTGAAGGCTGTTCTACCCTCACTGCTGCTGTCCCATCTGCTTGCCATTGGACTGGGGTAAGGAGTTACTCAGATCGTCCTTTGTCAAACTAGTAGTGAAAAGGAACATTTAATTGTGATTATTTTAGGCTTGCAGCTAGGTCCACAGATCCTCACATGTACAAATTTGTGGTCCCAAAGGAGCCAGGTTTTCCAGGTTTGCAGAAAGCTGTTCTCTAGGAACAGTGCTTCCTCCTGACACAACAACTAATGTCTTGCAAGCCAGCATCAAATATATAGTCAATGTGCTGCCCCGGGCTGTGTCTGGCTCCCAGGTATGGGTTGTGGTTTTGGGTTACTTTTCTGGCTGATGCTCAGTATTTCCAGATTCCCTGGTCCATCTTTTTAATGGATTTTTACAAAAAGGTTGAATTGGAAGCCTCCAGGAGTGACAGCTCACCTTACCCCATGCCCAAATTGTTTAACTTTTAAAAACATTTTGTATTTTGCAGACATTTCTGTTTTTTAAAATGAAATGTTGTGTAGTTCCCAGAGCATCCCAGGAGCAGAAGATTGGCCCCTAGAACAACCACAGTTGCCCAACCCTGCCAGAGCTATCATGGCTAAAACCCATTAGAAGGCCTACACTTTGGTGATGGTGGTAATGAAGAAATCATTCTTCTCTGCCATCATTGTGCCTAGAATTGTCCAGCAGAGCTGTCTTGAGCAGCTGAGGCCTTCTGTGCTCTTATATTTATTTATTAATGGTATTTATACCCCACCCTTCTTCCCTACAAGAACAGAATGTAGACCACTTGACACCTCATTGTGAGGAACTTGCAAACATTTTGCAGACAAAATTGCTCAGATCCTCTCCAACTTGGATTCTTTAGTTGATAACATGTCCAGTGGATGTAACGTTGTCCCTGCCTTGTCCTGTGTTATTGGATACCTTTCAATTTGTGCAACCTGAAGATGTGAGCAGGATTATTGGAGAGGTGAGAGCCACCACATGTTAGACCCTTGCCCTCCCTGGTTTATTAAAGCAACCAGAGGCCAAGTGGCTATTGTAAACTGCTGTGGAAGTGGGAATGGTGAATGCCTCACTGCAGAAAGGCAAGTTTTTATTTTTATTCTCCTTGAAAGAAGTTGTGGTGAAGCCTGTACTGAAGAAAAAAGCCTCCCTGAGCCCCAGTATATTAGACAATTACTGATAAGTCTCCAGAATCCTGTTTTTGGACAAGCTCCTGGAGCATATTGTGGACTTCCAGCTCCAGGGGTTCCTGGATGAAGCAGATTATCTGATCCATACATCTGATTACAATCCTGGTGAGACAGAGTTGGTTATTTCATAAAATGACCCCAAAAAGTGACCATACCCAGAACAGGATGGAGAGTATGTGTTCCTATTGGTTTTCTAGACCTCTCAATGGCTTTTTGACCATGGTATTCTTCTGGGTGACCTCTCTGGGATGGGAGACACTGTTTTACAGGGGAATGTGTGTGTGTGTGCGCGCGCGCTTTCAGAGTGTAGTGCTGAGGGATTCTTGTTCAATACTTTGGTCTGTGAAGCTTAATCGAGACAAGATCCTGGTGAGTCAGAAGGTAGATTAGGGTATAAGGATTCATTTTGTACATAATGGGATTACACTTCTCCTGAAATTGCAGGTTTCTAGCTTGGACATTCTCTTGGACTCAACCCTGAGCGTGGAGGCACAGGTTTTTGCAGTATGCAGGAATATGTTTACACAATTAAAACTAGTGCAACGGCTGCACCCATTCCTGGAGGTGTCAGATCTTGCTAGGATAACACATGTCTTCATTATAACTTGTTTGGGTTACTGTAATGCTCTCTAGGTGGGGCTGCCATTGGAAACTGTTCAGAAACTTCAGCAGGTCCAAAAAACTGCGATTAGGGCTGTTTGTAGAGAGCATGTACCTCACTTGTTGAAACAACTTCACTGGCTACAGGTCAATTTCTAGGAGCAATTCAGAATGCCTTTTATGAGGTATACAACTCTACATGGCTTAGGGCCAGACCATCTCAAAGTCTATATGTCACCATATAAGCCTGCCCAAAGTTTACAATGACAAGAGAAGGGTTTTCTCTCTTTCCCACCACCGTCTCAGGATTTGTTTGTTGAGGACATAGGAGACAACCTTCTTTGTTGGTGCTCCTAGGCATTGGAACTGCCCCTGGAGGGACATTTGACCTGGTCCCCTCTATGCTGTCTTTTTGCCAGTCAGCAAAGAGCTTTTTGTTTAAATAGGTCTTCAGACTTTAACTGGATGGGGTAGAAGAATGTGAAATGTGTACTGTCCTTGTAAAAATATGTAATATGTGTTTTAATTGTTTTAAATTAATGTTTCAATAGAAATTATGGTTTAATGTTTTTTTTTAACTGTTGTACCACATGTTATAACTATTTTGCTGTAACTTATGTTATATTGTAAACCTTTTTTGAATCCCATTTTGGGAGAAAGATGGGATATAAATGAAAGAAAGAATAAAGCCGTTTCCTCACAAAATGCATGGCTGGTAGTCAAAGCAGAATGGAGGTTCTCTACAAACTAATTCTCTTTGTAGTTAAAGCACTGTACCTACTGACTCTTTTTTGGGTTTCAGGATTTATATCGGAAGACGGTTGACAACCACAGCTTCCAGCAGCTCATTATAAGAGGTGGCAATGAGTCTATCTGCCCTGCAAAACATTGACAACATTTATCCAGGCATACAAAAACAGTGAACAAAAAGAACTCTAGGTGTGCAACTGCACCATGGTTATATCTGTTTCATTTTCTAAATATTATACTCCTGGCCTACTTGAGAAAGGCATGTATGAAAACAAAACCCAAACAGTTCTTGTATGTAGCCCCTTTTTTGTTCAGTTCAGTATGCTAATCAAGGGCAGGGAGAACATGTGCTTTCAAATGTTGTTGCACTACATATCCCAATAGCCATTGCTAGGATAGCCAGTGATTATGAATGATAGTTGTTGTAGTTCAGCATCATCTGGAGGGCTCTGAATGGAGTTTTTTTTTTAAACCCAACAACTACCAACTCTGTGGCAAAAAAAATATGTAGTTAGTGAAGATTATGTAGCAAGGAATTATCCTGCTTGTTTTCTATTTTGTAAATACATTCTTTGGTATTGCTCTTGGTACCACTTTATTGTAAAAAGCTGAATAGTGGGCCAAGATTATTGTGGCCTTACATTTCTAAAGACTGCAGTCTTTTTACCTGATGTGAAGTGATTTAGTAAATTTACCGTAAAATGTAACTGTGAATCTGAATCCAATATACCGTTGATAGAGGTTTGTGTGTTTTAGTAGCTGACTGTTCTCTTGTGTTTTCATTGCATGTTTATATCCAGTGCAACTACCACATAACAAGGGTGTAAATATAGAAGACTTCAGTAGTGATGGTTTTCTGAAACAGTAATTACTCACATCTCCCTAAATTCAGGAAACTTCCAAGAGGGATGGGAATGAGAAATTGCAAAGCCACAGAACCAAGGATTATTATGGCTATGATAGTGCTTATCTCCCTGTATTTGGCAACCCCCAATAGGCAGGTCATGGAGGAAGAAAGGGCTTCTGCATAGTTTTTGTGGGTTTTTCAGGCTATGAGGCCTTTTTCTACAAGAGTTTATTCCTGACGTTTCACCAGCAGCTGTGGCTGGCATCTTCAGAAAATGCTGGCATAGAAGAGAGTGGGGTATATATACTGTTGGTTGACTTGGCCAAGTTTCTGGCCACACAGTTACAAAGCTGTATAGGACAACCCCCTACTACATCAAAGAGTTAGCTCACTTCATAGAAAAAAATCAACAAACTCAAACCTGTAGACATACTAATCAGCTTTGATGTGGTCTTGTTCATCAAAGTCCCCAGAATGGACACCATGGCACTCATCCAACATTTTTTTCCAGAAGACATCACAGCTCTGTTCGAACATTGTCTCACCACAAGCTACTTTTGGTGGGACAAGGAATTCTACAAGCAGAGAGATGGGGTGGCAATGGGAAGCCCTCTGAGCCCCGTGATAGCAATCTTTTACATGGAACATTTTGAAAAGCAAGCCCTGGAAACAGCACCAAAAAAGCCCACAACATGGTTCCTATATGTACATGACACCTTCACAGTTTGGGGCCACAGAGAAGATGATCTGACCATGTTTTTGAACCTTCTGAACAATATTCACCCAAACATCCAATTCATGATGGAAAAAGAAAAGGAAGGAACATTGCCATTCTTGGATGTCCTGGTCATCTGTGAACCAAACCAATGGTTGGGCCACACAATATGGAGAAAATCTACACACACAGACAGATACCTACACAAGAACTCCAACCATCACCCAGGACAAAAGAGAAGCACAATAAAAACATGGTAGGCCGTGCAAAAAGGATCTATGAACCTCATTTCTTAGAAGATGAATTGAAGCACCTAGACTGGGCTCTACAGACTAATGGTTATTATAGCTCAGACATCAGAAAGGCTGCCTAACCCAGAAAAACCCAGAGGAGGGAAGACAACTATTCTTCTAGAACATGGCCTCATATCCTGAAAAACCCACAAAAAACTATGGATGCATCCCATGAAATTCTTCGACTTCACAAAGGCTTCTGCACTTTGCATAGAAACCAAGGAGGCTGACTGAAGAGCAGTCAGTTCTCCTTTTCTGACAGCCTCCTATGGATTCACACCAGATCCACAGGAAATAACATTTGCACATAGGGCTGGACAAACTGCTATCCTATAGCTGTTTTAGTGATGCTCCCCTCGCCCCCAGTTTTTCCTGTGCCATCCTTTTCTTGGTCCCAAAAAGGGTGACTTGCCTCTTGTGAAAGCTTCCAGGTACAGTGGTTGATGCTAGCTGTCTCAAAGGAAGTTACTTTTCTGTTGCTAATGGAGTTAAAATTGTATTGCTTCCTTTTATTGCCCTTTATCCCTGGTTTGCACATGGCAAAGAAGAAGCAATATCTCCCTGCACTGACATCTGTCAATGTAATTTCAACTTACAACAGAGTAATATCTGAGGAAGAATAGAGGCCTGTGACTTATCTTTACCTTTTTTGTTCTCCTGTATGATTTTAAACATCTTTGTTTATAATAGCCAGTGCAACTTTGAAAGCTTGCATGAGGCATCTTCTACTTTTTGGTTGACCAATAAAGGTATTACTCTTGTGGATTTTATATTTTGTTATATTGTGCTATATGGTCAGCACAGTTATCCCTAAATATGTTTCTTTTTCACTTACTGTACCACTTAAAAACTGTATGTGGCGTTCTGCATTTACCATGATTAAAACAATACGTTTTGTTTTCTTTGGTAGTTTAACACTTCCATATATAAACATATTTTTGCTGTACCCTGAGTTAGCAGGCTTTACTTGATAAGTGAAAAAAGAAATTAAGTAATTGTTATGTAGATTTTCTGTTACCTTAAAGTTTTTGTAAGTTACAGAAAGAGAATGTAATGCCCAAAGTAAACAATTTTATTGTTGTTTTTGCATACGGCTCCTGATGCTCTGAAGAAGCGCCATCAAGGTATGTACCACATTATGAAACATCTCAAGAATATTCTTACTAAGATTGCCTGTGTGGAAATACTACTGACTGGTGTTGAAAATGAGCACAGTTTCAGAATTTGTGTTAAGTGAAATGAAGTATCTGCTCAGTAGAAATATAGTATAGTACCTGGCATCCATCCATATTAGCACTCTGTACTTACAATATTATTCTTTGCTGCTTTTGGCCTTAATTCTTGTTTTCAAAAAATGATTGTGTAGAACTGAAAGTAGGATTAATACTATGGCATCTCAGATTATACTGCTGTGACTGTTTCTCTAATGTAGAATGTTATTTCATGAACTTGAGGACTTTGTTGAAGAGGTTAGCTTGGCCTTTTCTTATAGATAACAATTCAGCTAACTAGATATGCTAAGATTTCTGTGTTCCTTCCTGGTATGGGCTTTGGGCAGAGTATTCTTTCTTTGAGGGGAGTCTTAGGCGGCCCAGAAGGAACTACTGTACAACCTCCACTATCCATATCCATTGTTCATGCTGGCTGGGGAGAATAGCAGTTATAGTTCAACATCTTATGGTCCCAAAGTAAAGTGGTCCTCAGGCACATAGTTGCAAATGGCAATACAGCAGGAGCTCTCATTAGAACTCCATAACAGTACTGGGTTTTGCCTAAATCTCCAGGAGAGAGATTGCTGACTTCAGTAAAATCATTAGAGACTACTGTTTCAACTGCTTTCAAATTTGAATAGATAAGGCCCATCTGAAGCAGAACCCTACATCTTTATATTTCCATTATTGTCAGATGTAGCTACTTCTGAAGAAAGCAGTTTGGTTTCTCCTGATCTAGCAAAAGACAATCCAGAAAGACAATAGTATTGGTTGCTTATTCTTCCACTAATCATGGGACATCCACATATTTACTGGATACAAATCTGACATTTGTATGTAGTGAGGGTTTGGTCTTCTAATAGTATTTTTGCCAATCATGTCAAGTAAACAGCTAGAACTTTTATCATCCAGGTGACAAGCTCTGCAATATATTGTTGAATGTATACAAGTTGTATGGTTACTATATAAAAATAAACTGAGTCAATATTTTCCTGCTTTGTGTGGTGTGTCTGTATTGGGGAGATCAACTTAAAGACAGGCTATTATAGGGTTTGCTTTTGAGAGACATCTGAGAATTAAGATCCACAGGCAAAAGAAGAGGTCTAAATGCATTTATTATTCCTATGAGACTAGAGCCGTTAAATCATTTGCCGCATGGCAAGTTAACACTTGCTTTAACAGATCTTCTATAGTTCAGTCTAGCTGTTAAGCCAGGCTGGGCAATTGTGACAAGCGTGCTAGACCAATTTTCAGTCCTTGGTACCTTCCAGAAACTGCAGTTCCCACCTTCACCACAAAAAACAAACAAAAACTGGACATGGCTGAAAGTCTATGCCTAATTTTGGAGGAATGGGTGGGTTACAAATATTGATGAGTTCAGGGCTATTCCTTGAAGCTTCCATAAAGACAATTCTCGGGGGTGGGGATTACCAGAAAAGGGCAGTGTGAATAGTCAAGGGTGGCAAATACTGCTTTGGATCCTCTCTGTAATTTCAATAAGGGCACAAGGCTTAGTAGTCCAGTTGTATCAGAAACAGCACAACCAATGTTTACAGCTGCGTACATGCAAATTTTTATTTGCTAAACACATTGCTATTGATATGAATCAGTAGTAGACTACTATAATATACAGAAGAGCCGTAGGCTCATATTTGTTAGAACAGAAAAAAAATACTGCCTGCGGGTACATTACATACATGTATGAAAAATGAATCCGTTAAAGAGTACCCCAAGTACTGTACAAACAAATGAATCTGGTCTATCATGGCACTATAAACCAACTGTAATTAAATACATCTGGAAAGATTTTCTGCTTGTGTTAAATGGGAGATAGATCAGCAACTTAGTATACTTAAGTAGTGTCTTCTGGCTAAACCCCACACTCAAACCGGCACAGCAAAAGATGGTCATTCCTTGATCAGGCACACATACTGACATTCCTACTCTGCTCCCTCCAGGCATCTTTGGTGCAATAATCAGAACCACAATCCCTGCCCCAATTCCTCCTTGCACCAGAGGTGGATGATGAAAGAAACGTCATGTCCTGATGGATAGAATTGATTGCTCAGTGGCTGCTGCCTGGTAAAGTAAGATTTTCAAAACAAACAAAAAAACCCAGCTTCATTTATATACTGCTTCATGCTGAACTAACAGTGTCTAAGCAGTTTCCAACTGTAAGCTAATTGCCCCCAACAATCTGGCTACTCATTTTCATGATAGTGGCAGTAGTACCACAATCACCAATACAGTTCTTCTTGTGTGCCTTCAAGTCATTTCTTCAAAACCCAAAAGTGAACCTATTGCTCGGTTTTCTTAGCAAGATTTCTTCAGAGGTGGTTTGCCATTGCCTTCCTGAGGTTGAGAGTATGTGACCTGCCCAAGGTCACCCAGTGCATTTCATGGCCAAGCAGGGCATCAAACCCTGGTCTCGAGGTGTAGTTCAGCACTCAAACCACTACGCCACACTGGCTCCCCAGTTAAAATACACAGGGACTGTGGATACAAAACAGTTATGCATGCAAAACTACAGGTTAGGCAACTGCAATAATGAATCCAAGCGTCTATAACTGATTTATAAATTACTATCTACACAATTCATAATATGAACCTAGGGTGTATGAAGGGTTCCCCTCCAGCAACTCCCAGCATTTTTCACCACGGCTTTTCTGGTGAGAGCTGATGGGAACTGCAGTCTTCTCATCTGGAGGGCCACACTTTGCCACCTCTCAAAAAATAACAAACTAAACCAAACCAACAAAAAGGTAGTATTGGAAGATCATTTCATCCCACTGTTAATTTCCTGTATGTCAAACTACCTAAAGGTTGGATATTTTCTCAGTGAAACAGAAAAAAATGAAATCTGCATTTTTAAAATACATAGGAAAGCTTGCAGAGACATTGCTGTTTAATATGAGCAACAGAAAAAAATGGCTTTTGACATTTGCAAAAATAGGTGTTCTGCAAGAACTTGAACAGGTAACTCAATTGTTGCCATTTGGAGGCATCATCTTGGCATGGTGGAGATGTGATATTGGTGTAACTTGTAACATGGGACCCAAAATTTCTATTCATGGGTGGCCAGTATAGTTGAAATACCAGCATATCATCTTTCCTCTCCAGACTTCTCAAATATTGACTGGCTTTCATGAAATCAGGCCACATATACTTGTTTTGGCAAGATCAACATACTGTACACCAAAAGAGCCACACCAGACAAAAGTTTATACACTAGTTCTTTTTTTTACCTTTATAGCATCAAGTGCAAGATGAGGCCTGCTTAGTGTGGATAGAACATAATCACTTGGCTTTTACGTTTTTGTTTCCTTAGCGGAAGGAGAAACCACAAAAAGGAAAATTTATGGAAGGAGTACTTGCATTCACATGACAAAAACTTCAGAATCTAAAGCAGTAACACTGAAGACATTACTCAAATCTAGCCCTCATACTAAGAGCCCTCAGATTTAATCACAACAAACTTGTTAACTTGTTAAGTATTTCTGCTCTCTCAGCCATTATAAATCATTTTTTTAAAAAAAAAGTATCTTTGAAACTGGCAAATGAAAAGAAGAGACTGTAAAGCTTCAGTTTTACAGGGAGCAACACAGATTTTTTTGGGCTGAGTTATCTGAACAAAGTATACTGAAGCCAAACATCTTGAAATAAGGAAACATGAAGACATCTATATTAAGACAAACTTGTTTGTGGTGATCATCTAAAAAGGTAGACAAATGCACATGGTGCATACACAGAATTAAAAAATGAAATAAAAAGGTCCAAATTCAAAACAATGAAAACAAAAGGATGTATCACATTTCTATGCATATACTGTACAACAAAAATAAGATCCAGTTGGAGTGGCTATGGCCACTTTGAAGTAGCAGCCACTGGTAATGAATGGCATAATAATACATCAAAGAGATATGCTTGGAATAACTTGGATGCAATTTCAGAAAAAAATATATAGTGAAAAAGTTTCAAGTACACTGAGCAAGTTCAGGTAAACATTTAAAATTTATTAAACTTTTTGGTCAAAATAATTGAACAATTATGTACAATCCCATTGTATTAGCTCTCGCATATTTTTTAAGGAACAAAGTCAATCTAATGGTTAAATGACCTACTCGTTCCACATTTCAAGATTTGCAAATAGTGTCACAACTGATATACAGTATACGATTTTTATTTAAACTTTATCTTTAGAACCCCCCCAATTACTATTTATTAGATTGCGAACAAGAGTGGCACTCTATGGACATTAATTGACAGGGTACGAACAGAGACATGTTGCTCTTGCATATTCATATCTAACCTTAATAATCATATTAAACCTTCATTGAATTAAATTTGGAGTGTGAACCATACACCTGTATTTTTGCCAGGAAGTTCGGGCCTGAATTTCAAGGAGGATTTTGTAGGCACATTTAGTAGTAAATTCAGAAGAAGGGAGAGATACTCGGTGCTATCATGTGTCTACTACTATTGTGTACAAGTTTACTCCCACAGGCATTTACCATGAAACACTTGGAGATGATCATGTGTCTTCTAGATGAGATTCCAAAAGTGATAAACTTTTCCTTAGCCTCATGTTGTTAGTAGAAACTCCATATTTTACAAATGTAATTTCACGCCAATATTCAGCCTCATAACAGCCTGATCTCCTGGTGTCACAGACCCAGAGTAAGAGTACAAACATATTTAAGCTGTGCTCCTGTTTGGCATAATCAAGTTTAAAAATATACCAGCTTGACCTTCAGTGGGAAGTTTGGGGTGTATATGTTTATGCCCAGTTGTATTTAAAAACCTTCAAAGCAAAGAACTAAAAGGTAAAAAAAGTAAAGCACATTAAGGTATGTGTCTCAGTTGGAGGCATATTTACTGTTAACCAGACCAGTGATTTGTTGAAGGATTAGATGCACAGAAACATTGTGCTCATTTAAGGCTGCAGATGAACTTTAACTCAATGTTTTAGATTTCTGCACAACAGATTATTTTTTTTAGCACAGAAAACCAACAGAAGCTAAGGTAAAGACAACTGGAGAAAAATTTGAGTTTAGTTTGAAGCAGTAAACATCATACGAAACTGCTTATATTGTCAAAATGAGTATTTTTGGGACAAACTATTTTCAAATCTTTCCATCAGTTATTTTGCACAATCTCAATACATGCAATAAAAAAGACTGAATACATACTTTCAGATTTAAAAACACTTTTTATAGTTTGTTATTTTTATTAAGTGGTTTACACCAGAAGGTGTGGTTATAGATACAGTTGGTGAGTAAATATACATGAAAAACCTGTCTATGCACCCAACTCTAGACTTACCTATATGCTCAAAGGTAGAAACACCTAAAGCTTAGATGAAGGCCAGAGAAAGAATGTTTACAGGCATGAAGCACAAATATATGTTTTGAAAGGCCCAAATATTACAGCAGATAAAGAGCACATGAGATAGAAATTACATTTTATGACAATTTGTTTCTTGGGTGTTAGATTTTTGGTCTATCAACTGGAAAGGAAGGCTCAGACTTAAATAAATACATTTGTTTTGAATATTGGCCTTTATTGAGTATTGTCCATCACTTCTGCTTCAAGTGGGCTTTTTTGTTTGTTTACAAAAATTCAATTTCCATGTTCCCCCTCACTGAAGGCAGAAATACACCATGAACTCAAGTCCAGGCCAGCTTCTCTCCTTTACCTATAAAGGGAAATAAGTGCATCAATGTTCTTTACTGGGAGGACAACAAGGCCATCTCTGACAGATAAACAACTGAGCTTAACTATGCAAGACGACAACTTTGTCCTCGAATATGCCGTCTTTAATTAATTTTGTCCTGGAATATATACAAGTTATTGGTGGCAGCTACAGCAATGATGTTTTCTGCAGGGTGCCATGCTGTATGAAGGATCTTCTTGTTGAAGTCCAGACTGTCAACACTTATTTCATCTTTCTTTCTCTTGCCACCTGTACACACTTTCCGGGGCTTTAAGATAGCACGAGGTTTGCTACTCTCTCTCGATGCTTCTAACGTAATGTCTCGCCGTGTGTTTCGATCAAACATCCTAAAGAAGTTGTTGTATGAGCCAGTCATTATAGCGCTGTAGTAAAAGAGAGAACAATGGTTTATTCAATTTATTTTTCAAATGATCATGTTAACTTTCTGGAAAAAACTGTGAAAACTGGTATGGTATATATCCAGGTGACAGTTCATCTTCTTCCCTGAATATCTGTTTTGAGCCTCAGTTCAAAGTGCTAATTGTAACCTGCAAAGTCCTTTGTACTGCAATGTTTCATACTTTCTACTTCTGGTTTAAAGAAATTTGTTGGCCTTCTTGACACATTATTGTTGTCTTTAAATAATATTTTATATTCTTGTTTCCCTTGAGTGCTGTCCAGGCAACAATTGTTATAGAGCAGCTCTATGACCGAATGAATTTAATCAATGAATAAACCAATGTGCACGTACAAGGGCATTTTAATGGAATATGTGGTGAGAAAAGGAGGTTCTTGAAAACTTCATAGCATAATTCCAAGAACTTTTAGGTCCCATCAGATATACTGATGCTGCCAATAGGGCATCACTTTGGAGAGAAATCATATCAGAAAAAGAAAAATCTACCGTTAATGGTATAGTGGACCCTTGGTATCTTCTGGGGTTTGGTTATAGGACTTCCTGTGGATACCAAAATCCCTGGATGTTATGTACAATGGATAGTAAAATGGTGTCCCTTGTATTAAAAGGCAAAACTCACTGGCTATGCTGATTAGGGCTGATGAGGACCAGATGCTAGCCACTTCTGCTCCAGGATATCAGGGAATGTTCCTCTGAACTGCCACATGCTTTTAGCCAGTAGGCAGAGAGATGTAATTGCAGTGGCATTTACACTAAATAGCATACACACTAGACCAGCACACTCCAGCCTGAGTTCACCACATCTTAGACTACAACTTCCAGAAGCCCCAGTAATATGGTCAATGGTCACGACTTTAGAAAGATGTAGCCTAAATAGCTGAAGGGAACCATGGTGAATCCAGCTGCACTACACAGCTATTTCAAATATAATTTTCGATTCTTGCACTAAACTGTATTCTGTCAGCAAACAGGTCCCATGCTTGTAAACGAGATTCCAGGGGCTGATCTTTAAATAAAATAAATAAATAAATATGAAAATAGCTTGTTCTATCACTGAACAGTATTTTAAAAATATTTATTTTATTTTACTGTCCTTTCAAATATATTATCAGTAGGGCTTACAGTAAAACATTAAATACACATTATTTAATTAATAGATTCCATTATTACTGTTAAGAGCCAAAACAAAGGTTCAAGACTGGACTGAATGCCCATATTTTAAAAGCATTAACCGATTCAGAATTATCCTAATTATTGCTGTGTATCAAAGAATGCTACTATGTTAAATTAACTTTAAATAAAGCTTAGATTAATTAAAACACGACATACATTTTCAGAATTCAGGCAAATGTCTGAACTGCCTAAGTAAGCCTTACCTATCAGAACCATTCCAGCAGCACTCAAACTTGTCAAAGATGCAGTCATTCTCATAAAGGGAACAAAGTTTGCTTCGAAGATATTCATGAACCTTGAAATATACAAGTCATGGACAGTATGAGAACATTTTTCACTTGTTAAAGAAATCCCTTTTAGTATAAATTATTTAGTATAATTATTACATTACATTAGGCAGTCTTCACATTCATAGATTTCAGGTTCATGGTTTTGACTATTCCCAACTTTGTATCTGCTGCTTAACAAGGTTGACCTCTTCACCCTGCTCCTCCTCACTCTTCCTCCCAGCCAGTGAAAACCAGCACTATACATTATCCTTCTTTGCCAAACTTTGCCTCCTCCTCCTCATTTCCAAAGCCCTTTCCTTTGAGTCTGATGTTTGTAGCCATCCCCAGGGAGGAGCCAACTCCGCCCCCCGCTCCCTCTCTCCCCCAGCCAGACAAAACCAACACCATACTTTTCCTCTGTGGCGATGGCTGCAAACATTGGATTCAAAGCAGAAATACTTTGGAAATGAGAATGAAAAGATTGGTAAAGTGGGGAAGATACAATGTTGCCTTTGTCTGGCTGGGAGAGAGGGGAAGGAGAGGTGGATCTTCTGCAGCGGTGGCTGCTAACATCAGATTGAAAATGGAAGCACTTGGGAAATGTGGGGGAGGCCATGTGTTGCAAAGAGAGCTACGGGTGGTGTTTTTGGCAGGAGAAAACCATGGGGGGGGTGATATATTTGCGGGTTTTCCACTTTCATGGGTCCTCGGCCCCAACCCCTGCAAATGTGAAGGGGTGACTATATATTATAATTGAGGACAGTGGTCCCCAAACTTTTTCCAGCTACCATCCCTTTTCCTCTTGGGCAACAAATATACTGTTCTGTCCCCTTGTATTTCTTGGTATTAGGTATACTGTTCTGCAAATTCAAAACAACAGATCTAGGCAGATGCTCGCTTTGAACCCAGTAACCCTGAGAGTGAAAACTGAGCATCTTTATGAGCAGTGACTGAACATCCTCTTGCCTATGCCAGCCTTGTAGCAAAGGCCAACCCAGGCAAGAGGCTTCTTGATTGTTGCTCATCAGATGCTCAGTCATTGCACCAGCAAACTTAGGGAGCAGCAACCAAGCAGCTGGCTAACCAGCAAATGCTGCCCTTCCAGCAAAGGCCAGTGTGGGCAAGAGGACTCTTAGTCACTGCTCAGCCAACTGCCTGGTTGCTGTTCCAAGGTGACTGGGTGCAAAGGGAGAAGTTTCTCCCTGGTAAGGAAGGACTCTCAGTCCTTCATTGTGGCAGAGATGGTGTTTATATAGGGGGTTTAGAGGCCACATACTCTCAATTGGAGACTGGCATGGATGGGAGAAGGAAGATATTTTAACTACAGGAGCCACTCCAAGATGAAAGACTCTTTCCAAGAATTGACCTCAGATACTCCTCCTCCTTCCCCAGTCATGTCTTCTTCATACACCTTCAAATGTTCCCCACATACACCAACATTGTTTCTTTTGCTACCTCTTCTCTCAGCCTCTGATGAAAGAAAGCAGGAGCAACAATGCAGCTGCAACCTGCCAGCCAAGTCCCAGCAAAACTCACAAAGCTTAAGCAGGGTCCCAAATTTGAAATTTTATTTTTTGCCACCACTTCTCCCATGACACCACATGCTCTAACTCCTTGAACCAGTCAATTAGTCTTTCCCACATGGCACCACTCTAGGTCACAGAAGCAAAGCCCTATCCCCAGCCTTACATGTTTCTAACTGCCACCACCACCACTACTAGCAAAAAGTGTGGATAAAGGAGTAGGAGACAACACCACATGAAGTGATCAGTGAGGCTGTGTAATGGTTTTAAGGGATTCTGAAAAGAAGTTTCATGCAACCTTCATCCCCATCATGGTCCTAAAGGCTGATGGTTCCCCTTGTCTTTCTTGTGCACTAATACTTTGAAGACCCCCTTTTCCCTCTTACCGCCCACCTACTGCCCCTTTCCCCCCTTACCACCCTCCTTGATCTTTCCAGCCCACCCGGGGGTGTACTACCCAAGTTGGGAACTACTGTTTTAGGGCATAAACACTGTACCTGATAGGTCTCTACAGGCCTGTTTTCCATATTAAGATCCCATACTTTAACCGAAAGGTAGTCTCTAGTCATCATGTATCGACCACTGTGACTGAACTTTACGTCTGATATTGAAGAAATTATTTCTGAAAAGAACGATCGGCTGCTGGGATCTTCAGGCTCTTCAAAAACTGAAAATTATAAAGGTACACAGAAAAGCTGTTGAAAATGGTGAGTTTTAACATTTTGGCATTGTCAAACAAGGCTTACCTAGTTGAGCTATTTTCAAACAGTGTGTCATGAGAACACCTGAAGCGTTTCCCAAAACTTCTGGTGTTTTAGTTTAACAATGTTTTATCATCTTGCATATTTTGATTATGGGCATCTGTCAGTTTGCTTTATTTTATATTGTAATGTTTTTGTATTATATCTGAGTAATTTATTTTATAATTATATTGTATAGTTTTATATTTGTATTACTTCTTTCCCCCGTGTGTGTTTATAGACATATTTTAGATTAGCAAGTCTGGCTGTTGAAAAGCACCATGTATATTGGTGGAACTATAAACAAACAATAACAAGAACTGTGCTAGCCTGTAGACAAACGGAAGGCGTTTGTCAGCTCCAAGAAACTATTGAGAAAATACACCTCCTTCTTTGTGGATGCTGTAGAATGAAGTGTGCCTTTTACAAATGGATGGATGAGGGGTATGCCAAGGGTTGGTGTTTTACATTCTTCTTTCCAAGGCTGGTATTCTCCAGTGTCATATCCCATTACCCTTCTGTGTTGCTTTTCTGAAGGCTCAAAAAGCTAAAATGAGAGCTGAGATCTAGGAAAGCACTAGATACTACACAAAATTCTTGACTTTTGATAAACAGAGGAGAAACACGTCCCAGATATCAAAAATTATAGAAATAAATATGCCAATCACATTATACTTTCACCTCAGCAATGTAGGGGCTGAGGCATTTTAGGCGCAGAGGAGGCCCTTTTCCCAAACAAATGTGTTTCAATATTTGGGATGAGGCTGGAGGGCTCAAAGAGGCCATGGGGATTTGCATTTAGCTCTGAGATGTATTTTCTCAACCCTTACCATACCCCTGAGATATTCTCCAAGAAACTCCAGAATTCCTTCCTAAAATAATAGTGTATTTATGCGGTTGTACTGTACTGTGCTACAACAACAGCACATATTTTTCACTTCTGTCTTTAATTTGCCTTTTTGTCTTACTATAAGTTATTTAGAAACGTTAACATCTGACTCTAAGTAAATCCTATTTGCATCAGAAAGAAATAATAATAATTAGCTACCATGTTTCCAAGCCACATGGGGGCCTACTATGGTTACTAGAAGATTAGTAGGGTCAACACAGGTACAACAGCACAAAAGGACAATGATGAAGAAACAGTAGGCTTGCTAAAAAAATACCAAAAAATGAAGTTTCGACTTCTTTACATTTGTTTAAAATTACTTTCCTCTCTGATATTATACCTGCAAGTTTCAATACAACTTATGTCATTTATCGTGCACTTCAACACAAAATTTTAAAGACCATTAAAACTATGGAAATAAAAACCATGGCATACAGGAGACCCATAACTCTCTATGAGAGAATACCCATGTATTTCTGACAATGGTGTAGAAAACTGAGAAATAACTTACATTTTGAATGTCTATCACAAAGAGCTGAAGAACGCATATCACAGAGACGTATAGTTCCTTTGCTACTGCTGTAGACAAATACGTTACAATGATGAGGGTGGAACTCTGCTGCAGTTATGACTTCTGTCAGTTCCTCCATGTTAGCAGGTTTTATATCTACAATGTCTGAATATTTACTTATAAAGGTTAATATGTATTATTATATTCGTTTATAGCTCACCGTTTTTCCAATATAGAGATTCAAGGTGGCTTGCACAATATTAAAACCAGAACAGATTAAAAACACAAAAACCTCAGTAAAAATTGTTACTTTAAAAAAACAAACGATCTGTAAAATTGAAACCATTTAAAAAGTCAATAGAAGACAAGATATAAAAACAGCAAAGTAGCACACTCATAACAGCCCACTGTAGTGAATTTCTGAAACCTGTTGAGCTAGAAGTTTTTATTTGCTGGCAAAGACAGAAAGGAAGGAGCCATGCTATTGTCCCTAGAGAATAAGTTACAAAGTCTCAGAGCACTCACCAAAAATGCCCTCTGCTACATCCCCCCCTCAAATGTCCATGGGAAGATGGGAGAACAAAAAGAGTAGCTTCCCCAAAGGATCTTAAGAGCTCTGAATGGGTCATATAGGGAGATACTGTCCTTCAGGTATCTTTGATGGAAGCCACATGGAACTTTATAGGTCATAACCAGACCTTTAAATTGGGCCAGCAGCCAGTGGAGTTGTTGCAGCAAACGAGTTGTAAGCTCTCTGTAGCCAGACCCAGTTAACAATCTGGCTGCAGCTATTTGAGCAACTGAAGTTTCTCAGCACTTTTCAAAGGCACTGAAGAGCACATAGTAATCCAAACAGGGTGTAACCAAAACATGTCTTGCAGTGTGGCCAGAATAGACATCTCCAGGTATGGTCTCAGCAGACAGATTAGCTTTAACTGTGAAAATACACTCCTGATGACCACTGAAACTTGGGTCTGCAGACTTGACAGAGTCCAGGAACAAAGCCAAACTGTGATCTTGCATCTGCATGGGTAGTGTAACTCCGTCCAGCACATGTTGAATCTGTACTCCAAGACCTGCCTCTTGACTGACCAAGAACAAACACCTCTGTCTTATCTGGATTCATCCAGTTCATTACAGATGCAAGGCACTAATTCAGCATGGCAATAGATCCCCTGGAGTTTCCCTGATCATGATTATCCCTGATCTGAAAATGTGAAATGCTCCAAAATGTGAAACTTTTTTCATGCTTGGCTGAAATAGTGATACCTTCTGCTGGTTCAATATACAAACTTTGTTTCATAACCAAAATTATAAAAATACTGTGTAAAAGTATACAGGCTGTGTGTATAAGGTATACATGAAACACAACAATTTTCATGTTTTGACTTGGATCCCATTTCCAGGATATCTCACTATGTATATGCAAATACTTCAAAACCCCAAAAAACCCTGAAACTTCTGCTCCCAAGCATTTCAGGTAAGGGATACTGAACTTGTAATAGAGCTGGGTGTCATTAACAAATTGATTCCTCCCCAACTCCAAAATACAACTTTTCAGCCGTACAATATAGCGGTGCATCTCAGATAGGGAGGCAGGACCCTGGGGGCAGGGTACAAGAGGTGCTCAAGGGGAAGGCGTGAGACTTGGGAGCCCTGATCCCTCCTCTTCCTCTCAAACCTTTTTATATGTAAAATTTACACATGTGTTGTGTTAAATATTGAATTTGCCTAAATAAAACTGTTATATTTTGAATTATATTTTCTTATCAAAAGTTAAAATATGAATACATATGAATGTGTGAATGAAAATTTGTTTTCATTGTTGTGTGCTCAACCCACTACATGACACTGGCTCTACATGCAAATGAATGAATGAAAATCAGCACACTAAGTAAACATAATGTTTTTATTCATATACTACACTGAGTGGAGGGGTCCCAAGGGTAAAACGTTGGGAGTACCACTGCAACATAGGAAGACAAACGGTCTAAAACAAGGGTTGGCAAAATGCAGCTCATGGGCCACAGGTGCCCCCTCAAACCAATTTTGTGGCTGGGATCAATTTCTCACCCCATTCTTTTTGCTCCAAAATTAATCCTAGAGGTGGAGGATTTTCACTACTTTTGGAAGTTCTCCAGACCTCACACACACACACACACACACACACACAAAACTTCAATATGCCCTCTAAGAGCCCAAGAAGGTACCAAAACATGGTGAGAATGCCACCATGCCCCTAAAGAGTGTATTTTGGGGGGGGGGGGGGGGGGGTAAATTTAAAATTTGAATTGGAATTTAAAAACATTATTCAAAAGTGACACCTAATGTTCACACTTAATAACACATCAAATTCCCAATGATTTCAAATAATGATTTCTATGATGAGGAATGGATTTAAAGACTGTCAGCAAAGATGACCCAAGATCACATGCAACCTTTAGCTTATTTCAAAGGCTTCCAGAAGTCATGCCGCTTTGATCACATTGGAAAAGCAGGGTAAAAATAAACTATTATTATTATTATTTCAAACCTCTGGCAAAATACTATCTGTTCTATCTGTTTCAACAAACTAGGCACATATCTAACAGGAATAGTCTAAGCAGACTAAAAAAGATACTTTACAACAATTAGAAATATTTTCCATAAGAAGATACTATGTAGTAAGAGATTTCAAGATATTACATTTATACTGTATTTCATATCAAAAAGGATACTAAAACTTCTATCTGTGATTTCTAAATGCCACAGGTTGATTCTTAGGTCATCAGCCGAAAGGTATGTTTCATGATCACTATTTACTGAAATAGAGTTTATGTGATACGTGTGTGCATTTGCAAATATCCTTCGGGGACTTGCTTCTACCATCAGGTCCATAGGTTTCAGTATTGGCACCTAAAAATGGAGAAAGGGACAAAAGTTGGCTTTTACATAAAGTTGCAATTATTTTGTCAATCAGCATTTTAAGATAATTTAGACTACATTTTCAACGGCTCAAAAAGCTCTGAACCACAAGTCAAGTCCATTAAAGAATTTAACTTGCAATTAAATTTTTTTAGTTCTATAATAGCCTTTCAGTTGGACTCTTGCTTATACTAAGGTTCTAAAAGACTAGCAGTGTACATGTGTATCCTTAGAAGTAAGTCCTTTTAAGTCCAGTACATCATCCTTGCACACACACAGGCAGAAAATTAGAGTCTGAAGATGATGGTAATCAAGGGTTGGTAGCCCAAACATATGTAAATTCTCAATGCTCTAGCATTTACAATTTTTATAACATTTACTAATATTTGATTTGTAGATTAATATTGTACTGTTTTCACCAGCTGTCAGAGAACGCATGGAGTTTCTTAAAGTACTTGCTAACTTTGGGCTTGATGTAAATTTAGTCATACTTAGAACAAGCCCACTGAAATAAATGGGACTTTAATCATACTATCATGCCATTATTTTGTTGGGTCTACTGTAAGAAATGACTAAGGGCCGAAAGATGGCTCTAAATTTGATTGCCAGATCGGGGTAGTGGCAAGCACACGTCACGGCCTTGATCTGGTATTTTTCTGGCCCAAAAAGAAGCGGCAAAATGTTTCTCCTTGTGCCG
This sequence comes from Sceloporus undulatus, assembly GCF_019175285.1. Classification (NCBI taxonomy): domain Eukaryota; kingdom Metazoa; phylum Chordata; class Lepidosauria; order Squamata; family Phrynosomatidae; genus Sceloporus; species Sceloporus undulatus. The sequence continues at coordinate 185,517,135 of NC_056524.1, forward strand.
GAAAAAAGCCACCCTTTCCACTGCAGCTGCAGCTTTTCAGTGCTCCTGTGGCGTGAAGCATCTAAACACCATGCTGCCAGAGTGCTGAAAAGCTGCCCCCTTCATGTAGGCAATGGGGCATACACTATGCCCCCACGTTTCTGGGAAGCCAGCATATTGTGCTGGTGTATACCTGTACTGTACTGGTCCTAAGTCTGGATCCAACCCATTACACCTGCAATGAGGATGACCTATCACAGAAGCCAATTTGAGTTAACTTCCCCCTGGCAACAACAGTGTGTACTTCACCTCTGGAATGCTTGAAAAGAAAATTTTAAAATGCAGTGATTGGGGAGAAAATACTTTTCATTTTGAATATATACTATACTAAAATAGTTTTCAAATTATACTGTCAGTACCAGTGTGCCTTTCTGGAGAAAAATCAGGATTTTGATATTATATTTAGTATTTCAGATATTTTGCATTTGTACTTTGAATAGAAATTATGAGACAACACACAGACTATACTTACCTGAATAAACCAAATAAAATGGCATGATTGTAACCCACAGAACTGCATGTGCACCAAGACTTTCCATAAATATATTGTCTCAAAGTGATACTAGCTAACTCTTATTTACAAATTGCATTTTTCAAATCTTTATCTTACTTGTAGTGTTCTTATTTGTAATGTTTGCATATTTTATATTGCAAGATGCCTTGACAAAAACATCTAATAAATGGAATTTGGAATTATAATGTCCCATGACACCTAACAAAGAATATTTGATACAACAGCATAGTCCTGGTTATTTAGGTTACTACTTTTGGTACACTTTTTGTCCATTTTCTGCTGTTTGTGGTGTTCTGAGATGGGTATCTGTATCAAAGATTAGATCCCAAACAGGACACACTCGTCACACATGGAAGTGTGATTTTGAGGTTCTCAGCAAATGTTTGTGAGTGGAAAAGTATCGGGTTGGGAGTTACAGGCATAGATCACACCAATACTCCAGGGGCCACAGTAATCTTGCCAGTGTGGGTATTCTCCAGAGCCACATCTGCCAATTTTCAATACGCTCCAGAGGCCTACCATACTTTGTGCTCACCATTCTTTGACAACCAGAAATGATGTTCCAACCATCTTTTGTCAATTTGGAGAGCACTGGGAAGGTCCTTGCTTTCTTGGGTTGAGATAGAACAGCTTGTTTTACCATTCTGAAACAGATTAAAGCATTTTTGTGGCATGCTGGATGGTGGTGGTTCAGTGAGGGGGTCAGAGGGCCACACTAGACACCATTGTACCTGCTTTATGGGAACTCACACAATCATGTTGTATTGAATCAAAACTACAATCCATGTAGCTCAATATTGTTTATACCAACTGTCAATAGTTTTCCAAGGTTTCAGTCAGCAGTGTGTTACAACCCTATCTAGAGATAACAGTGACTGAGCATAAAACCTTTGGCATGCAGTTTTATTTTTTACCACTAAGCTACACCGCACCCCCCCTTTTAAAATTAAGAATTTAGACACTTTCTAAAGTTGAGCATTCAATAAAACTACTATTCCACATAAAATTACTATACCACAGCTGCAGCATAACTGGCAGCAATATTATTAAATTTCATTTAAAGTTAGAAGAGCAGAATACCCGGAGTGCTGTGATTCTAAATGGATCTCGGAGTCTTCCATCTTCATCTTTTAAGTTATACCCTTCAGCTCTTTTATCCCTTTCACTGATTTTCCATAATTTAATAGTTTTATCTAAGAGAAAGAAAGAGGATGACATTTCCAAACTGCTGAAATTCAACAATATTAAAAATTACCATAGTAGAACAGACATTCATTATTTCATCTCTGTTTGCATATAACCCAGTCTGATTTTCAAGCTGGAAAAAGCTCTTGATGGGGACAAGATCACATATACTCCAAACAATTCATCCATTAAATCTGTGTCCATGCAACCTTGTGATTGCATACAACCTTGTGAATGCATATTTTACAGATTCCTCTAAGTCTAGAAAATGTAGTAAAAAAAACCAACCCTAAAAACTTAAGGTCAATTTATCCACAGGTCAATGCAAGCATTCTACTCTTATCAAAAAAAGAACCATCCCCATCTTTCATGACAGCTATGTCTGTCCTGGGGGAACCAAAAGGAAGCACTGACATCCACTCTCCACTCCAGCACTAGTTCTGGACTTTTTGAGTGCACTGGTGGGAAAATAGTGGTGACTCTTTGGTACTTCCCCTCAAAGGTGATCCAAGAGAGTAGAGGGGGTTGGTGCTTCTTTTATGTTCTCCCAGATGGACTAAGCTCTCATCTTTTGCCACTCTACCCAGAGAAACAGATGTTTCTTCTTTGATAAGAGTTAATAATGCACCCTAACTCTTGACTTTACATTCTTTTTGAGACATGCACATTTTTTTTAGCCCTGCCTGTGCCTGGTCACCTCCCCCCCTCCAATACTGCACATTGTACCATTTACTGTAGTTCCCTCCACATACTATCAGGCCTTTCAGGAGAGTGCAAACAGTTATGCTTCGAACTTTGTAACTTTTTTTGTATGATTTTCCTTTGCTTTATCCTTTACATCCTTTGCTACATGCTCTTCAGTTTTACCTTTGACTTATCCACAGGTCATAGCAAAACTCCTAATTTGGGCTCAAAATGTGCCCTTGACTTATATATGAGTACAACTTATAAACAGGTATATATGGTAATTTATATTATATGCTTATTGGATTACAGTCAGCCCTCCATATCCATTGATTCTGCATCTATGGATTCCACCATCAACAGCTTGAAAATATCCCCAACCCTCCCCCCACCCCCCACCCAAAAATAGTTCCAAAAAGGAAACTTCAATTTTGCCATTTCATGTAAGGGACACCATTTAACTGCACCATTGTACAGTTGTCCCTTATCTGTGGTGGACCCATTCTGAGGGCCCCTGCAGATAACAAAAGATGCAGGACCTTAAGTCCTGTTCTTTCCTATGGCCATGCAATATGCGTGTGCAAGCTGGCCTGGCTATGTGCATGCACATCCATTTAAAATAACACGGCTTGTCATTCATGGAAGTTCAGATCCACAGATGGTAAAGCCTACAGGTAAGAAAAGTCCATTGTGTGGGCTTGAGCACCCAGTGATTTTGGTATCCATGGGGTTCTAGAACCAAACCCCAGCAGATGCAAGTGCGCACGGTAATTTACTTTTCAGATCTTATTATCTTGTGCAATTGGTGCCCACAAATGTTTGCAAGGTTTATTAGCACACCATCATCTTTTTAAGGAAGGAAAGATGCAGTACAGATCTCTTGCCTCTCTCTCAATTTTCATGGGAGAGGCTTAAGTGCTGTTTTACGTCCAGCAGAGATTCTACAGTACTTCACTACTTCTGACCAGGCAATGGACTAGGTCCCTTCTCTGGAAATCATACAGAACTTTGTCAAATGGGTGGGAAGGAAAGTTAGTAAAAGGATTTTGAGAGCCAACTGCACAATTTAATCAAATCTTGGTAATAATGGGGAGAGCAAAGCTCTATTGAAGACACTATGTTTCTGTTTCCGTGGCCTGATACAGACGGGCAGAAAGCGCTGTCCTTGGACCAAAATTAGGGTTCGGGAATGTGCAGCAACTGCACGTTCCTGACCCTGATACGGAATGGTGGTGTCATCATGGCAGCCTGTCTACACTGGAGCCGCCATGAGGATGCAAGCACTGCACAGCATCTAGATGTCACTGGAAGGAAGTGGTGTTATGGCGGCGCCCTTTCCCGTTTGTGGTGCTGCAAAAAAGAAGCCAACCTAGGCAGCTTCTTTTTGGCAGCACATTCGGTGCCATAGTGTGCGGCTGCTGCAGCATCAACTCGGGGCAAAGACGTGCGGCGTGAAGCTGCCTGTCTGTCGAGCCCCCAAGTACTGGAAATCTTAGTTCACCCCTTGTCAGCTTCTGGATTGACCATGCAATTTCAAAGATATTTTTGTAATCATAAGTGGCTAGAAAACTGTATTAGTTTTGAAAAGAAACAACCTATTTTTAGAAAATTGAATTCCACTCCTGATACTGCCCTTTTTTTTGGTAGCAACTTCTTTATACACACAATTTAGAATGGTGCTATGCAGGACCTTCCTGTTCCCTTCTGCTAAACTGTAACCTCTCTAAGGAAAGCATGCATCAGTTTCTCTATAACTGAATGAAGTAATGCATTAGGCCACTAGCATTTATATTACATCAGGAGTGCCTCTAAGAGCTTGAACAATAAGCTTGTGTTTCAGCAGTGCCTGCCACAACAATCTGAACAACTAAAGATTTTACAATGTCAGTAAGCAACTAAGAATGCTCCTCCACAAACAAGAACATTATTTTTTTCATAAGATGCATTTCAGTTAAGATCATCTTAGACTACCTTCTCTCTGACAAAATGAATGCAGTTGATTTGAAGTACAGTATATCTAAAATAAAAATGGCTCTTTTATACTACAGTTATATGAGATAATATTTTTATAAGATTACCATATCATGAAAATATTTAAAGTGTTGTGTTGTCATAAAAAATAAAGCATACTTTGAGTTTAATAAAAATATATTTTAAAAGTGCTCTGGTCAATATGCGTAAGAAAACTAGAGCAAAATAAATTAAAAACTAGCTTGACTTAGTTATGACTGTCATAGCTCATAATGAGAAAAATATTCTGGAGATATATCAAGCAAAAAACAATAAGGAAAGATACGACTCCACAGCACTGGGGGGGGGGGGCATGCTCTGTAAGGAACAGAGTACACTTGCAGTGTTTCTGGCACTATGATACCTTCCCTCTTGAAGTGAAAAGTGTCAGTTTGGCAAAATACTGTATTAGATCTTAAATAATTAATGGTAGCTTGTTTTGTACTCAAGTATACAGCCTGATCTGCAAGGGTTTAGTCTTTATTAAAACAGATATAACTGATTCTGCATTATTTAATCTAAAGACATATCTGTGGTTGTCCTCTTGTATATTAAACAAGGTTAGATAATGAGCATTTTAATTATACGAAATCTTATGCTATAAAGAGTTGTAGGAACCCAACATGTTAATCAGAATTATCTAAACTGTATTCCTATGCTCACATGTACAGGAGTAGGCCGCATTGTACTCAACAGGACTTACGTTCGAGCAGACATGTACAGGACTGATCTCTTAGCTAAAACTAAATTACCAGTAAAAACTGAGTATGTGTAATCACTAATGAAATAAACCACCTGCACTAATAAACATTAAACAATAAAATATCCTTACCATTTGTAGATAATAAGAAGTGAGCAGCATTCTGTTGTGGTAACCACCTAATTTTGTTAATTTTTTCCTCAATTTCTAGACTTTTCAAGTAGTCAAACTCAGGTTCATGACTCTGAAAGGTACTGTAAACATTATATTCCCCTCTTGAATGAGGACGGCTTTTATTCTGCAAGGAAACAAGTGTAAGAATAGTGTAATGTTATTTTTGATAACATTTTTATACTGAAGTCATTAGTTGAAAAGATTACAACCAACAAAATCATATAGGTTTGACATACAGCAAGCAGAAATTCTTTAAAGGATTATTTGAATGTTCCAAATTTAATCATTACTAATTAATTTTACTATTAGATATTTTGGTACACAATATTTTAAAATAATTTTGTGCATGCAAAAGTTCATGAAACAGTTCGCATACAGTGAAACGTAAGAAAACAAGAGTCACTATCTCACTATCTCATGTGGACAATTCTGGAATATTTGGGATATCAAAATAAGGAATACTCAACCTGTATTACAAATACAGTGTGCCCTTCTTTTACGCAGGGTTCCATTCCAGACTCCCCTGCATAAAAGAAAAAGTGCGTATGCTCGAGCCCTGTGAAGACACACCCAACTAAAGGTGGTGGCGGGTTTGGGTGTGCAACGCCAGTACCCTGGTGAGATCAAACTCTTTTACCCAAAAAGGCTCCGAAGCTGAATGTAAAGTTCAAAAAGGGGGAAGTTTAATTAAAAGAACAAAAATAAAGAGTTTTCTCCTCCCGATACTTTACAGAGTTTCAGCAATCTTCAGGGTGTCATCTTTCTGGGTCTGATCTTGGTTTGATCTCCTCTCTCAATGGAGCTGGTGCAGGTTCTTTCAGCTCCTGAATTCTTCGACTTGATGTAGGTAACTAATTTCTGGTAACTGATATGGCTAACTTGATCTTGGTAACTAAATCGGCTAACTAGTACCTGGTAACTGATTTGGCTAACGTACTTGGTAATTAAAATGGCTAAAGTGTAAGAAATGCCCTTTCCGGCTGTCTGGGCCTGTTTGCCACTAAAAGACAGCTCTCTGCCTGCTCACAGCAAAGACTGCTCCAACTAAAAGCCTCAAGCTACAACAGAGCATGCTGGGAAGGGGCAAACCAAACCTGGAAAGAATGCAGGAGATCCTATAGTTCCTCCCACAACTAATACAATGAACTTTACTACACTAAAATATTCTATGGCCTGAACCAACACGAAAGAAAATGCAGGGGGAGATTCAAATAGTCCTGGCAGGACATCAAAAGCCCCATTACAAGTAATAGGGCTCATACTTGTGGCGGCGCATGGCAGTGTGCGCGTGCCACGGGTGCATGTGCCGTTGTTTCTTCTGGCGCATGCTGCCGCTTCTCCTGGCACTGATTTTAGCATATGCTGAAAGCAGCGTATAATGCATCCGTGTATGACGCAGGCACACTGTATTTCAAAATAATAATTTCCACATAAATGTTTAATGTGCTTGAAAATAATATTTAAACCCAACTAAATCAAGTAGCATCTGAACACTAAAGCATTTTCTAGAAATGTTCCAGTTTTACTTTTTCCAGAAAACCTACATCACTGAATGGTGAAGCTGTAAAGTACCCAAAAACTCACAGTTTCGGCTCCAAACTCTAACAACAGGAAAAGCAAGATGTTTTCAATTTAAAAGTCATGTGCCTTTGGCCATTAGATGTTGTAGCAAAATGTACTACTCTGCAAATCTTTCAAAAAAATTTTTTTCTGAAGACTTAGTATTTCCCTTCCTGCAACAATGGAATGGGCATACTGCTATGAAGCTTAGGGATTTGTTTCAAAACAGCAAACCAACTAGTTATCTGCAACAGTGCAACTTCCCCATTACCAAGAGTAAAGACCACTTCCCATTATCCTCCAACCAAGTTATATGGCTACTATAACAGTACATGTCATACTGCTTACGTGCTAGTCTAAAATATCATCCCAAAAACATTTTTTGTTAGTTTTACAAAGGAGACATACGTATATCCATATCATCTGGATGCACATAATCCCAGCACTGTAATGCTTCACTACTCACTTCAGAAAACAAGACGACTGAGGTGAAAACAAAACCTTATAACAGAATTCTTCTTTTGTCTTGCATAGTGGGAGGCAGTTTGCCAATGCATGCTTGGATGGAGCCACTCTTGGCTGTTTACTTGTTTGACAAACTATTCTAAAGGTCTCTTAATTCTCAGGAGATTCATTTATACATTCTTATTTTGATTTGGCTTTACAGAATTGTTAATATGAAGTATCATTTATGGAAGTAAATCTGAACCTTAAGATTTTAACAAATCTCATGTAGAGAAGCTAGTAAAGGGCTGATGGCTTTTGGAAAGACTGTTTCTTGCTTGCTCCTTTTCAACAGGAACGAATGTAAATAAAATCCCAAGCAATACTTCGTAACACAACTATAAAAGGTATCAATAGGTCTATCATGGTTGCCTTTTACCCATTCTAGGCTCAGTACCACACAATGATCTCCTTTTGAAATTGGATGGATATTCAACAATAGTTGTGAAAGAGTACACATATGCTCTTTTGGGAGAAAAAATAAAAATCACCTAGGTGCATGAATTAGTAGCATGCTTCCTTGTCCTGTGGCCATAATTGGCACGTGGCATTGGCATGGAGACTTAAATCCTTAGATAATTCTACTCTTGAATGAATCAATTACTTTTATAACTGCAGTTTAAAAATTACAAGCAGTTGTATTTAATCATAAAAAGAAACACAGAATGGCCCTCAAAATTGCTGATTAATTGCAAAAGGTACATATTAATTCCTCAAAATCACGGTGTTTGAAGAAGCAAAGGGCATTTCCCAGCCTTTCTATACTTGATTATGGATGAACATATATTTTATATATGTATGATCACTTTAAAAGGAAAATATTACTTAACCAACTACCGTAACAGTTTCAAGACCCATTTCAAGTTCAATTTTTAAAAGATAATAGCACAACAATTTTTTAAGGTACCCAACAAATTAAACTTGCTGATGTGATGTCATATATTTTAAGCAAAAACTGCAGGGAGGTTTAAACGCCACTTTTCATTGTTTTTAATAGCACTGACCTCTGGTTCCCTTTGAAATATAACCACTCTGCCACCTTTGTCTCCTGTTGCAAGAAGATCTCCAGAGTAATTAAATTCAACTGTTGAGATAATGTCAGCTGTAAACATAAAACAGAAACAGCAAAATTATAATGTGTAAACTGAATTGAGTGGTTCAGGACTCACGTTCATGAACTGAACAGGCAACCTATACATTAACATGCTAGCTGATTTTCAACACTAATGTTAAAAAGTCTGTTCCTTTCAAGCCTTGATCACCCTTTAAATATTTCAAAAGTACTCCAAATTACATGAGGAATACAACAGAAGAAATTAGACTCTAAAAACTTTGTATGCAACACTGAACCTAAGAATTTGGAGAAACCAAGATACCCTTTTCAGAAATTCACAAGCATCTTAGGGATTCAACATGGGTTTTAAAAATTCACCATGGATGTTGAAAATAATAAAAAGGGCACACTGTGTATAAAAGCAACCTCTCTCTACTGTAACATAACATCCACAGGACAAATATCCATTAGCCTAAGCTAACATAGATAGTCCTAATGGAGAACATTACCTCAAAGTCATGCATACACAAGCCCCAAAAGATACATGAGAAGAGTCACTTGGGTCATATCCTGGTATGACAATAATTCTATTAAAATTCTGTTTTCCATTAAAGACGCAAAAAGGCATCAACTGTGTAGGAAGCCGACAAACTATGGAATTTATCTTGGTTTTTTTTTAAATGTAAAAGATACAGTTTATTGAAAATTTATTCCATCTGAAATGGAAGTAATAAATCAAAGTAATAGTACAGAAGCAAAAATCATTTAAGTTGTACAGTTGTCAATTCACCAATCCTCAGTCTTAAAATGACTGGAAGAAACACAAAATACATTATACACATGTAATGTCGGAGAAGAGGGTTCTTTTTTGTTTTATAAATATGATGTGTTTTGTTTTTAAACGACACGTCCTTAGTTTTTCCTCACCTATTACAAACTAACCACCAAAGTTATTTCCAGTGGAGCTCGCCCAGCAAAGTGCCCATAAGACACTGCAGATGCATCTGTATCCGTAGAATGTGGATATACTTCCAGCATGACAGATAAGATAGAAATAGTACTAAAAACAAGCAAACCAGGATTGTGCTGGATGGAAATGAGAAAGACCTAACTGATATCATATCCCATACTACTCCAAATCCCAACGGCACCACTGCTGACAGTGCATCTTTACATGAGTCCTAGAATCAAGTGCAAGAAAAATCCCTTACTGCTGATTTCAATGCAAGATAATTGTTTTTAAAATAGCCCATGATGATGGCTGCCTCTCCCATATCATACAACACAGCACAGATGTAATGTTATGCAGCAGCACACCATCAGCAGTATCCAAACACCACAAGATTCCAACTCAAACAAGGTATGCAGCTTGGGATTCCCTCTTTGGCTCCATGCCATGTACACTAGAGCACACACAGGACCAATGGCATAATGGCACTTTATACACAGACTGAATCAGCATATAAAAACATGCAGCCTTTGAAATGCAAAGGACTTTTGTGGAATTATTGTAATGGAAACATATTAAACACTTAACATTGAGGGCACATAAAATCACATCATAGGTATCATTTAGACCAAATATGACCCTCTTCTTAATCTACGGTGAAAAATGCAATCAGGGAGCACAAAAACTTTGTTTTTAGCATCTAAATGATTGCAGTCCCCAGAGCTTTTTGTCAGAGGCACCGAGTACTGCAATCATTTTGATGCTATAGAGGAAGGTTGTTTTTCTGATGGGCTTTCAGCATATGTTGGAAGCCGTGTATGGTGCACCCGCGTATAATGCGGGCGCATGGCATATTTTAGCTAACTTGGCTGGTATCAGATACCATCTGTGGAGCATCCTACAGTGGTTCTCTTTGGCCTGATTTAAACGGGCCTTTGCGCTGCCCCCATCATGTGCTAGGGGTTGGCTGAGGACGCAGCGTCCAGCGGCCCCTTTATCTCTTTCCCCGCCGCTATCGGGGTGTCCTTGGGGCATGAAGCTCCAAGGACACCCCTTTCCAGGCCGCAGGGAAGCGTTTTGCCACTTCCCCGAGGCCTGTAAAAGCAGTGGATCGGGGCCTCTGGGGCTGCCGCTGTGGCCCTGATCCGTTGGGGAAAGGGGTGGGTGCAGGCCGCCCCAAAGGGGCAGCCTGTATCCCACCTTAAATGTTCGTATTTAATGTAAATTTCAGATTTTTATCCCAGGACTTTCCCCACTTATTCAAGTGTATTACCTGTACAACATTTTGAGCCCATCTTAAAATACATTCACTAGTTCTTGATCTATTTCCATTTTAAAGAGTAATTTACATGTCCTTGATATAGTGTGGTTAATTTTATCAAATATTTCATCTACGTCCATTTTCTCATTGCCAATTCCTTCAAGTTTAATGTCCATTTTAGGTCAGTTCTTAATTCAGGTTAACGTTTATTGTACTAGCCCAAGGCTAGTGAAAACTGTTTGAAGGATGATATGGCTTGGGACATGGACAACACTTAAGGATCTTGGTTGACTCTTTTCTCAATGTTTCCATCTCTAAGAAGAGGCAGGTAACAACCAAAGAGATTGATTTTTGGCTACAATGCCCTGTCAACTATCTTTTCAGTGCAAGTAAAGACATCCCTCACTCTGATTTTTAAAGCTCTTACTGAACTGATTTTATTATTTTGTTCCAATTTCTGTTTTGATGTTTTCTCACACTTACTAACCATTTGCTTCTAGCAGGTCCGTGGAAGTAGTAAGACCTGGTGTAATACATATATATTGTATGAAGATACAGCAGGCCAAATTAAAAATTCAAGCAAATTTTCAGGTCAAACATTTCTTGTGAACCTCAAGACTATCCAGTGTTTTCAAGAGTCTTGTTTATCAAATTACATTTTCAAATTATTAACTCAGTTGACTAGAAAGGTGAGGTTGCAGTGATGAACAAAATCAAACTAAAAAACCCCAAGCAAAATCACAAAAGAAACACCATCAATGTAGGGCTGCATCTGCACTGCAGAAATAATCCAGTTTGACACTACTTTAACTGTTGTGGCTCAATGGTCTGTTCTAGACGGGCCTTTGCTCCGCCCCCAGTACGTACTAGGGGTTGGTCGAGGATGCAGTGTCCAATCAGGCCTCACCCCTAGTACATACTGGGGGAGTAAAAATGGCAGCGCCCTATAGACATGGGCGCCGCCATTTTGACGTGACGGATGCTTAGCGTCCGCACGTCGTGGCGTGGTTGTGATGACGCAAGTGCGCCATTGGCACCTTGCGGCATCACAACTGTACTGCAAGAACCACCTGCTTTTTGCGGGTTCTTTTTGATGTGGGGGAGTCGCGCGGTTTGTCCGCTGCAGCTCCCTCGCGCAGCAAACATGGGCGCCGGCAGAGCGCCCTTTTTGGGTGCTCTGTAAAGCGCCAATGCTAGGGAAATCTGATAACTGTAGTTTGGTGAGACATTTAGCCTTCTCAGTCAGAAAGCTCTGGTGACTCAACAACTACAATTCCCAGAATTCCATAAAAGTGAGCCATGGCTGTTAAAGCAATGTCAAACTGGATTATTTCTGCAGTGTGGATGCAGCCTACGTTACCTAAAGAACAAACAGAACAATACGTTTTGAACCCCTCTAGAAGGCCAATCGTTGTGTGACTTCAAGTAATTTCTTATTTATGGCAACCTTAAGGTGAACCTATCACAGGGTTTTCCAGGGCTGAGTGTGGGTGACTCACCCACGGTCACAGACTGGGTTTCCATGGCCAAGCATGGAATCCAGCCCTGATCTCCAGAATTGGAGTCCAATGCTCAAACCACTACACCATGCTTGCTCTCCTGGCAGGCCAATAATGAGGGATAATTGCAGGGCTTGGTGCAGGATTCATTTCATAGTCTTAGACAAATTAATATAAATTCCCTCCTTCTCACCACAACACAAAGAACTGCAACCTGAAGCAGGAACTGAAGGGATGATAGACACCAATGTAATTAACAGTAACACTCTCTGAATTATATGGGTGCCATGCTGTAAAGTGCTTCACAGTAAGCAAAATATGCTAACGGAATACAGAAGAAGTACTGACAGAAAAAAGAACCTGCAAAAAGTGGGTGGTTCTTGTGGTACAGTTGTGAAGAAAACTGGGAGGAAAACTGTTAAATCTATACATCCACAAGTAAAATGATGCTTCAATATGATATGCCAGCTGAATCTTCCAAGGATTCTTCTAATGCATCGCTATGTCGAGTATACTGTAGTAATCAAGGCTGGAGGATATATAAGTATGGATTAGTTTTGCAAGCTCCTACTTCTGCAAAAGGAGGTAAGGACTACACAGGCAACAGGTTGACATAAAGGTCTTTTAGACCCGGGACAGATTGCCCAAAAAGGGCAGTCTGTCGGTGCCCTGTTTTACGCCACAAGGAAGCAAACCGCGTGGCTTCCTCGCAGAGCAAAAAGAACCCACAAAAAGCAACAGGAAGTGATGCAACATATGCAGTGGGGGAGATTTGCCCTTGATTTCCATGCAGTTGCCCACAGTTGCCCTATATAGATGCCAAACAATACTGAAATCAATCTCTATTAAACTCTACAATCCAGTCTCCAGCAGCTGGACAAAGTTTCTCTAACAACCATTCTCTGTATCCAGAAAAAACAAAAACGACTGGAACCAAAGGAGCAAAATCTGCAACCCAAATCAAGAATTGAACTAAACCAAATTAATAGCAACTACAGTCAGCCCTTCTTATACATGGATTTTTTATACACGGATTTAAGCATACACGGTTTGAAAATGTTCCAAAAAAGTATAAATTTACATTGATGTTCCATTTTTTTTATTAGGGACACCATTTTGCTATGTCATTATACTTAATGGGACTTGAGCATACATGGATTTTGTTATACACGGGCGATCTTGGAACCAAACCCCAGCGTATAACAAGGATCCACTGTATAACTTTAGACTTGACCAGAGGAAGGGAGTGTGGCACAGTGGTTTGAGCACCAGACTATGACTGGAGACCAGGTTTGATCCCCTGCTCAGCCACTAGGTGTTGTTGGACAGGTCAAATGTGCTCAGCCTCAGGGGAAGACAATGGTAAACCTCCTCTGAACAAATCTAGCCAAGAAAACCCCACAATAGGTTCACCTTAGGGTCACCATAAGTCAGAAATGACTTGAAGGCACACAACAACAAAGTATTGCATCATTTCATTATGTCATTACTTTTATTTATGGAATAACATTTGTAAAATGGAGATGATTTAATGAAAAAAAAATATCCACTCCACAATACTGACAAGGAAACTATGGTGATTTGTTTATCTGCTATGGTGATTGCCTTGGTTTTTAACTCCATCTCATCTCTGGTCATTTCTGCCTTTTCTTATTTTGTTACAAATTAAAATAAGCTTCTCATAAAGAAGCAAAACGTGGCTAATAGCACCTCTAAAAACTCCCTGTGAATGCAAATAGCCTTGTAAACCAGGTATGCATTCTTTGCTTCCAGGGAATATAGTATTTCTAAACTACACTATTGGGTTTTTTGGCTAAAAATGATGATGGAGAAGTCATTTTCACCAATATAGCAGCTTTGGGAGAGCAGCCCAACAAACTCAAGTTGCCCATCCTTGTCTATGCCTTAAAGTGCATCCTCACTCCTTCCCCCACATTCAGAAAAGGTTGTGGATATCTTTTGCAAAATTCAATGGAGTGCTGGTCATTTTTTAAAAATAAATAAATAAGGAGTTTACACAGTCACACAAAATAATTTTCTTGGACATATTTTGCATTAATGTTTTTATCATTAAAACAGTCTGGAAAATATAGAGATAATTTCTTGATGTTTCTCAAAACTGAAAGTGCAATTATAATTATTGAAGCGCATATTTATAGAAAACAACACACATTATGGTAGCATTTAACATCTTTCCACCCCTGACTTACCGTACATCAGTAATTTCTTCAGTTAATTATTGCAGCATTTATATCTAACCCAACTGAGCATTAAGATTTACATGGTAAACATCTTCTGTACTAGGAACATTTTCAAAGGTATAAGCAGCAAGAGGTTATAAGAACGAGTAGTGACAAGACAGCATGACAGTACTATATTTTGTTTCTAGTGCATATTACAAAGTTGAAGTAACTGATCAATAACTTACCAAACCAGAGACAAAAGAAAGGTGAAGATCTGTTAGATCAGCAATGCTGTTGTGCTTCTGTCTCTGTAAGTGGAGTCAGTCAGCACCACAGCTTTGACCTTAAATGCCCCTGTGCCTGTATTTACACGGGGGGGGGGGGGTGCTTTGGTAGTAGAAGATAAGTTGCCTGAATGAAATGAACTTTCATTATTACTATATATTCTGCTTCAAAATAAGCTCATAATCCTATAGCTGGGCACTGGTGTATTAAATGAGGTTCCACTGTTGTAACAGGCTTATGCCTATATAGTGCCTTTCAACAAATTTTCAACTATCCACAGTTTATCGATGGTGTACTGCACAAACAATATCCACGAAGATACATAGACACAACCTGTATATACTGTACTCTGACTATTCTGGTATGACTATTACTAAGGTGCTTTTTCTATAAAATCTGGATAATATTTTAAAAATACTTTTCTCAATTAAATTGTAAGACCTCAAGTAAGATCTGTTTTTTATTTACATAAAGCAGTCAGTAATTTCACTTTTTGATGCAATGTACAAATCATTACTGCTATTATTATATTAAGTAAAAAGAGATAGACCTGGTACTAATCATGTAGGAAGGAAGGAAAAGGAACACATATAAACAGATGAGTAATTAATGGCTATACCATTAAGTCTAGTATCAAAAGACTTATGTACAATGAAAACAATAGAAACATTGAAAAAGGATAAGTTCTTGTATGTTGGCTCAGATGCTTACCCAAGTCAGCTTGACAAAGGCAAGTGTTTCTGATGAGAAGAATGTCTATCAACACATTGATCCCAAACTTTTCAACTGTTTTGCAGTGTGGTGAAGATAAGACAGCAAAAGTCCTTTCAAAGTTGCAAGAGTGACTTTTGACGACTTTGTTTGTCCGTACTTTTGGAAAAGGAGGACTCCATATCTCCAAGTCTCTTGCACACACCAAAGGATTTGGTGGACAAGAAAATAATGGTTGTGGCTATTAAGCTAGCTTGAATCCACCACAGTGTGCACAGTGGATAATGAGTGACCAGGCAGTTAGGAAACAACTTCACAGTGACTGCATACATGTGTCTCTATTATTACAAATATGGAGACAACTGATTTTGATGAAAAGTCAAAGATGTTTCTCATCCATCTACCATAAAGCTAGAGAAGCTAGTGTTGCCAAAACAGGAAAGATGGTTTTGACTGTAAATGTCTTAAAATTTGGTGTTATGCCTGTGGGTATACCTTAGGTGATAAAGAATATGCTTATATAGCTTTTAAAACATTTGTTTGATGGGGGGATACCCAACAATAGTTGACATCTCCATACTATGCTATTGAAGGTAGATATACTATGCATATACTATGGAACCAATGCATGCAAGAGATTAATTATATTCACAAGTAGAATATTAACAATGATGCTTTTCAGCTGGGAGAAATCAGAACAGGGTTTCTCTATTCATATTGCCCAGATTTCAACAGTGGAGAGATACAAACACATCAGCTAGCCATACTTTTTGGCAAGGGAAATAGTAAAGACAAAAGCAGGGCTGGGCAGAATGCAGAAAGTGAAAACAATGGATGTAAGCAGAGCAGGAGTAAGCAAGTGGTCAGGCAGGTAAGCAGAAAAGCTTGCAAAGCGATTCCATATTTATGAACAAACCAGTTATCTACTTTGTTCAGGGCAGGACAATTTTCAGGGCTTGGAAAGGCTGCATTGCCCACTGTGTCGAATTTTGGGACGCTGCATCTCCTTCTAATTTATATTCATTTGGCCCGTTTTGTTCCTTTCTAGGCTACATAGTGGAAGGAACATGATGAAATTCTCCCCACTGTGGGAATTTTACCTACAAGAAATGGGAAAGAATTGGGAGTCTGGGAGGCCTCAAATATAATCTTGGGGCCAAACAGGTTTGTGGGCCTGACTTTGCTATTCCTAGGGCCAAAACAGAAGGCAGAAATAATCCAGTTTGAGACTACGGTACTTTAACTGGCCTAGTTGAGTACTAAGGAATTTTGGGAACTGTAGTTTGTTGTGATACCAGAGCTCTCTAACAGAGAAGGCTCAATGTCTCTCAACTGCAGTTCTCATAATTCCCTAACATTGAGCCAGGGCAGTTAAAATGGTCTCAATATGGATTATTTCTGCAATCTGTTTTGACTCTTAATCAATAATACAATAGACCTTTGTTATACGCTGGGGTTTGGTTCCAAGATCCCCCGTGGATAACAAAATCCGTGGATGCTCAAGCCCCATTAAATATAATGACATAGCAAAATGGTATCCCATATAAAAAGTGGAAAACCAAGGTTTGATATTTGAAATTTATACTTTTTTTGAACATTTTCAAACCGTTGATGCTTGAATCCGTGTACAAAAAAATCCGTGTATAAGAAGAGCTGACTGTACATTGCTAATGAAGCTTGTTTTAAAATCTACTACATTCTATTATAAAAGCTTTCAAACCTATTATCTTAATAGCTTCATTCTATTTGTATTAAATAAGAACAAAAATAGAAGTATTTGAGTGCATTCAAACAAATGCCATGAAATTTCTTTTATTTAAAGCTATACAAATATATTTAATCACTATCACTGTCACTGGCATTTTAGTACAAGGGCAGCATCACGAAAGAAAGCAAACTTAATGTCTGCATAATTTACAAAAAGTTCCAGTTGGGATGCTATAATTAAATCAGAGCAAAGTATGACACTTCACTTCTATCAATCTACCAAAATCTAACCGGAATCCTATCTAGTGGCAGCTTCACACAAATGTCGTATTTCATTCAGCATATGAAACCATTTCAAAAAGCAGTAGGAACAAGGTGTGGAGAGCACCAGGTGGACAGGCTCCCCCTTTTCTGCTCCCGCTCAGTTAAAGTTTAGTTAACTAGATTCTCATCCCAACCAGAGTGTCATCTAAGCCAGGAATTGCATTTAACACTAACAAGAGTTTCAAACAAGGCAATTCCAAACAATGGTTTCTAAAACTGACTGGTTTGAAGTGAACTACTGATTCAGCCATGATTTGTCGTTTCCGGACAACTTGACCAACCAGTCAGCAGAACAGAAAAAGAAAAGCTTTTGCGTTACTCCTTGTGACCATGCAAGAGGGGAGGTGACTGAAATCCATGACTTGTTGCAGCTCATTCTTGCTCATTCACACTGTGCTATACATGATAAGTGCACAGAATAGTAAGACAACAGGTACCTGCATTTCTTCAAGCAGCATAGCTGCAAGCTGGAAGTCAAGGAAGCAATCAGTAGTGTGGCAGAAAGTCAAAAGAGAGCGAACAGGATTTGTATTAAGCTTGTATTAAGCTTTGGCAGACTGTCAGGAAAATAAATATTCCATTAAAAAAATGAAGAGATGACACACTGTTGCCACACCTCTCTCTCACAGCACTGACTAACAGTAGAGTTCAGATGGGACATCAAGTCTGCACTGGTGCTAGTAATGAACACACAAAAATGCAATGGTTTCCAGGTTAAAATTTAATCACAAAATCAGATATAATGATGGGGCACAAACTTATGTCTTCATCCAGTAATGCCATGCTTCTGTGAGAAAATATCAGGCATACTTTGGAAACCCCATATATAGAAATTAACTGTCTGTATTTAGAAAAAGTGATAAATCTAATTAATCTGCAGAAAGGTAAAGAAGTCACGCATTTCCATAACTTTCACAATGTCAGCAAGCACTAGCAGAAAGTTGGCAATACAAGTCTCACCACAGACCGCCACAAGAGAAGGAACTGTGTGGCCCTCCTAATATTGCTGGTCTTTTCAGCATTCCTCATCACTGGCTATGTTGGTTAGGGCTGCTTGGAGCTGCAGTTCAACAACATCTGGAAAAATCACACAATTCTCACCCTTGGATAAAGAGTCACTATTAAGACAAGAGCACAACATGGCACCCACAAACTCTGTCACAGATTACTTTTACATAATTGTTTATAAAGATCGTGACTGTGTAAGTACACTCATCCCTCCACATCTGCGGCTTTGACTTTTGCAGATTTGATTATTCACAGATTTTATTAATATTTTCTCAATAGCAATACATAAGTCCTCCAGCACAACTCTATGGTCAACTTTAACCAAAAGTCGTGGATACCAAAATCCATGAATGCACAAGTCTCATTAAAAACAATGGTGCAATAAAATGGTGTCCCTTATAAAAATGGCCAAAATCAAGGTTACCTTTTGGAATATATATTTTCAAGCTGTGGATGGCTGAATCCATTTACAGTGCGCCCTTTGTTTACGCAGGGGATGCATTCCGGACTCCCCCGCATAAAACAAACAATGTGTATGCTCGAGCCCCATTTAAATGACTGGAGCTCAGGCATGCGTGCGCGCCCCATTCATCCCAATGGGATGCGCTGCCCCTTCCTTCATGCAGCTTTCAGCGTATGTTGAAAGCCGCGTAACGCGTGCCCATGTATGACGCGGGCACACTGTATATAAAAACCATGAATACAGTGGGCCAACTCTACACAAAAAGGCAAAACTTCACATGAATAACATCTGGGAGTTGAGAAACCTAATTGCTACTCCTTTCTAAAATATCATGAAGAAACTCTCTTAAAATGAAAATGAGCAAAATGTGATCAAGTTTTGCTACCTATCTGCAGATATTAGTAAATAAAAGTTAATGTTCAAATAAGGAAGGGGATAATTACACTGCCTAAAATTAATTGCCTACTAATGGCACAAGCAACATCAAATGACTAGTGGTAGCTTCTACTTTAAACACCTACTTTACCATCTACTTTAAGCATTACAGGTTGAGTCTCTCTTATTCGGAATTCTGCAATCCAAAATATCCCAACATCCAAAACTGTCTCCATGGATGGCTGTGATAGTGACACCTTTGCTTTCTGATGGTTCATAATACACAAACTTTGTTTCATGCACAAAATTGTTAAAAATATTATGTATAAAATTACCTTCAGGCCCTGTGTATAAGGTGTATATGAAACATAAACGAATTTCACGTTTAGATCCATCTACAAGAAATCTCATTATGTATATGCAAATATTCCAAAACTTTAAAAAAAACTCCAAAATCCAAAATACTTCTTGTCCCAAGCATTTTGGATATGGAAGACTCAACCTGTACTTGTTGGTTAATCTAGTTGATTTCAGGTATCTCAAGGCTTTGCATGAACACAGAGGGATTTTCTAACACCTCTCTGTGAAACAGTATACCTTCCTTCCAGCTGCATCACAAAATTATTTTTGGATGGCTTCTCTATTCTCTGTCCTTTGGGCAGACAGAACTGGTTGCATATGGTGGACCTCCAAATGGGAAGGGCATTTTCCCAGAAATGTGAGATGTTAGCACGCTTAAGTTGGTTAATGTTCTGGATTTCCCTTATTTAGTCCAAAATAAATACCATACTAACACAGGCAGTTTATATAATGACACTAAAGGTGGGCAAATCTAAGTACAGTGGTACCTCGGGATACGAAATACCCAGGTTACGAAATTTCCGGGATACGAAAAAATCCCATTGAAAATAATTGTTCCGGGTTACGAATGTTTTTCGGGTTACGAAAAAATTTTTTGGTGCTTTTCGGCGCTTTTTCGCACGAAACGCGGCTTTTCCCCATTAGCGCCTATGGCAATTCGGCTTACGAAGGCTTTTCGGGTTACGAAAGCGGCCGCGGAACGAATTAATTTCGTAACCCGAGGGAGCAGTGTATGAGCATGGCTAACTGCTGTACAATAAATGAATTCCAAAGGCCACCTCTAAATAGATAGTAATTCTGCTCAGTAAGAATGCACATAGACATCATGTTAGCAATGTTATACCAGCCATTCTGATACAGACCAAGGAGAAGACTATCAAATATCACTACAAAAGGATGAAAAACAATACCAGAATTAGCATACGTTTGGGAATTTATTGTTACGACTATCTACTCTACTACACAGATCTAGCTTCTCACTATGAGATATCTAATCAGAATGGTTCTTCTACATTTACCCATGTTACAAAAAAATCCCAATGAACACAGTGATGATTCAGAAAAGCTTTGCATTAACATTTTGATAAAAACATGTGACAGTAATTTTGACACAAGTAAACACTGTTCAAATGGCAATGCATCTCAGAACACATGCCACTTTCATGGAAACAAGCAGTGGCCCAAGAAAACGTGGAAGTCCTTCACTGGCATGCTAGGCAAGTCAGGCCAATCTGAACTGAGACTTCATGATAACCAAAGGGACACCTATTTTCAACCTGTTAGTAACTACAACACTTTCAGAACCTTCATGCTGACCACACCCTAAACTGACTTTTCTATCCCACCATAAAGCAAAAGCAATGCACTTTTTGAGTATGTTTAAAGTATAGTAAAGGAAAATAAGCAACTCTCTCATTAAAAAAATGTTTTAAAGGGCAACAACTAAAGCAAACAAAAACCCCCAAAACACATACTAAATGAAATGCAAAACAAATAGTTGTCTCGGCAAGAGTAGATTCAACTACGCAAGCGGAATAAGCATAATTTCAAGAAGGGATTAAACAGTTTCTCTTCAGAACACTACAGTACCAGGTATTTCAACAAAGAAGCAACAATCAGACTAGGTAGCAAACCCCACTGAACTTCTCTAGACTTAATTTGGAGTAACTAATTTTACAGACTTGGCTTATTTTTCCTCCAAAGCTTTTTGATGTAATTAACATATCAGGTAAGTGACTAATCTTGCCTTGCTAGAAAGACCACCTGACAAGTCTGTTAAACCGATTTCAATAGAGGGGCCACCCTTCCCAACATCACCGATCAAGAGCCTGACAGTTTTGATAGACTACTCACACACACACACCGCTTCTCCCTTTTCTTCTGGCTGCCTTGTTGCACTGTCTGTCATTTCTCCAGAAACAGAAAGAATAGAAGAAAGCTGTTTTCTGCACGATGCAGAGATGCCAGAGAGAGCTTAGTCAGACTCAGCAATGCCTCCCCTACACATCCTCCAAGGAAAGGTGTGAGTGAGGATGTGGGTGGAGAAGAAGAGAAGTATAAAAGGGTGAGCAGGCAGTCCTTGGAAGTGGAAAAAGGACTCCTTGGAGGGATACTTTTAGCACCTTTCTGACCATCTTTTTTACTTGCTGTCAAGGTCAGAGACATTCCCACCACTCCATTATGAACAGTGGGCCCTTGGTATCCACTGGGCCTTCGTTCCAGGACCCCCGTTCTGTAGATACCAAAGTCCACAGATGCTCAAGTCCTATGAAATACAGTACCACAGTAAAATGGTGATGCTTGTATAAAATTGGCAAAATCAAACTTTGCTTTTTGGAACACACACACAAATATTTTCAAGCTGTGGATGGTTGAATCTGTGGATAAAATATCTGTGGATACAGAGGGCCAACTCTAAATATATTTGAGAGAAATACATGGAAAATAGCCCAAGCTGAATCTATGCCTATGGAGGGCTGGCTCTCCTGGGGGACTTGCAGCATCCCCAAGGGAGGAAGCCTGCCTTCAAAGTTGTGTTTTTATTGATTTATTTAAATATCCTTCTCAACTCTGGAGAAACTTGGGCAGGGAAGGGCTTTTAAATTACGGATTTTAGATGCGGATCATTTAAATATGTGCACATTCTTATTTATCCTTTTAAACTGATGTGTGTTTTGACCAATGTTGCTTGTTTGTTAACTGTTGCTATCCCCTGCCTCAATCCACAGGGAAAGGTAAGAATATTATCGTTATTACTACTGTTTTCCCTGCCTCAATTCATGGGGAGAGGTGGGTAAGAAATAATTATTACCGAAATAATAATGATTCTTGGGAGTATATTATTATTATTATTATTATTATTATTATTATTGCACCCCTGCGTTGATCCACAGGCAGAAGTGGATAAGAAATAATAATCATCATAAGGATTTTGGGGAGCATATTATTATTATTATTATTATTATTATCATCATCCCTTCTCCGCCTTGATTCAGGGGCAGAGGCGGGTAAAAGGGATAAATATTATCATCACTTGTTATTATTATTATTATTAGAAAGCAACCTTTCTTTTGAAAAAGGGGAAACTACCAAGGCCAGGGAGCAGCTCCTTAGCTTCCCAGTGCGGGAAGGGAAAGGAAGAAGGGAAGGGAGCAAGGGAAGGAGGGAAAGGAAGGGAAGGGAAGGGAGGAAGGAAGGCCTAGTTGTGGGGCCTTGCCTGGGCTCCGGGATGAAGCCAGCCCCCTCCCCATTCCGTCCCCGGGCCTCCTTTACCTTCGGCCACGTCCTCGTCGATGGCCCCCTTGACCTGGGAGAAGCACCACTGGAAGTCGTTGCCGCCGCCTCCTCCTCCTCCTCCTCCTCCTCCGGCCACCCCTGCTGCAGGGAAGGGAAAGGGGAGAGGACCGTGAGGCCCGGGCGCCCAGACCCCCTCCCTCCCCCCCCCCCCCCCCGCCTCTCTCTCTCTCCCTCTCCCCGAGAGCCCGGCTCCCAAGGCCCCTCCAGAGCCCCAGGCCCACAGACCCAGCGCCGCCGCCGCGGCCTCCTCCTGCTCCTCCTCCTCCTGGGCTTCTGGACCTCTTACCTGCCATGTCTCGCAGTGTGTGCCGGCCGGAGAGACAGAGGTCCCGCGAGGAGCCAAAGGGGAGGCCAGGGCCTAAGAGCGGAGGAGCTGCCGCTGCTGCTGCTGCTGCTGGTGGTGAGGCGGCCTCCAGCGCCGCCGCCGCCGCCGGAGTTGGAGGAGGAGGAGGAGGAGGAGGTTCGGGGGTTTCAAAATGGCGCCCATTGCCGGTCAGCCTGATCCGGTGACGTCATCCCTCCTCCTCCCCTGCCGCCCGCCAGCCTCCGACCCAGGAGAACAGGAGGACTAGGCCGCGATGATGGCGGCTCAGGAGGAGGAAGAGGGAATGCAGGGAACGGGAGGAGCAGGAGGGCTTTGGGGAGGAAAGGATCTCTCTCTCTCTTTCTCTCCTCAGCGAGGAATGGAGGCCGCGTTCCCCGTGATGAGGCAGGCTTTCCTCGGGCGCCCGCCTCAGGCGCCGCCAAAGGACATTGGCTCCTCCTAAGGAGGAAAGACAAGGGCAGGCCGACGGCGACGAAGAACACCACTACTTCCCTAGTCACGATTTGGGGGAGACTAGGGACCCAAAGTCCCTTCTTGTGGGGACGTTGTTGTTGTTGTTGTGGTGGTGGTGGTGGTGTGCCCCTCGAGTCGTTTCAGGCTTATGGGGGAGCCTAACTTTATATGTGTGTACAGCGCTTTATAAATAATAATAATCATGTTCCACATATATTATCTATTATAATATTATATATATGTATGTGTGTGTGTATGTACAACACTTTATAAATAAAGCTTAATAATAATAATAATAATGTTCCTTATGTATTATAATATTATATGTGTGTCTGTGTGTGTGTATAGCGCTGTGTAAAATGTAGTGTTATATAAATAAAACGTAATAATAATAATGTTCCAAATATATTATATATCATAGCATATTATACATATATATAGAGAGAGAGAGAAAGAGAGAGAGAACTGTATAAATAAAGCTTAATAATAATAATAATGTTCCACATATATTATATACTATAAAATTATCTATTGCATATTATATATATATATATATATATATATATATGTAATATATGTGAGCTATAATATTGTAGTGTGTGTGTATATATATATATGTGTGTGTGTGTGTGTGTGTACACAAACACACACACTCCTCCCTCCCTCCATTCTCACAGACTTGGGATCCATGCCCTTTGATTTTCCACTGGGGGCGAATGGAGGCAGTTAAAATGGGGTGCGCATTTGTATTCCCCTTCAGAAGCGCACCTCCAAGCCAATGGGGCTTGAATATGTGCGTTTTTTTCATTTTTGCAGGGGGAATGGATCCTCCACAAAAAAGGAGGGAGGACTGTACATATACAGTGCACCCGTGTCATAAGCAGGCATGCTTCACACGGCTTTCGGCATACACTGAAAGCTGTGTGGGGAGGAAGGGGTGGTGCGTCCCATAGCGACTAATAGGGCGCGCACCCATGGCCCACGCCACTGCATGCATGATCCCCATTCATTTAAATGGGTATCAAGCATACGCGGAATTTGCTTTATGCAGGGGAGTCCAGAATGGATCCCCGCATAAAGCAAGGGTGCACTGTATATATTATATTACACATACTGTATTATAATATTATATGTACAGTGCACCCACATTAGACATGGGTGTGCATATGCAGACTTGAGTGTGCGTGCTCAAGCAGCAGGGGGCGCAAGGGGTGGCACGTCCCATGCAAATGAATGGGGTGTGTGCCTATGGCACGCACATGCCACCGCACACACAAGTCCCATTCAAATGAATGGGGCTCGAGCATAGGCGGAATTCACCTTACGCAGGGGGGTCCAGAACGGATCCCCCAGGTAAGGCGAGTTTCCACTGTATGTATGTATATATATAATATATGTATGTATGTATATGTATATATAATATTATATATATTATAATATTAGTTATTATATTACATATATAATACATGTGGAACATTATTAGTAGTAGTAGTAAGCTTTATTTATAAAGCGCTGTAAATTTAAATAGCGTTGTACATACAATCAATTAAAATAGATAAAATAAACCTAAGCGTACATTCTACAAATACAGTGTTACCCCGGGATACGAATGCGCCGCCTTACGAAATTTCCGGGTTACGAAAAAATCCAATTGAAAAAAACTGTTCCAGGTTACGAAGGTTATTTCGGGTTACGAAAGAAATTTTGGTGCTTTTCGGCGCTTTTTCGCACCAAATCGCGGCTTTTCCCCATTAGCGCCTATGGGGTTTCGGCTTGCGAAAGCCTTTCGGGTTACGAAAGCGGCGGCGGAACGAATTATTTTCGTAACCCGGGGTAACACTGTATATAATTGTATCCACCTCTGTCATGTTAATGGCTCCCCCTGATACAAAGGCTGTTGTGTGTCTTCCAAGGTGTTTTCCAGTTTATAGTGATCCTATAATTTTCTTTTTTGGCACATTTCTTCAGACAGGGTTTGCCTTTGCCTTCCCCTGAGGCTGAGAGTGGGTGACTCCCAGTGGTATTCATGACTTAGCTGGGAATTGAACCCTGGCACTCAAACCACTAGGCCACATTGCCTCTGCATCTTCTCAAATGCTCCAGTCAGCCTGGCTTCCTTGACTAAGCTGACTGTATGGATTTAGGGATTTATAAGTTAAAAAAGAAAACCTGCAGAAATAATCCAGTTTGAAAACACTTTAACTGTCCTAAAGCAATGCTAAGGAATTCTGGGAACTGTAGTTTTGTGAGACAGCTCTGTCAGAGAGGTCTGGTGCCACAGTAAACTACATCTCCTAGAATTTCCTAGCCTTGAGCCAGGGCAGTTAAAGTGGCCTCAAACTGGATTATTTCTGCAGTATGTTTTGGACCATAGTTAGCGTGGTATAATGGTTTGAGTGTTGGACTGTGCCCCTGAGACCAGAGTCCAAAATACACTGGGAATTGTAGTTTATTGTGGCACCAGAGCTCTGTGACATAGAAGGCTAAATGTCTCACAAAACTATAGTTCCCAGAATTCCCTAGCATTGAGCCAGGGCAGTTAAAGCAGTCTCTTTAAATAGCCCTATTTAAATATTTGAAGGGATGTCATATTCAGGAGGGAGCAAGCTTGTTTTCTGCTGCTCCAGAGACTAGGACCCGGAACAATGGATGCAAGATACAGGAAAAGAGATTCCACCTCAACATTAGGAAGAACTTCCTGGCAGTAAAGGCTGTTCGACTGTGGAACACTTCCTCGGAGTGTAGTGGAGTCTCCTTCCTTAGAGGTCTTCAAACAGAGGTTGGATGGCCATCTGTCGGTGATGCTTTGATTGTGATTTCCTGCATGGCAGGGGGTTGGACTGGATGGCCCTTGTGATGTCTTCCAACTCTACAATTATATGATTCTATGATTTAAACTGGATTATTTCTGCAGTTTGTTTTGGACCTAGAATTTGATTCCCTTGCTCAGCCATGAAATTCATTGGGTGACCTTGGAGAAATCACACTCTCTCAGCCTCAGGATGGCAATGGCAAACCCCCTCTGAAGAAGCTTGTCTTAGAGTCACCATAAGTCGGAAACTAACTGAAGGCACACAGTACACAACTTGTCTTCTGAAGAAGTCTTGCCAAGAAAATACCATGATAGGTTTGTTTTAGGGTTACCATAAGTCGGAAATGACTTACACAACAACATATAAAGTGTCTTGTGGCATCTTAACAGCTAACCAATTTGTTTCAGTATAAGCTTACAGCCCACTTCTGAAATACATTTTTATATATTAAAAGCAACGATCATGTTATCTTTAATTTCATGGCAGGGGAATGGTTTAAGCTTTTCATCCTGATTGTGATGTTTTTGGAGTGCCTCACAATGATAGAAATATATCTCACATTCAGAGACGTACCTGTAATAAAGCCCTTGGAAGGTGCATCACCAGTAAGTAACTACGCATATCCAGAACTAGCTGGGATTAAGGCTGTTGCCACATTGCAGAAATAATCCAGTTTGACGCCATTCTAACTGTCATGGCACAATACTATGGAATTCTGGGAACTAGTTTTGTGAGACATTTAGGCTTCTCTGTCAGATAGCTGTGGTGCCACAGAAAACTGCAATTCCCAGAACTCCTATAGCATTGAGTCATGACAGTACAGTAAATGTGTCAGGCGGCTTTATTTCTGCAGTGTAGATACATCCTTAGAATATTATGCATTATGCTCTCAAGCACATGTAAATCCTGACCTTTTCTGTAAGGCTGTACCACATTCAGCTTCTTGTTGCATCAGTGGTCTCTTTGAAGAATCCAGAAGGGGCAAAAAGCAACAAAGTGAGCTGTTCTACCAGCTAATTTCCACATTAAATTTCTGTCTCCATACTAGTACTTTTCTCCTATGTGGTTCTACATCTGTGTTTGCTTTGCAGCTCATGGCTATTGCATTTTCTTAATTTTTTTAAACAGAAAAAATCTTGAAAATGTATTATATGTTATCATTATATATTCCGGTGGAAGCCTGGTGGAAATGGTATTTGTTGCTATACCCAGGATCTGGGTGCCTCTTTGGGTCAGCAGTTGTTTAATAGGGTCTCAAAGATAATGAAATGCATATGAGATGGAGAGTTTGTGTTTAATATATAATGTTTTAAAACAAGACCTCCATACGTTAATAGACTCTTCCTGCTGAAACACTGGTGACTGGGACATGGTACACTAAATTGCATCCTTATCTTTAGTCTATAGGATGGCTGCTGAGTAGCAAGTGCCTTTTCAGTATCAATTCTAATACTAGTGATGCCAACAAAGCAGCATAGTTTATATAACAGACTGAACAGAGATGTCAAGAGTTGGTGTGGGAGGTAAAATGTCAGCAAATCCACAGCTGCCTGTATTTGTTTCATCGAAAACTTCAAAGATTATATAAGTTTCAGCATTGTAATCTTGATCTCCCCCTGCCCTACAGCATAAATATTTGAATCATCACCCACTCTTTCAGCAAGAACAAGTTACTCTTTGCTTCATTACTTACTATATTAGAAATACTCTAAATAAATAAATACACACATGTCCCTGCTCTATCCATGAAACATTGACATGGCTTGTTAGATCCCAGTTTTAAGTTGGGCTCTATGCAAAATATCAGTATGTATTTCTTTTACTTTGAAAATATCTGCTATTACCCCAAGGCCTGGCCCTCTGTACCCCTCCTCTTTTTCAATATCAAATTGATATCAAAAGGGATGCTTTAGGCAGGTAGCCAAGAGGGCATTTCCAGTGCAGGAAGCTAGCTGGCTATTGAAGGACTTCCGTGACCATATAAGAAGATCTGCCTGGCTCACCATGAAAGAAAGCTAAAGTACTAAGACAGGATGGATCAATTAAGATCAGAATCTGCATAATCCCTTAATTGATAGGAGTGATGGTTCGTGATAGACTTTATGCTTAAAAATGAACAGAAACCCAAGTGCACTTCCCTCTGGAGGAAATACTCCATTGTCCTGAGATATTTGCACTGATTGCCCAGCCATTTACAAGTTTTCTTCTCCTTCTGTCCCAGAAACTTCATTTTAATCCCAAAATCTGCTCTGGGATATGTTTTGCCCTATAAATATGCTGTCAAGGCACTACCAATTTAGTCTTGTTTTGAGGTTAGGAAGACATTCTGTTGGTATCTCACCTGACTCCTCAGCAACTGTTGGCCGACTCAGATCCACTGGCAGCATTTTGAGTCGCTTTGTTCTGACAGAGCCCCCCAGCTGGAACCTCTGCTTCTGGAATCAGTACAATATCACCCTCTGAGAGTGTCTTTGTGTGAGTGGTGAGTCCCTTTGATCTACAAATAAAACTACATTTGGACCTTGCATGCTGATTCTCAGAATCAGTATACACAGGCTTGCTCCCTGCTTTTAGTTGCCCAAAGGTCTCTCAGAAGCTTTACGTGAGCTATTAAAATTCCCTTATTAAATATTGGTCGTGGGTGCCCTCTGGGCCTCTAGCATTTTAGGTAACAAAGCAACTTTAAAAACAAAAGAAAACTCCTTGTATAACAAGGAAAAGAGGAAATGCTACATTTAATTCAGTGTGTCATTGCTATGGCCAGATTCTTAATAGTAGCCTGAACCTTTCTAATTGCTGAGAAGATAACAAGTTTATTCATTAGTCAGCTGACCATATCAATAGAATACTAAATACAGTTACAAAATTACAACATATAAAATACATGATAAAAAATATCAAAATGTCCGCATATATACAAAGATAAAACCGAATCACACTTAAAACTCAAATGGGGGTGAAAACGGACACAGACTAACTAAACGCAAATTTAATAAAATGGGATACAAAATAAAATAGGCTAAAATAAGACTAGCTACAACAGAGTGGGAGATAACAATGAAAGTGTTTAAATGAACGCCTCACCGTGACACGAAACCCTGTTTTGTGCAATAAATTGATCCCCCAAGGTAGCAGCATTAACCACAAATTTAGCTACACATCGCACTATATGTATATTCTCTCCAGAGAAAAGATAAGACAATTTAGCTGAAAGATCCCAGTAAATCATTCTATCCCAGAATGGTTGTTAAAAATGTAATCTCTCCTTAAGATAGAATTTCACGAGTGTGACTCTTCCTGTAGTGGTCAGTGGAGCTATATGTGTTGTGTGCATTGAAGTCATTCCAATTTATGGCAATCATATAGCAATCCTAGCATGGGTTTTTTGTTTGTTTTTGGTGAAATTTGTTCAGAGAGGATTTGCCTTTGCCTTGCTCTGAAGCTGAGAGAGTGTGGCTTGCCTAAGGACACCCAGTGGGTTTCCGTGGCTGGGTGGAGTTTGAAACCCTGGTCTCCAGAGTTGTAGTCCAACACTAAAACCACCACCCCACATCGGATCACAGTGAAGCTGTAGTGTATGAAATTTGTTCTTGTATCAAAGTACTAAAAAGTACAGGAACCCTTTCATGGCATGGTCATGAAAACATTAAAACTAAATAGATTCTTCAGTCTAATGTTGTTCAAAATATATTTTTTTAATTTACTTTAAAAATATTGCTCTCAAAGATAGATCCAGGAGACTAGCATTGTAGCAGTCTTTAATGAGTATTGATTAGCGACATTATGGGATTGAATTCAGGCAGGATATTTCATTGTGAGAGGTTTACAAGTGCATATCAAGTGGATTCAAGAACAATCTTCCAGTGGATTGTTTGCATTATGTATTTTGGTACATATTGGCTGGTCCAATAAAGGTATCACTGGTCCAAAACACACTGCAGGAATAATCCAATTTGAGACTGCTTTAACTGCCCTGGCTCAATGCTAGGGAATTCTGGGAAATGTAGTTTTGTGAGACATTTAACCACCTCTGCCAGAACTCTGGTGCCATGATAAACTACAATCCCCAGGATTCCCTAGGACTGAGCCAGGGCAGTTAAAGCAGTCTCAGACAAGATCGTTTCTGCACTGTTTTGTGGATTTTTGATGTTATTGTACTAATCCTCTAGTGGGTTAGCAATAATGCAGAAAAGGGAAGCAGATAGATAAAGGAAAAGTTCCCCTGTAAAAAATGGCTACATTTGGGCATCTTTACCTTTGTATAAGGGGATACATGACTGAGGTTTATAAAATTATGTATAGCATAGAGAAGGTAGATAGGGAAAAAATTTATGTCAGTATCAGAGTCACCTACTGATTCTGGACAGTGGAAGACTGAGAACAGATAAAAGGACTCATTTTGTCACGTATGTATGTATCTTCAAGTCACCTGTCGAATTATGACAACTCCATTACAATGGCACCTTGTTACCCGCTGGGGTTTGGTTCCAGGATCCCTTGTGGATAACAAAATCTGTGGATGTTCAAGTCCCATTAAATATAATGGCATAGCAAAATATCAAATGACAAAATCAAGGTTTGCTTTTTGGAATTTATACATTTTTGGAATACTTTCAAGCTGTGGATGCTTGAATCCGTGGATAAAAATCTGTGGATAAGGAGGGCCGACTGTAATTGCATAGGGTTTGCTTAGGCAAGGAATACTGAGGTGGTTTTGCCAGTTCCTTCCTCTGAAATATTGCCTACAGCAGGGGTAGGCAATCTTTTTGAGCCGGGGGCCAGGTTGTTGTCCCTCAGACAACTGGGGGGCCGAAGCCAAAAAATAAATAATTAAATAATTTTTTAAAAAAATTAAATATATAAATAAACCAGGACAAATGTAGGACAAAATTTTCAAATGGAAGACACTTTTTTTAAAAAAATGGAGGACACACGAAAAAATTTGCTGGTTTTTTTTTTAAATGTTAATATAAATGAATGTTTCTGAGGTTTCTATAGACAATTGCCCCCCAAAGGCCCCGGCGGCAATCGGCGGCAGGACTGGGCTGGGGCCGGTCCCAAGGCCTCGCCGGGCCGCATCCGGCCCGCGGGCCGCAGGTTGCCTACCCCTGGCCTACAGCATCTGGTATTCATTGGTGATTTCCTATCCAAATACAAATCAGGGTTGATGAGCTTAGCTTTCAAGATCAGTCAGGATCTGGTGTCTTTAGGGTATTTAGGTCCCATATTTGTCACATAGCCCATAGGCTATGTATTGTGTGAAATGTATTCCCACAAGTTACAGTGATGACAGCTGCCAACTGATAGCTTTAAAGATGGTTTGGATAGAACCATGGGTGTTAGGGACATCAGTGGCTATTTGTTAGGATAGTTATATATTAAAAGGTAAAGGTATTCCCCATTGACAAGGTTGTCCGATCATAAGGGGTGGTACTCATCTCCGTCACTAAGCCGAAGAGCCAGCGTTGTCAGAGACTGCTCTGTGATCATGTGGCCAGCATGATTGCACAGAACACTGTTATATATTGCCTCATGTATAATAGCTTTGTAGTGACAAAAGAGAAGAAATACGATGTAGTGGTTTGAACATGGGACTAAGACTCCAACAGACCAGGGTTTGAAACCCTACTTAGCCATAGAAACTTGCTGGGTGGATTTGGGCAAGTCACATTATTTCAGCTTCAGAAGAAAGTAACAGCAAACCTTGCTTGTTATGAGAACCAGCATGGTGTAGTGGTTAAGATCGGGATTTGAATTCCCATTCAAACATGGAAACTTACTGAGTAGACTTGGGCAGGTCGCATTTTCTCAGCTTCGGAGGAAAGTAATGACAAACCTACTCTGAACAAATCTTGCCAGGAAAACCCTGTGCTAGGGTCACTTTAGGGTACTATAAGTCAGAAA
This sequence comes from Sceloporus undulatus, assembly GCF_019175285.1. Classification (NCBI taxonomy): domain Eukaryota; kingdom Metazoa; phylum Chordata; class Lepidosauria; order Squamata; family Phrynosomatidae; genus Sceloporus; species Sceloporus undulatus. The sequence continues at coordinate 185,549,476 of NC_056524.1, forward strand.
TTACTTAAAGGCACATCTCAACAAATTAAGGATGGAGTGTATATCAAGAGAATCATTATTATAATCACAATGATCATATCAGAGGCACCATAACTGTGCATATCAGTTTCTGGGGAGCATGTGATAGAGGGCACAGTCGCATTCATGTCCTGTTCTTTGGCTTCTTGTTCACTATTGGATTAGATGGATCTTTAGTGTGATGAAGCATGGTTATTAATATTTTCTTATATTTCCCCACCCACCAAGTAGTATATGAACATTGCAATTTCTACAAATTGTATAATATGTGACACTGACCCAGCCAGCTGAGTGACATGGGACTTAATGGATTGCATTGTTAATTATGTGTATTGAGTGAATGATGCAGATGAGTGCTTCTCAGCCTATTTGATGTACGGGATTCACATTCCCCACCACATTGTACCAGCAACCAGTGGCATCATTAGGGGGTTACAAGGGGTACGGACTGCACTAGGCAACACCCTAAGAGGGTGACACCACTGCTCCCCAGGTACCTGCATTTTCATAGAAATATGTAGTTGGAAGAGACCACAAGGGCCATCCAGTCCAACCTCCTGCCATGCAGGAACTCACAATCAAAGCACCCCCAACAGATGGCCATTCAGCCTATGTCTAAAGACCAGCAAAGGAGACTCCACCACTTTCTGATGGAGTGTGTTTCACTGTTAAACAGCTCTTACTGTCAAGAAATTCCTTCTAAAATGTTCAAGTGGAATCTCTTTTCCTGTACCTTGTATCCATTGCTCTGAGGCCTATTCTCTGGAGCAGCAGAAAACAAGCTTGCTCCGTCCTCAATATGACATCCTTTCAAATATTTAAACAAGGCTATCATATCGCCTCTTAACCTTCTCTTCTCCAGTCTAAACATATCCCGCTCCCTAAGAGGGCATGGTTTCCAGGCCCTTCACCATTTTAGTCGCCCTCTTTTGGACATATTCCAGCTTCTCAACATTCTTTTTGAATTGAGGTGCCCAGAACTGGACACAGTATTCCAGGTGAGGCCTAACCAAGCAGAATAGAATGGCTCTTCCCTTGATATATACACTATACTTCTATTGATGCAGCCTCAAACCGCATTGACATTTTTAGCTGCAGATATGGGCTGTGGCATTTGGTGGATACAGGCTGTGGTATTTGTCTGCGTCCCATTAAGATGCTGAAGAGATGGTGTGAGTGGAGTGAGGCTCAGTGGGAGGAAAAAGGAGAAGCTTTAGGTGTTTTTCAAAAAAATTAAATTTTCATTTTTAAAAAACGTTATTTTTTAAAAATATATTTAAAAAAAATATTCTAAATTTTCTTTTAAAGCATCACATTTTACCAACATTTCACTTTAACTAGATGAAACTATATATATGTAAATATATTTAGGCTGTCCATATGATATTGTAATTTAAAGGTATACTTTTAATTTTGCTAGTTTTTTATGTCACAACTATTATCATTACATTCAGTGAAACATATGGGAATTACGATTCATGAGTAGCATTAGTACAACAGACATTACTAAGGATTCTGTATGATGTGATAAGAGAGGAGGTCAATTGGGGGTGATACCCTGAGTTACCGCACCAGATGATGCCAACTGTAGTGACGCCACTGCCAAACTTGCACCATGGCTTCTTACATAGCTTTGAAATCTGGTAAGCTCCTTTGGTTTATGTAACCTGTTGCAGGTGATTTGCTGCTAGTCTTTGATCAGAACATGGACATGTTGCAGGTGACTATGGCAATTGTTATCTCTCAGCATGATCTACTCAGATCCCATACATGCTTATAACTATACCATCTCACTGCATTGGACAAAGCAAGGTACAGTGTATAACACTGTACTGTATAACAATACTGTAACTTAAACACGGGCAACATTTTCTTCATTCCAGTTTTTCATTGTTTACTGACTCCCATTAGAAGCATGTTTCATGTTCTAATATGCTTTAGTGAATTCGTTACATTAATTTTAATTAAATTCATTTTTATTGGTTAATTAAAACTGGATTAAATTTGCATAAAAGAAATAGTATGTGAGGGGGTGGGTGGGAAGTTTTATTTTCAGATTATGCATAATACAGTACCATATGTCTCATAGGCTTCATTTCAGCAGAAGTATTATTTGCTTATAGGAGAAAGAGAAACACCTTGACTACAAAAGGTATCTGACATGTTTGTGTTCTCATTTAAAAGCAGTTGCCAGCTTTTAAATAATCTGCTGCTCAAAAGGTAAACTGAAATGTTACATAAATTATAATCTGTTTCTTCATATTGTAGTATTCTGTGCTGTGTATAAAGATTGAGTGACAGGTGTGGAAAGTTTGGCAGAGAGTGAATTTGCCTACAGTTGGAGACTGGCTGAGAGAGAGAGAGGCGGAAGGAGAGACAGGAACTACATACCATCCAACTGTCCCAGTTTGGCAGGGACAGTCCTTATTATTCTTCTATCATTCCATTTTTTCATCTACTTTTAAAATGTCCCAGTTTCTATCTCCTACTCCAGCTTCTTCTCTTTCCCCACAGCTTACCTCAGTTGTTGCAAACTGAGTTCAAAGTTCAAAATGTCCCCATCTTCAAGGCGGCGGGGGGGGGGGGAGACCCAAATAATTATCTCCCAGTCAGTCTGACATCAATACCTGGAAAGATTCTAGAGCAGATCATTAAATAGAAAGTTTGTAATTACTTAGAAACCAGTGCTGTCGTCACTAAGAATCAACACAGGTTTCTCGAAAACAAGTCACGCCAGACTAATGTCTCTCTTTTTTGCTAGAGTTAACATGCTTGATAGATGAAGGGAATGCTGTGAATGTAGCATATCTTGATTTCAGTAAGGCTTTTGACAAAGTTCACCATGATATTCTTGCAAAGAAGCTAGTAAAATGTGGCCTAGACAGTGCTACTGTTAGGTGGATTTGTAATTGGTTGACCGTCCGAACCCAAAGGGTGCTCACCAATGTCTTCTCTTCATCCTGGAGAGAGGTAACTAGTGGAGTGCCACAGGAATCTGTAATGGGCCCTGTGCTATTCAGCATCTTTATCAATGATTTGGATGAAAAAAGCATGCTGTTTACATTTGCAGATGCTACCAAACTGGAAGAGGTTGCTAATTCTCCAGAGGACAGGATTAAAATTTAAAATGACCGTGGCAGATTAGAGGGATGGCTAAAGCTAACAAGATTAATTTCAATGGGGAGAAATATAAGGTACTATACTTGGGCAGTAAAAATATATGAAATGCGCAGATATAGGATGGGAGACACCTGGCTAGACAACAGTCCATGTGAAATGGATCTAGGAGTCTTAGTAGACCACATGCTGAACATGAATCAGCAGTGTGATGCGGCCGCCAAGAAAGCCAATGTGATTCTTGGTTGCATGAACAGGTATATAGTGTTTAGATCAGCATTTCCCAGACTTCAACCCTCCAAATGTTTTGGACTTCAGATCCTAGCATTCCCGATTATTGGCCCGAATGGCTAGGGCTTCTGTGAGTTAAAGTCCAAAACACCCAGAGGACTAAAGTTTGGGGAACACTGATCTAGATCAAGAGAAATGACAGTACCACCGTATTCTGCTTTGGTCAGGCCTCACCTGGAATACTGTGTTCAGTTCTGGGCACCTCAATTCAAGAAGAATGTTGACAAGCTAGAGCATGTCCAGGGGAGGGTGACCAAAAAGGTGAAGGGTCTGGAAACCATGCCTTATGAGGGGAGACTTAGTGGTCTGAGTATGTTTAGCCTGGAGAAGAGATGGTTTAGAGGTGATATGATAGCCCTGTTTAAATATTTGAAGGGATGTCATATCAAAGAAAGATGAGCTCGTTTTCCACAGCTCCAGAGACTAGGACAAGGACCAATGGATTCAAACTGCAAGGAAAAGTGATTCCATCTAAATATCAGGAGGAACTTCCTGATGGTCAGAGCTGTTCAACAGTGGAACTCACTTGCTCAGAATGTGGTGGAATCTCCTTTGGAGGTTTTTCAACAGAGGCTGGATGGCCGTGTGTTGGAGGTGCTTTGACTGGTGTTCCTGCTTGGCAGGGGGTTGGACTTGAAGGCCTCTGGCCTCTTCCAACTCTATGATTCTGTGATAAGAAGTATGGGTTCAATTAACTTAGCATGGGGGGAGGTGAGGAGGATGAAATCATGCACTTCCCAGTAGACATTGATAAAAGCAAACTGCTGCAGCCAATCCTAGCTTGTGTGTTCTTTCTCATAATTAACATTCACCATCTAAACCACATTTTAATGTTTGGTCACACATGTCCAGGTTTTCATCTGTGAAATACTGGCAAGTCTGAAACTAGTATTTTGAGAAGACAGTTGGAGACACTGGAACTAAGTTTTGGGAGGGGAGATGTGTTTAGTGGGAGGGGAGTGAGGGAAACTGTGAGGGAAGACATTAATAGATACCCTACTGGATGCTGGTAAAACATAAAATCCACTAGAACTCCACTTACCATGCAGACCTGGGAGGGCAAAGGATGTACAACAGCGATTGGGTTGTGCCTATACTTGGCCACTTCAGTTTGGTGATTTGAGTATTGGTTGACTCTGGAGATCAGGGTTCAATTGCCCATGAACCATGGAATCCCACTGGGCGACCCTGAGCGAGTCACACCCTTCAGACCCAGAAAACCTCTCGATAGGTTCATCATATGTTGAAACCTCTTGATAGAATCATCATATGTCAGAAATGACTTGAAGGCGCACAACCGCAACAAGAGCTGTCAAGAGTGCTGTTCAACTGCTGTTGTGTATTGGAAATAAAATGTCATATAAGGAGGTACTAGAACTAGATAATCATGTTTTTGCTGTCTAGCTGCCAGGCACCTTTTTTAACCCTCCCGTTCATCAATTGCCACAAAGATGGATTCTCCTCTAAAACCTGCAGTCCTTTTCAAACTCAGTTTCACATCTCCCTACATAGCAACTGTAACCAACCTAGCCACTACTATTTTAGGAACAATATAGAGTGTTATTGCAAAAATAGCCCTGTTAAGCTTCTTGTGTATGCTGTTACTATATGGTTTTCTTCAGGGGTTACTAAAAGAATATAAACATCAGAAAACATAAACAATCAGATTAAAATACTGTATAGTGTTTATTCACACTGCATATTGGTATGTGATGTCCTGTTGCATTATAATCTCAACCGATACCATGCTGTGATCATCCACATGTGCCCACTGAGCACCAGTTATGGGGTGGGAATAGAAGAAAAAAAGGGGAAAAGTAGAGATAGGAAACTTGCTTTTCATGTGATTCTTTAAGTAATTCACCTTAAGATCCACACTGTTCTATGCCATTTTGGAGCTGAAAATAAATAAAAATAAAAGATTCTCTTAAGAAGCAGTATTGCTGAGATACTTAATCCCTTTGTTATATTGGGACAGTGTGAAAACAAGCACGGCTTTTCACGATTCCCATAGGGATTTAGCATCAGAGTTATTCTGTCTTTTTAGTTTTGATGTTGCAGATGAGAGTGGAAGGAGAGTAAGGCTCCATCTGCTTTCGGATCCATCTCTTCTCTGGAATGTTGTTCTTAACCACACCCTGTACACCTCATCAGAGGATCTGCCTCAAAGTCTGAATGCCTAGGTTATAATAAAATGCTCCCGCGCCTTGACAACAGAAGTGATGAGACAGTTTTGTAGCCTGTTGTGAAAACAAGCAAGTTAGTCCTTTGACTAAAGACCATTCTTTAGGCAGTTATTCGACACCTCTTGCATACTTCCACAGGATATTACAAACTTGGTGAGTCAGCTTTTGCAGATCCAGCTTTGAGTGCTTTGAAGGACTGCTTCATCAGGACCTATTCCTGGTTGTGATTTAACAGCCAGTAAATGTGGCTGCTTGCAGCCCATGGCAAAATCTTGTAAATTGGGGAAGAAAAACATCCCTTTTCTTTTTATAAATCTGTTCCCCCCTCCTTTTTTTTTTTTTTTTTTTTTTTTGTAATTACAGGTATCAGCAGATCTCTGATTTTGTCCTAAGTTGCTGATTACCATTCTTCTAAAACTATGGTTGGTTTTTCCAATGTTCAGCAAACTAAGTAGAGAGCAGTAAAGAGAGAATGTATAATGTCAGTCTTCCCTCTTTCCCTTAGAATTTGCAAATAATAATAATAATAATCATACTTATTTATTTATTTATACCCCCAATCTTCAGCCAAGGCTATCAGAGCGCTTATGCTGTTTCCCTTTCTCCTTCTGGTTTGGAATGCTGAACAAGTTTAGCATTCCTGAGGCCAGAAACAGCTTCCATTTTCCATCCCAAGTACTGAAAATTTGCGGGGCTCCCCATAGTTGGCTAGAGATATGGGCCTTGCAGGATATGACCTACATGTTCTTGCATGCCTCACTAATGGCCACATTGTTTACGGGCTAATGAGAATGGGGGGGTACAGGATCCCAGTCAGTTATTCGCAAGGTTATAGAAATTTCCTCTTCTCCCTTACCTGTTCCTATATAGCAATGGCCAAACAAAGCAGATAATAAACTGGGCAACATCAACAGCATGGATTTGGGGGTATAGGATTGGCCATATGGCTTTTTTTTCAGGACAAGTTGATCTCTGCGCTTGTTGCTATGCCAATGTTGCTGTAGAAATAACATTAGCATGCCATCTGCGCGAAGATTACATTCCACTGACTTGATGCACTTCATATTGTGATTTATGTAAATTAAAAATATTATAACTTAGTTAGGCCTTAGTACTTATATTACAGCTATCCAGTGTAATTTCCGTGATGCTGAATAATAAGCCATTCCTTGTTTGTAATCAAGCTTTTCATATCTTCATTATGTTTGTGTGCCCTTCAAGTTGTTTCCAGCTTAGGTGATACTATCACAGGGTTTTCTGTGGCTGAGGGTGACTCATCCAGTAGGTTTCAATGGCAAGCAGAAACTGAACCCCTGGTCCATAGACCACTGTGAAAACTACTACACCTTCTCTCTTCGTCTCTTTCTCTTTTCATATTTAATTATCCTTACCACAGGCAGGGAAATATAGGTACTGTTTATCTTGCAGCACCCAAGTGAATTATTTTATTGATCTGACCTCTAAGCTTCACATGACAATATATACTTTGAAATCTGGACTCGTTAGATATTTTATATCCTCAACTCCCACCTGTAAAATGGATTTGACTGTTAAACATTGAAAAACACTATTCTGACAGTGTAGAACTCTACTCTTGGAGGTCACATGCCTTTCCCTGAATCGCTGAACTAATACTGTGATAAGGGTATTCCTTTTTACTAGCTGAGCTAT
>NC_056524.1:185556783-185558878 GCF_019175285.1 Sceloporus undulatus
GCAAACTAAGTAGAGAGCAGTAAAGAGAGAATGTATAATGTCAGTCTTCTATGAGCTCAGCTATTAAAAAGGAATACCCTTTCCACAGTTATTAGTTCAGCTATTCATGGGAAAGGCATGTGACCTCCCAGAGGAGAGTTCTACTGTCAGAATATTTTTTTTCAAATGTTTAACAATTCAAATCCAATTTACAGGTGGAATTTAGGATAATAAAATATCTAACTAGTCAGATTTCGAGTATATAGTGTCATGTGAAGCTTTAACATTTCCAGATCAATAAAATAATTCACTTGGTTGCTGCAGATAAAACAGTACCTATATTTCCTCTTCCTGTGGTAGGATAATTAAATAGTGAAAAAGAGAAAGAGACGAAGAGAATACGGTGTAGTAGTTTTCACATTGGTCTATGACCAGGGTTCAGTTTCCTGCTTGGCCATTGAAACCTACTGGATGAGTCACCCTCAGCCCCAGAAAACCCTGTGATAGTATCACCTTAAGCTGGAAACAACTTGAAGGCACACAACAATATGAAGATATGAAAAGCTTGAATTACAAACATAGGAATGGCTTAGTTATTCAGCATCACTGAATACACTGGATAGCTGTAATATATTATAAGGACCTAACTAATTATAATATTTTAATTTACATTAAATCACAATATGAATTGCATCAAGTCAGTGGATGTAAGCCTTCTGCTCAGATGCATGCTACATGTTATTTCTACAGCAGACATTGGCAATAGCAGCGCAGAGATCAACTTTGTCCTGAAAAAAAAAGCCATCTGGCCAATCCTATACCCCCAAATCCCATGCTGATTGATGTTGCCAGTTTATTATCTGCTTTGTTTGCCTTGCTATATCATGAACAGGAAGGGAGAAGAGGAAATTTCTAAAACCTTGCTATAACTGACTGGGGATCCTGTACCCACCCAATTCTCATTAGCCTTAAACAATGTGGCCATTAGTGAGGCATGCAAGAACATGTAGGTCAATATCTGCAAGGCCATAATCTCTAGCTCAGACTATGGGGAGCCCCTCAAATTTACAGTACTTGGGATGGAATGGAATCTGTTTCTGGCCTCAGGAATGCTAAACTGTTTCAGCATTCAAACCAGAAGGAGAAAGGGCATACAGCATAAGGCGCTCTGATAGCCTTGGCTGAAGAGTGGGGTATAAATAAATAAATAAGTATTATTATTATTATTATTATTTGCAAATTCTAGGGAAAGAGGGACTTCCTTAAATCGAGTGTGTAGGAATCTTGCTGTACTTAAACATACAGATTTGAATCTAACCCTTGTGGTCTCTTCCAGTGCTATGATTCTGTGATGTGTTGTTGTGTTAGCAGAAATGCATTTGTACAGTTAGTTCAAGGGATGGATCTGGCACAGTTTTTGTTGCACAACGTGGACACCAGGTGCACAGTACTGTCTCTGGTACTGCCACTTACACAATGGTAAAATCCAGTGCAACTACGCTCCCTGTGGTTTTTTTTACTTCTCTAGCAGCACAATTCATCTAGGTATCTCCAATAAACAGCTAAAACACCAGTCTTGTTTTCTTCCAGTTTTTGAAAAGATGTTCATGAACACTTTGAACCAAGAGAAAAAAATGATGGAAAGAATCTAGGGGAAGAACAGATCTTTGGAAATACTCTCTAAAGTTTCCTTATAGTCCTAACTAGTATAATCACAGCAGTGGAATGGAAAATCAGCTAATGTTCAAAATAATTTCATAAGTTAGTAGATGCACACTCTCCAATTTTCCACATATCAAACCCAGGACACATGTGGCCAAGCAATATTTGAGTATGGTCAAGATGGCAAAAGTTATTCATGAGGAAGAACACACAAGTTAGGGGATGCTGCAGCCGTTTGCTTTTGTTTAAGCTATTCAGAAGGGCAAGATTCTACCCACTTCTCTCCTTTTCCCTGTGCTGAGTTAACTAAGTGTAAACTACTTTTACACTTTAAACTCAGTTTGCACCAATTGAAGTAAGGACCTTATCAGACACAGGGCAAAACACCATCCAAATGTCATGAAAAGGTTGCAGAAATGTTGTGGAAGCGCCAGGGATGTGATCGTCCGTGGCG
>NC_056524.1:185558888-185773851 GCF_019175285.1 Sceloporus undulatus
CTTCTAAAGTGTAATTGAGGCTTCCCACTATGTTCCCGTCATGGAATTGTTTGTGAGGAAGCCTGGAGAAGCCATTTTCTGAATAACGGGATATCCCATTCTTCAGAAAATGGCTTCCCTGCAAACGATTCCATGATGGGAACATAGCGGGAAGCCTCAATTACACTTTAGAAGTGCCACGGATGATCACATTCTGGCACTTCTAAAGTGTAATTGAGGCTTCCCACTATGTTCCCGTCATGGAATTGTTTGTGAGGAAGCCTGGAGAAGCCATTTTCTGAATAACGGGATATCCCATTCTTCAGAAAATGGCTTCCCTGCAAACGATTCCATGATGGGAACATAGCGGGAAGCCTCAATTACACTTTAGAAGTGCCACGGATGATCACATTCTGGCACTTCCACAACATTTCTGGAATGTTTGATTGACATTTCACCCACATGTGATAAAGTCCTAGAGATGATGCAGTGGGAGGAGAAGAGAGAAACTGTGACATTATAAAAGCAGCTGAAAAAAAATGGGAGGGCAGAGGATTAATCGGGGCTGACTTTGCAAAATCAGGACAGTTGGAGGTTATGCAAATGTGTCATCTACAAAATTACTTGATACTTGGTCATTCTTGGCAAAGATAGAAAACTAGAGGGTGAATTGGTTTTGCAGACCTCACCTTCTCTCAGTGTGAGAAGATACTGTACTTGCCTTGTCTTGTTTTCCTGCTGATGACCTAGTTCTAGTAAGCCAGTGAGGCACAGTTCCAATTATCTTTACATTCACATAAATTCAATTCCATGTTGTTGTTTCACTTGCTTTACATTTGTCTTTGTCTTGTTCAAGCAGAACATCGCATAGCTAGCTGCTGGGAGTGAACTAGGCCACCTCTGGTCTCTCACCATGACATATCAGTCAGCACAATTTCTTAATAAGAAGTAACATAACCTTTTATTTGTTGTTATTTGCCATCTCATTAGAAGCCTTTGATTTCATTATGAAAGTTGCTATAAATCAGGATATGCAAGCAAGTAGGGCAGTGTCAATTATACTAATTTAATACCTGTTTATAGTAATTTAAAATTACTTCATATTTCAGAGAAGACACAACATTCCCATTTAGTAAAGGTGGGTAGATTGGAAAATACTGGTGGCATTCTCATTCCCTCCTTTCCTTGCTCACCTGTGTGGGATTGCTCTGCCTGGTATTCCCAGAAATACAGCACAGTGACGGTTTCTGTTGGCTGTTTGTATCCAGAATTCCCAAGGTGGTGTATTTCTTAGAATTCAAGGCAAAGAAGTAGTAGTCACTTGCCAAAGACTCTAGGAATACTCTTAAAATATATAAAGCTGTATTCCCTTTGAGTGTAAAGTGCCTCCTTTCCCCATTTGTCATGACCACAGTTGTCTCTTATTAAATTTATGCACACCATGCAGCCAGAGAGATACAGTCTTATGCTCTGTACTCTACCCTTATCTGAATCATACAGCACATCTGCACTACACAGTTTAATACCATTTTAACTGTCATGTCTCCATCTTGGGAGATGCAGTTTGGTGGGATACCTAGAATTATCTGCTGTGGTTCAGGGTTAGAGCTCAGTAGCAAAGAATTCTAAATAGCTCTTCAAATGACAAGACCCAGGATTCTACAAGATGGCACCATGACAATGTAAAAGTGGAATCAAACTTCTGTAATTGTCTAGTGCAGATATATGTATGCGCCTTCTCTGAGGAATGTGCATACTAATGGTAATGTGATTGCATGTTGAGCTCTAATGTATGCTATTCTCTGTCTAGCCACATGGCTGAAGGGAGTCATTGACTGAGGTAACCCCAAAAATCCTTCCTGTTTAAGATAGGAAGCCTTTGTTCTATGGCTCGTGTAAAGCTGGTTCTTCTGTGTAGCCATGTAGCTATTGTTGGAAGAAATATAGGCTATGATGTACTAGTAAGTGTGTGACATCTGTGCCCCATTTACAATTGGTCTCTCTCTCTCACACACACACGCATGCACGCACAGCTACACTGTGTAGTCTTCTACTGCTGTATCTGTTGTGGTGCAAGATGGTGCAAGGTACTGGTGATGCTGCTTCCTGTAATCCAGAGGATAGGGAATGTTTTATCTCTTTAGATCTTTGAACTTCCTCTCCCAGAACAAAACCATAGCCAGCATTAGGAAATTGAAGTCCAAAACAGCTGGAGGGCCCAAATGTTCTTGAGTGTAATACTACTGAGGATCTTATCACACTAGCGAAATCCTGCTGAGAAATGGGATTTAAAGTAGATTTAAATTAGAAAAAAACTGCAAATGTGGGAAGTTTATCACATGACGTTTCGCCAGACCAGAAATAACGGGAAAATAAAGTGAAGGCAAAGGGGACAAAAATGGCAGCTATTCCAGGAAGTTCCGAAAGTAAAAAGCTGCCATTTTTGTCCCCTTTGCCTTCACTTTATTTTCCCGTTATTTCTGGTCTAGCAAAACACAGTGTGATAAACTTCCTGCATTTGTGGGTTTTTTCTAATTTAAATCTATTTCAAATTCCATTTCTTGCTAGTGTGATAAGGTCCTGAGATCTGTCAGTAGGATTAAAGTCTACCGCCATACTACTGAGATCATTTTCTAAAAGTCATAAACACCTTGCCTTTTATTCCTGCATTTCTTGGAAGTCTTAATTAAAACCTCAGAATATGTCTACATAACCATTGCAATGTATACAATTTGAAAAAAGTAAAATTAAAAAGCTCTTATAACTGTGATATATAATGTTCTACCTTCTTCTCAAGCTCAAATTTGAAGTGGACAAGTAATTTTGTGTGGGATAGCAGTTCTGTATTCTGAGACCTTTCACCTGCAAGAAATACTATTAAAAGGTTTCCTTCTGACACCGTTTCATGTGAAGAGCATGCATGTTTACTTTGAAAATGAAAGAATAATCTCTTTTAAGGTGGGGTTTGAAAATGAGCACATGATAATGAAGCACATCTGTTTTCTTAACCATGTCATAGGATTATGTTCTAAACATAGAACAAATTCTAATAACTTTACCCAAAGGTAATAATAAATAAATGTATTGGAGAAAGGTGAACTGGAATGGATTCTTTGGAGGAAAAAAGATGATACGATGTTAAACCTGTTAAAAAGAGCTTATCTGTGTCCTTTCCTGTTTGCTTAAATGTTTCTACTTTGGTTGTAGCCAATGTATATTCTACTGTATAGTCCTATATTCTACTCTCCTACCTCTTCCTCATGCACAACATGGAACTTTCTTTGTTCCTGCTCAAGGAAGTATATCTCTCCTGCCATCTTGTGCACTTCCTAAAAAAGTCTAAGTAATAGATATTATGTCGAAAGATAGTGGGGATGGAGAAATAGTGCATGCCTTCACCATTTTTCATCCATTCTCTGTACTATGCATAGTTTGATTCTCTTTGTGTGGTCACCTACAAAATATCTTCATTCCCAACTAGAGTGTACCCACACTATAGGTATATAGCAGTTTGTTACTGTTTTAATTTTTATGGGTCCATTTTATGGGATATTATTCTTAAGAGTATGATGGGAGAATTCTCTGCTAGAGAGCTCTCTATTCCACATTTCTCAACTACAGCACTATTACAGCTGTCTGCTAGATAATTACATTCATATTTGGTCTCACCAAACTACAAATCCCAGTAGGATGGTACAGATACTATAGGATGGAGCCATTTAAAGTGGTTAAAGTGGTATCAGACTTCTGTAACTGTGTGACTCTGGTTTCAAAGTCCCTTTCTGCCCCCCTTCTCCTGATTTTTAACTTTGGGGTGGATGGGACAACACTGAAATTTGATTTTCAAAGAGCAGAAAGAGAGCTTCACTGAAAGAGTATCACAACCACAGTAGCTGAGCATTTCAAGAAAGGTAGGTCATTCCAAGAGTTCAGCTGAGGAGAGGAGAAGCCTGAGGAGAATAAAGCATTTTGCTCACAGTATAAATGAAAAAAAAGAGAAAGAGAACATGTTTTACGAGGCAGAACCCATTTTTAAACCCTTAAAGCAAACAAAAGAACAGCAGACAAACTGTGGGTGGGGATAATCACGTTTTTTTTCAAAGTGTGTCACTTCTGTGACCATTTGACTGTTGGGTGGATCTCATGGGTGTGTTCTCACTGTAATAAGCTTTTGATTCCCAAGGAATGACTCCTTTTCCCCCTTGAAGACCAAGGTGACTGGCTATAGAAGATGAAAGAGCTATCTAACCAAGATTATTAATGGTACCGTAGAGGAGTCTCAGGAAATCTACACAATATTTGTTTTTAAGCCCTCCGTTGCCCATTTGTAGCTAGCTGAAATCACATTTTCTCTTCTACAGTGTCCATGGTGCTTCAAGCTACTTCTGACATCCAAATGGAAGAACACTGGGTGTTGCATTACACAAAACCATACTGACATTTGCTGAAAGATGCCCACCTTTTCCCTGCCCCATATTCCCCAGAATCCTAGTCTTTTCCCTGCTCCAACTGGCTCTGTGATCTTTAATATGATATCCTCAATTTTCCTGTCAGTGGAAAAGTATACTGATGGCTAGAAAAAGAGCAAACACACAAACTGACATACAGAAACACAAAATCAGAGCAGAGTTGCCAGTATGGGGGGGGGGGGAAATACAGAGATGCACGTTCATACACAGTAGCACACAAAAAATGATCTGCAAAAGAGGGGGCACAATGGTGTAGTGGAATGGCGAGGAGTTAGGATGAAACAGACTTATGCATCAGGATGCTATGCTGACATGGCAAAATAGTGCAATCGCCTCCAGTGTATCTATGAGACTACATGGCCAGTCTGAATAAGTATGGAAAGTTATAAAAAGAAACTCCAAATTCTCTGTACTGGCATGGGGAAGACAACAAAGAGAATTAGGGTTGGAACTCTGAAAGGAGTAACAAAGGGCTTCCACTTTATGATAATTAAAGAAAGCCATATGTTTGACAACAGAGAACATCAGCCCTGCATGGTCACTACAATTCAACATGCATGCAGAGATGAAGGAACAGGGAGGAGAGAGTCACTCACCAGAAACACCCGCTCTGAACAGGTGTGTCATATAAGGAAAAGGAAACTGGAATGCCTTACAACAGGGCATCTCTACTTTCCAAATTTCTGGAAAGAAGTAACTTGGAAGAGAATGGAAAATACACTAGGGCATCATGTTACGACACTTGCATTGCCTGGATCACCTCAAAGTAAATAGTGTACAAGGGGACCATAAAATGAAGTATATCATTTGTCAGGATTTAGCCTCACTCCTGTTTCAACACATTTGATGCTAATTGGATGAACAGGGCCTTGAGGAAGGACAGCATTACAATATAGAATTAAGAGTCACTCAGGAAGCCTCTGAACCTTATCGCACACCTTTTTTTCCTGTCATGGGAACTGGAAGGGGATGCTTGGGGCCATGTGCGACCTGGAAAAAACTGAGTTTATCACACAGCAAATCGTCCTCAAAAGGGCCCCATTCTGCCCTGATGCCAAGCTGTCCCCATTCAGTGATGAAGAGCATTAGATGTTCTGGTCGCAAGTCTTCCGACTGAGGAAAATGGCACCCCTCAGCACTGAATGGGGACGGCTTGGTGCTGGGGGATGGAAGGGGGCCCTTTTGAGGACGATTTGCTGTGCAATAAAATCCATTTTTTTCCAGGTCACACGCGGCCCTGAGCGTTCCCTTCCAGTTCCATAACAGGGGGGGGGGGAGTGTGCGATAAGCTTCTCTGTCAAGTGATGAGCCCATATTCCCTGCCCACTATATCTCCAAAGGAAATCCTTGCCATGGGAGGCACAGAGGGTTAGACTAGGTGACACTTTAAAGATGCAACTAGCAGCTATGTGTTCTTTCCTTTTCCATGATCAGAGAAGCTCAGGGCAGCCAATATAGTTCAGGAAAGCCAGACTTTAGAAGGGGGACATGGCAGGGTGGGTAAGGAGCTTTCACACATTGGCCCCAACTTGTTCAAGGCTGCCGTGAGAGTCCAATCCAATTTAAGAAGGGCAAATAGTGATATTTAACCCTACAGATCCTATTGTAGTCCCACTTTGGATTGGATGCCAGAACATGATTCAAAAGCGGTCAGATCTAGCCAAGGTGGTACATGCCATGATTGCATCTCATTAATGGATTACTATAATGCACTCTACATGGGGTTGCTTTAGAAAAGTGCTCAGAAACTTCAGTTTGCTTAAAGAGCTGCCACCAGGCTGTTAACTGGAGCTGGCTAGAGGGAGCACACAACTCCCTTGTTGCAACAGCTCTATTGGCTGCTGGTCTATTTCTGGGCACAAAGTGCTGTTTTTGACCTATGAAACCCTGTGCAGCTTGGGTCTAGGCTGTCTGAAGAACTGTATCTCTCTCAATGAGCCCAGTAGAACATTATGATTGTTCCTTTACTCTGTCCCCTCTGTCATCCTTTTAGGCTCGTTTAATGGGAACAAGGGAGAGGGTCTTCTTGGTGGCTGCTCCCAGGCTCTGGAACTCTCTCATTCTAGAGAGACCATCTCTGCTTTCCTTTTGGCAGCAGGTAAAAGCATTTTGTGCCATCAGGCTTTTAAAACTAATTAAGGTTGGGCTTTCATAGGTTGTCAAATCAGATGTCAAGTTTGTATATATTTTAATATTTTAATGCATGGTTTTAATATTTGTAATGTGTAATTGTTTTCATTTTGTTTAATTGTTTAACCTTGTGCCCTTATCCTCACCTACTGCTGGAATATGGTCCTTGCAACATTCTGAAATTAAAATCTGGCCCCTTGGCCAATCCTAGTGTCCTCTTGCCTGTCATCTGCTTTAGGAAAAGGTTTTACTTAAGATTAGGGAGAAGAGACATGGGTAAAATATTATGTGACACTTTTATATAAAAAAACATTAAGTGGGACTTTCAGCATCTGTCCCTAATTATTTATCTGAAAAACCCAGGCCAGCTTCAAGAATAAAATTTTAAAACTTGATGCATTTATGACATAGCCATATCAATAAGCTTAGTCAGTTTTATACTGAGAGGTTTTACTCTGCAAGAGTCAAATTCTAATTTTGATATTATATTACACAAAAATAGTTATATATCATATCATGATTTGATATGTAACATGACATGTAAAAGCAGTATCTGCTTGTTTGCCTTTACTTCTTTGGGAATGCCATAGTAGTCTATATGAGGATTTTTATACATCAAAGCCTTCCTGAGCCACAGTAAATCCTCAAAGCTTATTTTGAGATCAAATGTGAGATTGAATGACAAGGTGATCCTGGATACTTTTTTTAAAAAAGTAGCTGGCTAATGGAGCGAGGAGATTTAATAACAATTTTGCCTGAGGCTGTAGTATGAAAACACATTCATTAGGAAGTAAATGCCATAGGATACGGAGAGGCTTATTTCCAAATGAATATGTATGTGATTGTGCTATGAGTTTATTATTTTTTTCCTAGGAATATTTTCAGGCTATTTTTCTTTGAAATATTTGTATTGTCTCATTGGACAATATTTTCCAAAACATGTACTTTTCCTTTATGTAAACCCTACTTTTTCTAAAGCCTACTCCATTTAAAAAGCCAAATAGAGGCCAGCAGTTTAAGGCATCAAGGAAGAACTGACAGCTTGTAGGCTGTTCGACCTCATCACGTGTCCTACTCTCACTTTACCACAGCAAGGTTCTACCACCTCCCTGAGGTCATCTTGCAGCAGCTGTATCTGTTCTTTGTCCCCTGCTCCTCTGTCACACAAATGGATTAGAAAAAGGACAGTCCAAAGAACATGTGTGCAGTTCTTGCAGCATCTAGAGAGCCAGACGCTCCTACTGGTATCTAATTTTGCACACAAATAATCAGGCAATCAATCAATCAATCCAGGGCTCCTAGAGACAACATGACTTCATGGAATGTTTACTGAGTCCAACACTACAGACCTAAATCAAAGATGTGCCAGCTGTAGTGGACTAGGATGAGATACAAACCTCTTCTGCTGGCAGAAATCCCCTCTGGCAAGGAAATGATCCACTGTTAATGCCAGATACAAACCTGCTCCAGTCCAAAGACACAGCCACAGTGCTGATACAAAGGAAGACCAGAGTGAGGGTAGCCCTAAGGCATGAATCCTATTTGGACATTATTGTTATAGTACTGTATGCCTTCAAATATACCCTCCAACATTTCACAGAGGAAAACAGAAACTTAAGGCAAAGTAATATCAGTGTGATTAAGATGATAATAGTTATTAATGAGGAAAAATGCACAAGCTAGGAGAGGCAGCAGCAGTTTGTTTTTGCCTGAGTCTATTAGGAAGGGTAAGATTCCACCCCTCCTCTCCTATCCCCTACTGAATTAACTGAGTGCAAAATACTACTGCATTTTGAACTCAGTTTACAGCAACTGAAGTAAACTGATGACAAAGGGGGGAAGTGGGAGAAGGACACAAGGCTGATAAAGGGGGAAAGTGGGAAGACTAGACAAGATTGATGACAGGGGGGAAAGTGGCAAGATTTACTCAAAGAAGTTTAGCATTGCTCAAGGAATGTAACATGTCAAAGGTCATCTAATGGGTTTTGATGGCTAAACTGGGGATTTGAATGCTAGTCTCCCAGCGCCCTGGTCCAACTCTCAAACCACTATATATCTCTTCTGAGTTCCTCTTGCTGTGCAGGTGGCAGGACATTCCCTTACAGTCAAACCAATGGAGGATTTTCATATTTTTCTAAAACCTGGGCATACTGTGTGCTCATGAGTATGTCTTTGTGTCAGTGTTTGTGTATAGTCTAAAACTCTCCTATCTACACACATTTCACTCAGTTCCAGTCAGGGTTTACTTGGGAGTAAAAGAAAAAGAAAAAGAATGTGAGGATTCGTGGCACACTTAACATTTAATTACAGCTGTCCTTCCATATTCACAGGGGGTAGGGGCAAAGGACCCTTGCAAATGTGAAAACTTCATAAATAACCCCTCCCTCCAGTTACAGGGCAGCAGGGAGGGACCAGAGAGGAGCGTGTGTGCTTGCCTCTCTTTCCTCTCCCTGTTGCCCTGTAGCCTGCTCAGCTGGGCCAGTTAAAGGGTGTCAGGGAGGGGTTGGGGAGGAGCGCATGCACTTCTCTCTCTTTCCTCTCCTTGGGCCCTGTAGTCCACTCAACTGGGCCAGTTATGGAGCAGCAGGGAGGGGATGGAGAGGAGGGGGAGTGCACATGCACATAGTGGCCTTGGCCTCGCAAATGATGAAAACCGCAAGTGCCAAAGCCATGAATACAGGGGGACGACTGTATTGTGTAATTAGATCCTTCAGTTCAGACTTAGTAATGATCAACGTGATTTCCAGTCCTCTGCACATTTTTTTAGGGAGTGGGAAAAAGTGTTCTTCACAGCAGCAAAATTGCCAGAAATGTAAGAAATGTTTTCCTTCTTTCCTGTATCTCTGGGCTGGAAAAATAAGTCTATAATTGAGATGGCGGCCAGCTAAACAGGCCAAGGCAATTTAGGCTTGGGGGGGGGGGGGGGGGGGGGGGGGCATCAATAAAAGTTAGTGTCTTAGATCAAGAGAATTAATAGTGCACGGTATATGCTCTGGCAAGAGGCCCCCCGGGAATATGTGTCCATTCTGGGCAACCACAATTCAGAAAGGACTTGAGAAACTGGAGCGGGTCCAAAGAAGGGGCAACTAAAAATGGTAAAAGGTCTGGAAACCATGTCCTATGAGGACGCTCGGGAGCTGGGATGTTTAGCCTGGAGAAGAGAAGATAAGGTGATATGATAGCCCTGTTTTAAATTTTGAAAGGATGTCATATTGAGGAGAGCAAGCCTTGTTTTCGCTGGCCGCCAGAGAACAGGACCCGGAACATGAGGCAACTACAGGAAAGAGAGCCACCTCAACAGGAGGAAACTTCCTGACAGTAAGTGCTGTTCGACAGTGGAACACACTCTGAGTGTAGTGGAGTCTCGTCCTTGGAGGGTCTTTAAACAGAGGCGAGATGGCCATCTGCGGGGTAGGCTTGGATTTTGGATTTTCCTGCATGGCAGGGGGTTGGACTGAGGCACTTGCGGTCCTCTGCTTCCACCTTAATGATTCTATGATTCTATGAGATGCTGCAATCTCTCTGCTTGCTTGTTCCATGGTTTATGAATTGCGGAAATAGTAGTCATTTAAGGGTATATGGTGAATATGCTGGCTGGCAATGTATGTGTCCTGAGATTTTTGAATTTTGACTGTCAATTTATAAACCTGTGAATTGGAATGCAGCGAATGATTTCGGAAACCACAGACATGTATATGGCCCTCACGCTCACCAGACATTAATGACATGTAGGACTGGTAAATCTGACACAGAAGCCATTGGGGGCTTTTCCAGACGGTCATATTGTAACGTCCTCCCTCGGACGTCCCCAATTTTAAAAAAAGGGGGCCAGTCTCTTTTAGACGCCCCAATGTACCTATTACGGACTACTCCGTCCGTACAAGATGGCGGCGCCCTTTCTAACATGGGCCCGCCCGCATCTTACGACGCATCGTACGCATAGCGTCCGACGCGTCGCGCTGCGCTGACGTAGCGAGCGCGCCCCTGGCGCCGCGCTACGTCGCAACAAACGCGAAGCAAAAGAAGCTCCATTTTTGGAAGCTTCTTTTTTCGTCCGCGCGCGGAGTCGGGGGCCGTTATAGGGTCCGGCTCCCCGCGGACCGTCTGCTTCTGGCGGGGCGCAGAACAGACGCAAAGCGGCGGTGTGTAGCCCGCCTTTATTTTCCTCAACACTTGACTAGAGTGATAAAAATGCAAACGGCTGGCATCCTGAGGTGCTCTACAAATAAGTTAGTATAATGTAAGACAAGCAGACCGGCAGGCTCCCGCTTTCAGATAAGTGGTAGAGGAGGAAGGAGAAGGAGGAAGCAATTGCCTCTGCGTTCAAATATTTAGAATAGTAAAGTAGTGAAATTAGTTCCAGCATACAACAACACCCGTCTCGGTTCTTTTTGTTTGAGTGGTGATATTTGTTTTACTGACAGCCCATTTTGAATTATGCCCAACTTAGGTGCAGAGGCGGACTGTGGCAAGGGAACCCCCTCTCTCTCTCTCCTCTCTCTCTCTCTCTCTCTCGCTCAAGGCTTTTTATGGCTGCACAGACCCCTTTCCACCCTTGGTTTCAGTCTAGCTGGATTCTTTTTTTTAGCAACATCAGCAGATGGTGAAGGAACACTGGAGAAACACAGACGATTGGTGTCAGGCCGGCAGCAGGGTGTCAGCAGTTAACAAACAGTCAGGGTGAGCGGGGAAAGAGGGGGATTCTACTCTATCAAAGCTTACGAATATACGATGTCTGGCCTCGAATAGGAAAGTAAAAGAGCAGCTGCCCCAAATCCCATAAATATGTATGGGAAAGCAAAACAAAGAGAAAGGGGGGAAAGCGGACACAGTCAGGGTCCGCCACATATAGGCTTGCCATTTAACGGCAGTGGGTGGGGACTGTCCGCCTCCTGGGGGCGTGCCCGGTCCTCTGCCCCGCCTCCCCCATTCCCAGTGGCTGGCCCGACCCAGGGCTCCTAGGGCTGCTGACCTCCATTCATAACAGTGCTGGGCGCACACATGTCTGGAGCAGAAGCATCGTCTGGAGCTAGCAGGGGCGGGGTCTGCTGCTCTGCCATGTCCGTATTGGCCAGCCCTCTCAAAGGAGGCCAGCCCTCTGCTCTTATTTGGGCTGGCCGCCAACTCCAATCGGGAGGGCTTGGGCACTCAGGCAAGCTGCCTTTTTAGTTCTTCCTTCCCCTCTTTTCTCTTTCTCTTGGGGTCCACGCCCTCTCTCTCGTGTTATAGGTCGGTTTTTTTCTTCCCCTCCTCTTCCTCCTCTCCGTTGTCTTTCTTTTCCTTTCGCCTTTCTTCCCTCGTCCTCATCTTCTTTTTTTTCTCTTGTTCCTATTCGTCCGTCTTCTCCTCCTTTTCTCTTCTTCTCCTTCCCTTTTTTCTTTTTCTCCTCCGCCCCTTCCTCCCCTCCTTCCTCCTCCCTCCTCTCGCTGTTGCTGTGTAGTGTGTTGGGTTGTGTGCCCAACTCCTTTCTGACTTAATGGCAACCCGGCCTCTAGTCCCCTCTTATTCACCACCCTCATCTCTAAGCCCCCCTCCTATTCTCTCAGGGGTCCAGGGCTTCTCATGGCTTTGCCCCTTAACAAAAGAAAAAAAGACTTTGCAAAGGGAATCTGAACCCGTAAAATCCCCCTAATTTGAGACATCCTGGGGAAAAAGAGGGGGTGGGGGTTTTGGGGTGGTTTGGAGGAGGCAAGGAAAAGGAGGAAGGGGGGAATAGCTAAGAAGGCTTGGGAGGGGAAAGAGTGTAGTTTGGAGCAGAGGGGCATAAAGGGGGAGCCTGTGGTCTTCAAATCTATGCTATGCCCTGCTTGGAGTGGGACTTGTAGTTTTCAGTGGCAAAGGGGGAAGCCTGTGGTCGTTCAATCCTATGCCGGCTTGGGAGTGGGAACCGTGTATTTTTTTCAGTGCAAAAGGGGGAGCCTGTGGTCTTATTTCAAATCCTAGGCTGCTTGGGGAGGGGTGGGACTATGTAGTGGTTTCAGGTGCAAAAAGGGGGATGCCTGTGGGTCTTTCAGAATCCATGGGCCTGGTTTGGGAGTGTACATGTAGGGGTTGGTGATGAGAATTTGGGTGGGGGGCGGAGGGGGGGGGATTTGGGCCGGGAAAAGTGCGAGGGAGGTGCATGTCTGCAGGCGTGGCGTAGGATAAATGTGCGCGAAAAATGGGGTGCCTCCATTTTGAAAGCAGAACAAAGAAAAAAACACTGGAAAAAGCGTGGCAAGGGTGGTATAGAATAGATAGAGCAGAAAGAGATGGGGGGTGAAGTTGGGGGGGGGGAGTTGGGGAGGAGGGGGGGGGGTGGTGGGGGGGGTGGGGGGTTTTGGTGGGAGTAGAGCGAAGATGGAAGAGAAAAAAAAAAAAAAGGCGGGAGGAGATTGTTTTTGTTTGGTTGAAGGGTGGGGGGTGGGGGTGTAGGTTGTCGGCGTACTGTGGGCAGAATTAGTTGGTAAAACTGTATGGCAGATGTGGGAGTGTGGGTGCACATAAAGACAAGGGTTGTGTTGCAGGGGTGTCGCGGAAGGGTGTGTGGCGGAAGTGTCGGGTTTTGAAAACACACGTAAGCGCAAAGGTGTGGGGGTTGGTTGAGGTAAGATACAAAAAGCGAAGAATGGCCAGTAACAAAGACATAGATAACAGATAAAAACGATACGGATGCCAGACCGGGCGAGAAGGGGCGTGGTGGGGGGCATGTATATGCGGAAGGTGGTGGTTGGTGGGAGTGGAGTAGCAAGGTCGCGGGGGGCGCGTGGAGATAAAGAAATGGTGGCGGATGTGGAACGGAAAAAGGCGGGCGTCGAGCCAGCGGAGTTGGTGGTGTGGGGTGGTGTGGGGGTGGGCGGGGAAACAACAAGAAAAAAATTGGATTGAGGGTGGGTGCAGTGGGGTAGGTGTGGCGATGGAGGGTTGCTGTGGGGTGTGGTGCGTGCGGGTCAGGAATCTCGAGAGCCGCCACAGGACCCGCTGGAAAGTGACCAGAGAGCATTCTGGAGGACCGGAGCAGGGTAGGCAGTCGTGTGGAGCTGGGGGCCAGGTTGCTGTCCCGCAAACATTGGGAGGCCGAACCAAAAAATAAATAATTAAATGTGGGCGTGTTTTTTGTGGCGCCCTAGTCGTTAAAGGGTGGCGTGGTGAGGGAGGAATGCGGTAGAGCTAGTGGATCCGGGTGCCTGGTGGTGTGAGGTGGGGACAAAGTTTTCAAATGTTAAAGGAGGGGAGCGAATTTTTGTTGTAAAAAATGGAGACTTGTGAGAAAGAGGAATGTGCTGATTGTAAAAGAAATGGTTAAGTAGTAAAGATGCAATGTTTCTGAGTGGTATAGAGGGTGAGGGCCGGGATGGGATGGGGGGCGGGCGGAGGGGGGGGGCAGGGCCGGGGGCATTGGGGGTGGAAGCGTAAAACATAAAAGAGGTAAGAGGGGGAGGAGGAAGAGTGAAAGGGGGCGAAGTGGGGGGGGCAACGTGAACACACGAGCGGTGGTGAGATAAAGGGGGGGGCGGGGGTGGATGAAAATCACAGTCAGGTGGTGCAGAGTCGCGGACACATAAGAAAAGAAAAATACAAAAAAAGAGGTGGTGTGTGGGTGGAGAAGAGTGGCGCGGGGGGGGGGGAGGAGGGGGGGGGGGTGGGCGGGAGCGAAAAAACAGAAACAGAAATAGGGCAAAGTCGAGAAGTGGGCCTCGGGTGACGGAACAAAAAAACGGGAATAAAATAGGAGCGAGGGTGTAAAAAGAAAAAGTATAGAAAAGGGGCGCTACGGGGGCGGAGAGGCCGGGGTGGCCCTAGAGATCCGCCGAGAGAAACAGGGAAGGGGTAGTGGGTAGGGAGCGAACGAGGTAGGTCCTGAGTGGGGTGAGGGGGTGAGGGCCAACAGCAATTCGCAGTGGTGTGTCAGTGTGGTGCGTTGGGATGGGTGTGGTACCAGGGATTGGGGGAAAGAGGGAGGAGAGGTACGAACGTTGAGTTGGAGAGACCCCGGGGACTAAGAGTCCCAACAGATGGGTCTTATGTAAATAATAGAAGAATAGAGCGTTGATGTGCAGGTTTGCAGGTTCGGGGGGTCGGCACCCTACGTCCACAAATGTATACTCTCCCACCAAAGAGCTAGCCCCCAGCAGTGTGGTTGAAAAGACATAGTCTATGGAAGGAGAGTACTTAATTAATGGACGGGCGATCGCGATAGAATCCAGATCGGTAACTACGACACGGGGCTAGGCGGCTAAGGGGAAAAGCAAAAGGAAGTGAGCAATCGACCCCCCAGGCGAAAACGAGACAAGCGCAAAGAAAAGGAAACGGAGGAATGAAAGAAAAGGAGAAAAGAAAAGGCATGAAGAAGAGACAAGAGAGAGGGTGCAACGCAACCAAGAGACACGAGAGCGAAGAATGATAGGGGAAAGACACGAACGAAAAGGTGAACAATCAGTGTAAGGGAGGGGCAACACACAGGCGACGAGAAACAACGATACGCAACTACGCACCCGGGGTTAAAAGAGACAGAATTAGGGCTCGAGAGCCAAGCACAAGGAGCAGATAGAGAAACAGAAAGAGAGCAGGACAGAGGAGAGAAAAAAAGGAGGAGGAAAAGGGGATGGCAGCAAAGTCCGGCAGAGAAAGAAGGACTAGAGAGATAAGACAAAGAAAAACAGGAAAGAAGGCGGGAAAAGAAGAGATGATACCCAAGATAAAGAAGAGCCAAAAACACAAGAGAGGAGGAAAGGAACGAACGCAAGAAGGCGAAGGGCCAGGACAGCAGGAAACAGAAAAAAATGCATACACACGAACAAGGCATGGATAGAAGAGGCCCAAAGACAGAAAGAAAGCAAAACAGAACAGAAAAAAAGCCAGAGAGCGAGAGTAAGAGGGAGGGAAGTCGGAAGGGAATGTTGAAACGAAAACGGAAAAAGAGAGAAACAGGAAAGGAGGAAGAGAAAGATAACAGAAAGAAAGGAAAAGAGTAAGAGAGGCAGACAACAGGAATGGGAGAAAGACAGAGAGGGAGGGGCACGAAATTCGGGGCAAGGATGGGGAAACGGAGGACGAGAACAAGACGGAGGAGAAAAAGGGAAGTCAGAGAGAAACCAAAAGGGTGGCATTCAGAAGATAAAAAGAACAAGAGGAGAGAGAAAGCGACAACAGATGCGAAGGGTCGAAGGGATCCCGAAAGCGAGGGGAAGCCGAGGGGAGGAGAGCCCGGTGGAAAACGTGAACGGCAAAGAAATAACGAAAGCCATAGGAGCGACACCAAGGACCACAAATTAAATAAAGAGGATAACCATTGGAACGAGGGATATAAAGAAAGAAGATGGGAAACGGATACGAAATAACATAAGGAAAGTTTCGATGAGCACAAAAGAAAAAGGAAGCGAACAGGAGAGGACGGACCACGCAATGAGGTGAAAACGTCTTCATCATGCACAAGGAGAATGAATAAGAAAAAGAGAAAATGAAGAGTATTATTAGATAAGATGGTAATAAAGATCAATCTAGGGGCAGGGATTGAGACATCAACAGCCCAGCACCACGAAGGCTGCCCAGGTGGACAAGGGGGATTACACCAAAATGCATACAAAATATAGAATAAAATACAATACAGTAATAATTATGTTAAAAATTACACTATCCACTACACAGAACAATCAACATACAATAATCAGGAGGGTGGAACCAAATTTCTACACAGATCAGGTGGTAGGTAAGCTCACCGGAAGAGATCCATCTTAACTGCCTTCTTAAACGCTCCAAGGAGGCAATGTGACGGATCTCCTCTGGAAGACTGTTCCACAATTTAGGAACTTATCCCTATTCCCAGCTACAGTGAAGGCTCTTTGGGAGTTGTTGTTAATCTAGACATTTGTTTTTCTAACAAGTTGTTCTACTCTGTGGGAGATAATGCAGTGACACGATGTGCTGTAGCACCATCCTATAGAATCCTGGGATTTGCAGTTTACAAAGGGTTTCCTGCATGCTCCATCTTATAGTACTATCTCTCCAAAACTTTCCCCATTTGCTCAGACGCTAGTTATAATGCATGGTCATCATGTGACCATAGAGCTAAGCAGCGACACATGCAATTACGAAATTTCTAGATATCTTTGTGGTCACATAAGTCTCTCCTCTCCTCAATATGAATTGCAAATTCCTATTTGAAACCTTCCTTAGTTAGTCAGGGCTTAGACAAACTATCTCATATGTTTCTAAATGTGCATTTCAATATAGTCAGTAAAGTTGTTAGTTACGTTAATCACATAATGCTTGTTTGCCTAATTATGCTGAAGCTAGTCTCAGAAGGACTCGAGATGCTGCTGAAGGAGAGTGATTTTTAATTGAACCAGTCTTCATCTTTCCCGAAAAGGGACTAACACCCTAGGACTCTATACCTAATCCAACAATGTTTTTAAAGCATAGATCTATAAGGCTAGACAGAAAAATGGAAATAGGAGAGTAGAGGCTGCTGGTGGTGGGGAAGTCTTCCATGGATGCACTCTGGAAGAAGACTTCAAGGCCACCTGAGGTCTCCACAGGGTTCAAAATATTTGTTTAGCTATGCAAGCTTACCTGACCTGGGGTCCATCTACTCTGCAGAGATAATGCAGTTTGACACCATTTCAGGTGCTGTAGCACCATTCTATGGAATCCTGGGATTTGTAGTTTTACTAAAGTTTTTAGCCTCTCTGTCAAAGATTGCTGCTGCCTCAAAATTACAAATCCCGGGATGCTGTAGGATGAAGCCTTAGCTGTTAAAATGATATCAAATTGCATTATTTCTGCAGTGTAGATGCACCCTCAGTTATTTCATTTCACACATGCATATCATTAGCTTGAAATATAAGATTTGTTGAGACACGTTCTACTGCTCTTCTTTTTGTGGTATAGGAACTTATCCCTATCCCTTCTATGTGATTTCTGCCACTGCTACAAATCTACCCAGGAGCACTTCTGCTTTTTAACTGTTGTATACCTGTATGAAGAAGGGATTTTGTGAAATAGCCAACTACTGATAGTGGAAAAAAATCAGGATTCATGAACATACCAGACCACAATAAACACTGCAACAAATCTATGTAACAAACCCTTCCATTCCCTCTAACTGTAGAATATCTTTGGTGGGAGGACAGTGCAAAATAGAAGCCCTGTAGAGTGGGGTGTGAGTCCTTTTACAGCATTTTTATGACTCTCTTTAGAGCTGTATGTACAGGCTCATGCTAACCTGTATGAAGAAGGGATTTTGTGAAATAGTCAACTACTCTAATATGGATGTTTTTTTGCACAGAAATCTCAGGTTCTGGGGCCAAAATCTGTGATGCTCTGAATTATTATGCATTAAGTACCAACCACACTTGCTCACTGCTTGCTATTCAAACACACATGCATACACAGAGAATTTTTTCCTGTTTGGAATATTAGAAGAAAAATCTTTGCCAGAGGGGGGAAAAGGGACAAAGCTCAGGGATAAAAAAAAAAATATAAAGTGAAAAGAAGGGAGGTATGGGCCCTGTAAAAAAGACCCAAAAAAGGAGAAGCGAAAACGGGGTGGAGTGTTAATCACACGGGGAGACAAAAACAGTGGTCCAGATCTAGGTCGTTCACAAGGGTGAAGGCAAAAAAACAAAAAAAAAAGGAGAAGAGAAGAAAAAGGGGGGGATCAAAGATCATAGGGAAGGATGAGCCTGGAAGGGAGAGTGAAACAGCAAGTACATGGGTGAATAGAGCATCAGGCGGATAGGGTGAATAGGCAAGTGGAGGGGGGGGGGGGGGGGGGGGGGGGGGGGGGGGGGATAGAAGAAACTGAAGGATTATCACAAGGGAACGAAAGTGGAAGAGGAAAAAGGACTAACAAGGGGGAGGAAACTAAAGGAAATTTGAGGAGTAGATGGGTTAGGAGGTGGGGGGAGTGGGGGGGGGATGGAAACAGCGAAGAGATAGGGTTGGTAACGGGGTAGCAGAGGAAAAAAGTGGGAGATTATTAGGATGCGTGGCGGGGGGGGCGTGGGTTTCATTGGCGGGTGGGTAGCAAAACTTGTGTTCTGGTGGGAAAAATCAATGGCAGTCCGATCACACGAAGAAAATATAAAGCAGCAGAGGAAGAGGGGGAAAAGAGAAAGAAAAAAAGCGGGGAGGGGCAAAGACTAATTGAAACAACAACAGACAAAATAAGAAGCACTAAAATAAATAAAGTTGGTAACAAAACCGAAAGGGAAGTCGGAAGACAAATAACCGTGGGGGAAAATCAGCCCCAGAGCGATGAATTCTGCAATAAGAAGGGGAAGAGGAAAAAGGAAGGGGAAGACAGTTCGAAGAGTTAATGAAAAGGGGGGGAGAGGAAAAAGTTGTAGAGGTGGAATGCTGTTGGCAAGCACGGTCTTCACTTGGTAGTGTCGAGAAGAGAAGTCCCTGGTATTCCCCGCCCCCTCTAAAGCATATGCAATGTCCCAATGAAAAAAGCGTCACGACGGGGGGAATGCAATCTGCTTCTATAAGGAATTGCTCTGGTAGTCCTTCCACGTCTAGTGCTGGCGAGGGGGAACAGCAGATGTTTCCGATGGTAAATGGGTTGGAAGAGCTAGTATCAGGAAATGCATATGGTTCGCTTTAACAATGAACAGAACGGGAGTGTAATGTTTGTAGGAGAGAGGCCGGGGAGGGGGGAAAGAAGGAAAGAAAGAAAAGAGTAAAGAAAGTGAGGGCAAGGGGATGCCCCACGGAGAGGGGAAAAGGAAAGGGAAACGGAGGGGAAGACCCCAGAAGATCAATGCAAATAGAGGGGGTAGGAAAAAGAAATTGAAGGGTGAATCCTTAAGA
The DNA here is from genome assembly GCF_019175285.1 of Sceloporus undulatus. NCBI lineage: Eukaryota > Metazoa > Chordata > Lepidosauria > Squamata > Phrynosomatidae > Sceloporus > Sceloporus undulatus. Next base: position 185,578,262 of record NC_056524.1, read on the forward strand.
GAAATAGGGAGGATGATGTAGGGAAAAAAATCATAGAAAAAAGAATTGAGAGGTCCCGGTTTCGGCGAACACGGAAGGGGGGAAAGGGGGGGAATAAAATGGCAGCGAGAAAAGAAATTATGCCCAGAAGGAGAAGGGGAAGGAAAAAGAAGGGAAATAAAAGAGAAAAGGGGGGAAAGAAAAAAGGCGGAGAAGGCCGTAACATTGATGGGAGAAGGGAGGTGTTTGTTGGTTATAAGTTAGCGTGTGTACCAAAAACGATGTCTGTTGCGATAAATAATGTAGCGCTGAGAAAGGGGGAGCGATACTATAGCACAAACATATAGTATGCTGTGCATATGGCACATCAGGCATAACATCGGGTACGATATGACAATGTATAATACAGACAGATATTTGGCGGGGGGGAAACAAAGAATGGTTATATATAGGACTATAGATAGAAAATCAAAAAATGGGGCAAAAGAGCACACACCGAGACAAGAAAGAACAAGTCAACGATTGAGAAAAAGCGATGAAGTGAAGGGCACGGAGCATGGGAAAGGGACAGAGAGGTAAGGGAGACGGGCGACACAGCAACAGGAAAAACAGACGGAAAAATAACAGAGGGAAGCGACATAAAAAGGGGGAACGCAGAGAGGAGTGGTATAGGATTCAACAGGAAGCAAGAGGGGGAGACACGAACAGGAAAGGAGGGGGGAAGGGGGCAGGGAAGAGGACACTATAGGCTGTAACGAATAGACGAGACGGGGGAGAGGGGACGAGGGGAGAGGGACATAAGAAAGGATACAGGGGAAAGATCCCCAACCGAATACAACCGGTAGGCCAGAGGCACAAAATAGCTAAGGGCCGTGACGAGAAAGGAGAGGAGAGGAAGCCATGAGCAAAGCCATAAAAAACGGGTGGTGGCATGAAAAATGTAAAATAGGGGAGTTAAAACGATGTGAGCGTAATAGTTATACAGGACAAAAGATGGCATAGCAGGGTTAACATGTGAAATGTACATGGCGCAGAAAAATTGTAGAGACACCCAAAAATAATGAAGACAATATTGTTTGTGTGGGGTTGGTGGTGGTGTGTGAGGGTGATGTATATATAGATATACTAAGGATAATATATATTAGTAAAATACTAATCTATAGAATATAAAGGAATATATATAGATAGAGTGGGTATGGTGTTGTGTAGTCATCTAGTGCCTTAAGGGGAGCTGAAGAGCAAGCAACAGGGGAAGAGTTCTATTTACAACTACATCGGGTGCGCTTGGACAGATAGGATGGCATCACTAGCTGAAAACTAAACTAGATATTTTTACCTGGTGGCACATAAAAACTCGAGTGGCATGAATAGATCGAAAGCACAACACAGAAAGAAAAGGATCGTCTGGTAAATACACACGGCAGACGGGACAGAAAAAAGAGTATGGACGAGCACGTAAAGGAAAAGGACACAGGGAAAAAAGAGCAAGAGACACACACAAAACGACCACCGCATAGGTGCGTCCATCTATATGTGACAATATACATGTATAAAGTGCACTTATAAGGTGCAGACCTGGTGCCTGCGCCCAAGACAATACACACACACACAAAACACACAATCTATGGCGGTTTACAGACCGCCAAATAGTAAGTATACAATACGTACTAGGGGTAGGAAAGGGCGGTGCTTCCGCAACCCCCCTAACCCTAGTACGTATTGTTACGTACAAGATGGCGGCGCCCCTTCTACATGGGCGCCGCCATCTTTACGTACTGGACGCACAGCGTCCAGACGTGTCGCGGCGCCTATGACGTCGCGAGTCCAGCGCCAGGCGCCTTGCGACGTTCATGAGGCGCCGCAAAAGAAAGCTCCGAAATGGAGCTTCTTGGTTGTTATGCATCCGGCGCGGGGAGTCGACATCAGCAAAGGAGGAGGGTGGCGGCAATGGACGTTTGGGAGCCTTGCTGCCGGCCAGGGACACACGCGCTATATTAATCACATGGAGCCTTCATTCACAGTGAAAAAGGACAGCAGGAAAGGTAAGCGTACTCGTCAGTGGAAAGAACTAGGTGGTATCGAAAATCTTCAACGGGGAAGCGCTAAACGCTGGAAGCGTTAAAATTCACGATGCGTTCAGGGCCCCACTGGGCATGCATAAGGATCCCAATTCGAATTGGAGAATTGGTATATGCTTTTGTGATAATTTATTTTGCATTCGCTCTACTTTTCATTTGGAACGACTGCAGTGTTGCTCTTCACGTGTGGTAATTAATCACGTAATTTGGCTTATTTTCGAATTGGTCCTGCTTGGCATTTCCTTCGGGATGGGGGCACATATCCCATGTATGATAACGGCTATTGGGAGATAGGATAAGGAACATTCAATCTAGTTTGCATAGTGTTAGCCAGAAGGTGGCTGCACAGAGCAGTGGGTAGGCCCTGGTGCTGCAATGACTGGGGAAGGATGAAGTTAAATAATAATAATATAAGCCTTGCAAATTATAGGAAAGTGCTGCTCTACCAGTGGAACTGTAGATTTCCACACAGACTTTTTTTCTTGCCTTATAGGCAAGCCCACCAAAACTGGAGATCTGTACCCTGGTCACCCTCCTGAAGATGACTCCTGAAAATGGAAGACTCAAAGCTGCCCTAAGATCTGGCAGCCATATTCCTTCTAGGAGATGCTTTCTGTGGGATAAAAAGGGAGGCCTATGAGCTTCTGTTACACACACTGGAATAACTCTGGAATGTAAAAGTCTGCATCCAAAAAGAATAGTGCAGCTGATGTGTTACACAGAGGATTCTGAAATGGGTTTTGGGAAGTGGGATTGTCATGTTCTAGCTCCTGTGCTCTAGCTCTCCTTATGCTTTTGACCTCCAGATGTATTGGATTGCATATTTGGGGATGATTTAAGCCAGCCTATTTGGAGGATTCTAGGTTGGGGGAGGTTGCCTTTCACCAATGGTCTGGGAGAAAATGTTCTGCTCTGGGAGCCTTTAGGGGCTGTGTTTGTTAGTTGAGTTTAGAAAGAAAGGGAGAACTGGAGCTGGAAAGCAGCTGCATTGCCTGGGTAAAGGAATAGTCTCTTTTCACCTTGAATAAGGTACTGGGAGTTTCAGTTATGTATTTAGGAATGAACAAAAGGGGTAAATTCTTCATGATGTAATCTCTACATTACATTTGCATTTGCATCCATTAAGTAGTTTTTAATTAGGGCTTTAAGATTCAATCCAAATGTTGCTGTACTACTCATCACCATTATTATTATTTTTTTAAGTCTTTAGCTTGCAGGAGGAGAATTGTGGTGAAATTCCAAATTATCAGTTATCTTTTTTTTTTTTAATCTCTTTAACTTGCAGGAGGAGAGTTATGTTGAAAAATGTGCACTCTTTTGGGAGAAATAAAACTGCCCCTACCTTTAATTGTGTTTAATCAGGGGCTGCATTTGTCTTGGTTCTTGGAGGGCTACACCTTTCCACCACACTGAAACAGAAATACCCCCAAAGCCTCCCAGGGCATATGGGGGCATTTTCACCATGTTTAGAAGCTTTCCTGGCTGTCCTTTCTGGATGTCCTTTTAAGAACAGGAAGTGAGCAGACATAATTTCTTGTTCGTGCTTCAAAAAAAGGCCTCTCCTTGGCCTAAATTGGGCCCAGAGAAGGCACAAAATGTAGTGGAAACGTGCCTCTCTCCCTCACTGGACATTTTGAAGCATTTTGGGACAAAACGATCTTTTCCCCCCAAAATTGCAAAAATTGTTTTTGATCTCAGGGGCCTTCAAACATGGGCTGCATCTGCACTGCAGAAATGATCCTGGTTGACACCACTTTAACTGCCATGTCTCAATGCTATGGAATTCTTTGTTGTGGCACCAGAGCTCTCTTGACAGAGAAGGCTAAATGTCTCACAAAACTACAATTCCTAGAATTCCATAGCATTGAACCATGGCAGTTAAACTGGATCATTACTGCCATGCTGCTATGGTGGAAATACCCTCCACATCCCCTAGGTTTCCTTTGGGTGCATTTTGGGGGGAAAAACTGCATCAAAGAAATGCTTTTTGCAAAAACAATTTTGACTGCGAGAGTGTGGTGTATGTGTGTAGTGAGCTGAGGGTCACAAAAACAGCCCTGCGAACTACATGTGGGTTTGATTTTGCCCATCTCTGCTCTAATGGAAGGTATTCTAAATTCCACAATTGCCATATAAGGAAAGAAGGCGCTCTTCTATGTCCACTTGCAGTGTGTTGCTACTGTTGGTAGGATATACACTGGTACCCCGGGATACGAATGCGCCGCGTTACGAAATTTCCGGGTTACGAAAAAAATCCATTAAAAATAATTGTTCCGGGTTACGAAGGTTATTTCGGGTTACGAAAAAAATTTTGGTGCTTTTCGGCGCTATTTCACACGAAATCGCGGCTTTTGCTATTAGCGCCTATGGGGCTTCGGCTTGCGAATGCTTTTCGGGTTACGAATGGCGCCGCGGAACGAATTAAATTCGTAACCCGGGGGAGCCCTGTAGAGAAAGGTTCCTGCAATAAACCACTGTCCTTAGGCAAGCATATCTAGGCCAAGGTACTCTTTCAACTTCTGAGATTCCAAGACATTTAGGGCTTTAAATGTTATCACCATATTAGCTAAATTGCAGGGTGTGAGCTCCTGTCGCTAGTCCCAGCTTCTGCCAACCTAGCAGTTCGAAAGCATGTGAAAGAGCAAGTATATAAATAGGTGCCACTTTGGTGGGAAGGTAACAGCGTTCCATGCAGTCATACTGGCCACATGATCACAGAGTCGTCTTTGACAACATTGGCTCTTTGGCTTAGTAACAAAGATGAATATCGTCCCCTACAGTTAGTTACGAGTAGATAGTCATGTCAACGGGAAACCTTTACCTTTCTTTTTTACCTGACAAAGAACCCACAAATTGTATTCAATGGGGAATATAAGTATATAAGAGGGAGGAACAGGTTTGCAAGCTGTTGATGTTTAGTGTGCTCTGAGGGGTGAAGAGCCATCGAGGCTAGGTTAGGCTGTTGTGAGGGACAGTTAGAAAGGGTTTTATATACCCAAGAAAGGGATGAAGAATGTCCTTAATTAAATTGTTGTAGTGACTAGTGGAGGCACAGGTAACCAGAAGGATTATAAGACACCAAAGTTTAATACTGTGAGAACTTAGGTCTGGTACAAACTGCCGCAAAATGGCGGTCTGGGACTGATTTTAGGGCTCGGGATTGAGGAGCAACTGTATGGTCTTGAGCCCTACCGTGTGGCCGCACTGCCCCCATCATGGCACTGCCCCGTCCACATGGAGGCCACCATGATGATGCAAGGGTGGTGCAGCATCTAAATGTCACAGCGCCACATGTGTGTCATTGCTGCACATGAGTGTGCCATGACACCCACCATGCAGATTAAAAAGAACCTGCTTTCAGTGGGTTCTTTTTAGTCCTGACGGAGGCCACGGTGTTTGGTTGGTGCAGCCTCCGTTAGGAGAAAAAACAGGCGGCTTCAGCCTACCCAGTGGGGCAGTCTCTCGAGCCCCTTAGTCTGTAAGGACACATATATAAACCTATATAGAAATGATTACAAAGACAAGCTAAAGAACTGTATAACTAATAAAGTATTTATACACCATATCCATTGTAAACACTATCCACTAAAAGAGATACTGTATTTAGCCTGACTTATAAATAAATGTATTATTTTGTTTTTTTTAAAAAACATCCAGCTGCCATCCGAGATAGTAGTTGGGTTAGTGAGTCTCATGTAGGGTTGCCATAATTCTCTACCTCAAAACTGGGACAAAATGTGGGACAAAATGTAGGACATTCAAGCAAAATGGAGGACATGTCTAAAAGGCAAAAACATTAATAAAATTGTTTTAAAAACCCATTAATATAAATTCATGCATTGGTTACATCCCGTCTGGATTACTGTAATCCACTCTATGTAGGGCTGCCTTTGAAAAGTGCTCAGAAACTTCACCTGGTTCAAAGAACTGCAGCCAAGCTGTTAACTGGAGCTGGCTACAGGGAGCATACAACTCCCTTGTTGCAACAGCTCCATTGGCTGCCAGTCCGTTTCCAGGCACAATTCAAAGTGCTAGTTTTGACCTATAAAGCCCTATAAGGCTTGGGTCCAGGCTATTTCAAGGAGCGTATCTCCCTGTATAAGCCCCCAGAGCAGTGATGGCGAACCTATGGCATGCGTGCCAGAGGTGGCACTCAGAGCCCTCTCTGTGGGCACATGTGCCGTCACCTCAACACAGAGTTTGCCAGAGTTTGTTACTAGAAAGTCAGATGGACATGACACTTTGCAATAAATAAGTGGGTTTTGGGTTGCAGTTTGGGCACTGGGTCTCTAAAAGGTTCACCATCACTGCCCCAGAGCATTGAGATCATTGGGAAAGGCCCTTCCCTTTGTCCCACCACCCTCTCAGGTGCATTTGGTGGGAACAAGAGAGAAGGCCTTCACAGTGGCTACTTCCAAGCTTTGGAACTCCCTCCCTAGAGAGGCCAGGATGGCGTCTTCCAACGCCAGGTAAAGACATTCCAGTGCAGTCAGACCTATTAAGCGGAGAAATAATAAAAATAAAAGTTTTATTTATATACCGCGCCTTCCTTAGATCAGGAAGATTTTTAATGCTGGGTTACCCAAATTTTAATGGTTTTTATATTAATTTATTATATTTTAATTTATAACTGTTTTAATGTTTAAAATTGTTGAATTGTTTTTTAAATTTTATATTTATATATTTTAATATTTTGTATTATTTTGAAATTGTATTGTTTTACACTTGAGTCCCTATATTGGGAGAAAGGCAGGATATAAGAAATCATCATCATCATCATCATCATCATCATCATCATCATCATGCTTCTCAGTCATGTTCAAAATGGAGGACATTTTGACACTCTTCCTGGACTGAAGGTTGGGATGTAGCTTTGTGTGGTTTGTGTGTTGGACTAGTACTCTGGAGACCAGGCTTCGATTCCCTGCCTGTTGGGTGACTTTAGGCAAGTGACAGTCACACTCTCCTCCTCAGCAGAAGACAAAGCCAATACCCCCCTCTGAAGAAACTTGCCAAGGAAAGTCATGATAGGGTCAGCATATATCGGAAAGGACTTGAAGGCACACAGCAACAACAGGGCTGTGCTGCAGAAATGACCAATTGGAGGAAGGCTCTTGGGGAGGAGGCTGAAGGTCTGCTAAGGACAGCTGTGGTTCCTTGGCAACAGGAAGGCTGCCCTGTCAAAATGGATGGCATCCAGAAGATGCTGCAATATAGAACATGGGTGAAAGGTAACCTGAGTTTAACAGGAAGCCATGATGAGTATGCATATTGAAGGATGCTGAGTCACAGGAAGCTGATGACACAAAAGCAGGATATGAGGTCATCAAGCTTCAATGCTGCACAGTCATGACACATGTGAGGCAGGAAACTGTGTAAACAACCAGCCTCAGACTGCTAGGAAGGCTGCAATCCCTCCCAAGGGAAGCCCAGCCAAGCAGGTGTACATCCTTGGCTATGACCTCTCCTCTTGAGGAAGCATTCTGGGCTCTCATTGCAGCCTGATCTGGAGCCAGCCACCCTCAATCTTTGTCCCAGCACCCAAGCCAGACTTGGAGGGAGGTCTCCCTTACCTTGCCGTACCTAGGCCAAGGCCCCTTGTAGCCGCGCCTCAACTCACCAGAGTATGAAGAGGGCCGGGTTCATGGCCGGGGAAGGATTGCAGCCCTAAACCATGCTGCTGAACATCTCCAGGCTCCAGCTCGGCACTCAGGGCTGGCTGCTCTAGCCGCTGGCAGTACTTCCTGCTGCCCAGTGTCACAGCAGCCCGCAGCCACTATCTTGGCTGCCAGTGCCACCTGAAACTCTCAGGCTGAGGAGATATGATGCGGGTCATGTGACTGGAAGGAGCCAATCCTGCCTTGTCCCAGGCAGGCACATTTTGTCAATCTCCAGTCCAAGATTGACAAAATGTGGCCCGGAACAAGGCAGGAATCCAGGATTGGAGGGTCTAAAATACCCAGCCGGGATGGGACATTTTAAGACCTTCCAAACTGATATTGTCACAGGAAATAACTGGGAAATGGCAACCCGAGTCTCATCTTGTGACAACCATCTTGTCAGATGCCTTAGGGAGAAAATATGTTGGTTCTGTTTGTAAAGAAGCATAAATATTACAATATGCCAATATGCCAATAAGCTTCCTGGGATTTCCTTATAACTTTGGGAACAAAAGAGCAAAAGCAGTCTTGGACGTTCCCAGCTTCTGGAAAAGCTTCAGGTTTGAGCAAAAAAATATATCTTTACCCCTCTTTCTCCATCCTGTGCACCAGCACCATTGGGTCATCTCTGCCTTAAATGCTATAGCCACTGGCCAGGCAAAAGGTCTTTTAGAAATCTAAATACATATGGGTATAGGGGAAATTAACAAACAATTAAAAACAATGTCCAGGTTTTTTTTTCTAGGTTAGTATGATTTTCAATACAGAACAGTCACTGGGTGGTGCTGTTGCTCCTTATTCATTTATTTTCCTGGAGGCTAGGGAAGGTCTATTTGACATTAGAAGCATATAGATCAGAGCTATTTGAACTTCAAGAGCCTTTTAGATTCGGCCGTAACCCATGAATCAAAACATAGACATGAAATAACTTAAATGCTTAAAATATTGGGGAGATTTATCATTCCAGTATATATTCCCTTCAACAGGTTTCAGTCCCCTTGCCTTCCCCTCACTTGTTTAATGTGGAGAATTGTGTGGAAAACACAGAGAAACAGCTCCACATCCATTTTCAAGTAATCACACATTCCAGCCAACGGGTGGAATACTAATACTGCTGGCCTCTGCTTTGAATGGAAAGATTCTACTCACATGTTAAAAGGTTAAGAATTCATTTTTACACTCTACAAGAAGGCATGCATAATCGCTGGTTGCTAATTCAGGAAACTCAGTGATGGATTAGTAGCTACAAGCCCAAGAGGCAGAGGAGTAACGAATATAGATAGGACACTTGGCAAAAAACATGGTTTTGAAGAGGGCTTGCCATTAGTATTCCTTTGCCACCTGACTTTTTCCATCAGGTTTAAGGCAGCTTAGCTAGAGGATTGTCAGTCGGCAGGGCTTAATTTGAGCTGAGGCTCCCCAGTGCTTAACCCCGGAACCTCCGTTTGATGCCAGCCTTCAGCCCTAATGCATGTAATTCAGACCTGAACGAGCTTGTGACCTTCCAGGCTGAATCCTCTCCATCAGGGGTGTGCTAAATTCCTGTTTCTGTAGCCTGGTTGGCATTGCAAACATAAGTCTGTGCTTTGTTTTCAGGCATGCCAAATTATCTCTTTTCACAATTGCCATGCATTGTTATGTGGTGTGGTAGTTAGCACTTGCCCATGGGGTGCTGAATCTGCTCTGGGTTTCAATCTGAACTTTAAACCTCTTTTAGGCAAAGATTTCAAATAGTGCATTTAATATATTATTATTATTATTATTATTATTATTATTATTATTATTAACCTTTATTTATGAAGCGCTGTAAATTTACACAGCGCTGTACATGCAATCTTTTTAGTTAGACGGTTCCCTGCCCTCGGGCTTATAATCTAAAAAGACATGACACAGAAGGAGTGTGATATATGTTGTATGTTTCTTTAAGTCTTTCATCCTCTCTCTTCATTCACCTGTTCTGTGTTATTGTGTTCCTATAAATCATTATGTGATCTTGGGAGTGGTGGGAGTTGTTTGGAAAGAGACTGACTTTGTGTGTGAGTATTCTGAAGCTCCAGCATTCCAGAAGATACTGTCTTTTGAATAAAATGTATCTATCTGTTTGAGAAACTTGACGGAGCATTCTTCACAACATTACATGGTGTCAGAAGTATGGACTTTATTCGACCTCCACCTCCCCTGGTTTTGCAGGGTAATTTGGCGGTGAGTTGGAAGCAGTGGGAACAAGCCTTTCAAAATTATCTTACAGCAGTTGGAGCAGATAAATATTCAAGGGCAAGACAAATAGCTATACTCCTGAGTTGTGTTGGCCAGGATGCTGTTGAAGTCTATAATACGTTTGTTTTTTCTGATACGGAACCAAAAGATGTTGATGAAGTACTTAAGAACTTTAGAGACTATTTCACTCCTCGAACAAATGTTATATTTGAGCGTTATTTGTTTTGGAGTTGCTCATGGAAAAGCGAAGATTCTGTTGATACTTTTGTCACAGACATACGAGGCAAAGCAAAAAAACTGTGATTTTGGTTCTGTGACAAATGAGATGATAAGAGACAAAATTGTTTTCAGTGCACCAGCGCAGATGAAGGAAAGCCTTTTAAAGCAGTCTTACCTTACATTAGAGAAGGCATTGGAATTGTGCCGTTTGGCTGAAGTGACCACAGCTCGGTTGCAGACTATGGTATGTTCTGGCAAACAACAACAGGAAGTGTGTGGAACACATCAAGATTTTGAAGAAATACCAGTTCAAACTCTTGGACATAAAAAGTTTGCCTCTGATAAGAAACAGGCTCCTGTTGGATGTATATTATGCGGAAGATGTGGAACTGAACATAGACCATACAAGTGTCCTGCATTTGGGAAACTATGTCATAAGTGTGGAAAGAAAAATCATTTTGCTAAGCTGTGTAGGCTTATGAGGACAAATGAGAGTGGAAGACAAGAAGGACATCAAGTTCATAATTTGGACATACAAACTTTATTTATAGGACTTCTATCTCATGATATTTCTGAACCTGTGCTGGCAAATCAAACCCCAGGATGGTATGCAGATGTAACCTTGAAAGGGTTTGCAGTAAAGTTTAAACTAGATACAGGGGCTGAGGCAAATGTTTTGCCATCAAAAATACTAAATGCTCTGCCAGGAAAAAAACAAATTAGTTAAAAGTGAAGTAGTTCTTGTAGCTTATGGTGGAGCTCAGATAAAGCCTCTTGGTACGATTGTCCTGGAAGGGCGCACTAAAAATGGAAAAGCCAATTTGTTGTTTTATGTAACAGATAAGTCAACACTTCCATTGTTGGGCAGGGTGGCGTGTGAAACTTTAAATTTAGTGCGTCGGGTTGATGATATAGGCCCGGTCAATTTTACATCATGTGAACAATTAATTACAGCATATTCAGATGTTTTTGATGGACTTGGGGAATTTGAAGGTCCTCATCATATACACATTGATCAAACTGTCCCTCCTGTGATACATGGCTGTAGAAAGATACCTATTGCAATCTTGGATAGGTTAAAGGAGGCTCTAAGTCAAATGCAAGCAACAGGAGTGGTGTCTAGAGTTGAAGGTCCCACAGACTGGGTGAACAGTTTGGTTGTGACAGAAAAGAAAAATGGAAATTTACGTATATGCCTTGATCCTCGTGATTTAAATAAAGCAGTTTGTAGGCAACATTATACCATTCCTACAATAGAGGAGGTATTAGCTAGGTTAGCAGGAATGAGATTTTTTACCATCATAGATGAAAAAAGATGGTTATTGGCAGGTGAAGTTAGATGAAGCCTCAGCCCGTTTGTGTACATTCAATACACCATGGGGAAGATATTGTTTTAATCGTCTGCCATTTGGGCTTAAGTCTTCTAGCGAGGTATTCCAGCAAAAGAATGAAGAAACTTTTGGGCATATAAAAGGAGTGTATATGATTGCTGATGATATGATAATAGCAGGAAAAACGTCTGAGGAACATGATCAGATTTTACAGCAGGTAATGGAGACAGCAAGGGCCAAAAACATCAGGTTCAACAAGGAAAAGATTCAGTTTAAAATTGATTCTGTGAAATACATGGGACATATAGTGACAGCTGAAGGTGTTAAGGCTGATGATGAAAAGATAAAAGCAATTCGAGAAATGCCCCCTCCGCAAGATAGACAGGGTGTTCTTAGATTTTTAGGGATTGTTCAATATTTGGCAAAATTTATTCCACAAGAGTCAGAGCTTACAGCACCTTTAAGGGCATTACTGAAGAAGAATGTAATGTTTCAGTGGATGCCTGAACAACAGGCTGCATTTGAAAGGGTCAAACAACAACTATGTCAGGCACCAGTGCTTCAGTATTTTGATGTTGAAAAGCCAGTAATTGTTCAAGCAGATGCGTCAAAAAATGGATTAGGTGCTTGTTTGATGCAAGATGATAAGCCAGTATTTTATGCATCCAGATCTCTTAGTCAGGCAGAACAAAATTATGCTCAAATAGAGAAGGAATTGTTAGCTGTGTTGTATGCAATGAAGAAATTCCATCAATATGTCTTTGGTAAGGAAGTATTAGTTCAGTCTGATCATAAACCACTAGAAGTAATTTTCAAAAAGCCAATTGGTGGTGCTCCAGCTCGTTTACAGCGTATGTTATTACAACTTCAAAGGTACCAACTTAACGTAGTGTATACTCCAGGGAAGTATATGTATTTAGCTGACACATTGTCCAGGGCTACCGTAGATCCTCCTAGCAATGATGAACAACAAGTAGAGGGGGAAAGAGTGATACATGAGTTGAGTACGATAGCAATGCATCCAGCAGGGGTTGCAGCTATAAAGGAGGCAACTGCAAAGGATGAACAGCTTCAGGTAGTGGCCACTTTTACAACACAGGGCTGGCCACAATATTACAGAGAGGTACCCTCAACAGCGAAGCCATTCTGGTCAGTGAGAGATTCCCTCCGATATGAAGAGGGTATTCTCTATGAAGGAGAAAGGGTTGTTATTCCATTTGCCCAAAGGCAAGAAATGCTATCTCAGTTGCATGAATCCCATCAAGGTATTCAGAGGACTAAAGCAAGAGCAAAAGGCCTTATGTATTGGCCTGGTATGGGCAAGGATATTGAAGTATATATTGGGAATTGTTCTGTTTGTGCATATTATGCATCAAGGAATCAAAAAGAACCACTTATACCTCATGAGATACCTGAGCTACCTTGGGAAAAAGTGGGTATGGATATTTTTGAGCATAAATCGTGTGCATTTCTTCTGGTGGTGGATTATTATTCAAAATATCCAGAAGTTGTAAGCATTCCAGATAAGACAGCACGGACAGTAATATCAAGATTAAAAGCTATATTTGCGCGACATGGCATTCCTAAAATCGTAATGAGTGATAATATGCCTTTCGCTAGCCGTGAGTTTCAACAGTTTGCTTGGGAATGGGGTTTTCAGCAGTGTTTTAGTAGTCCAGGATACCCCCAGTCTAATGGAATGGCAGAAAGAACGATACAGTCTATTAAACAACTGATTAAGAAGGCAGAAGACTCAAAAAGAGATCCATACTTGGCACTATTAGAATATCGAAACACTCCTGTGACTGGAATGTTATATTCACCAGCACAAATGCTGATGAACAGAGTATTAAGGACTAAACTCCCAGTAACTAAGGATGTGTTATCTCCAGAAGTCCCTAGTGGTGTAGGAGATTGTCTCAAAAGAGCTCAGGAGAAACAGAAATATTATTATGATCAAACTGCAAAGTCCCTTAAGCCTCTGCAAGAAGGAGATCATGTATGGGTTGAAGAGAAGGAAGGGTGGTCTGCTGCAACTGTCGTAGAAAAGTGTAGGCAGCCCCGAACATATTGGGTTGCGACTGAGGATGGACATAAGTATAGACGCAATAGGCGTAAATTGCGACGCCGGGGAAGGGTTGCCGATAGTCACGTGGAAGTGAGTCAGAATGTTTACCAAGGTGACCAAGATAATTGTCAAGGTACAAGTGTTTCCCAGATAAAAGGAAGGTCCCCTATACATGTAACATCCTATGGGAGAAAGGTATTCTTACCTGAGAGATATGTACCATCATGAGTGAAATTTCTTTTTTTATGATGTTGTGAAGATTGCAATTTTATTACTAATATATAATTCTTATGAATTTTTAATGATCCTAATATTGTAATGGTAATTCTTCTTTTTCTGAAAGAAGAGGGATGTGATATATGTTGTATGTTTCTTTAAGTCTTTCATCCTCTCTCTTCATTCACCTGTTCTGTGTTATTGTGTTCCTATAAATCATTATGTGATCTTGGGAGTGGTGGGAGTTGTTTGGAAAGAGACTGACTTTGTGTGTGAGTATTCTGAAGCTCCAGCATTCCAGAAGATACTGTCTTTTGAATAAAATGTATCTATCTGTTTGAGAAACTTGACGGAGCATTCTTCACAACATTACAAGGAGAAGGGAGTGGTGGAGGGAAAGGGTAAGAGTTCCTCCAAGGCCTGGACCAAGGTAGATGGACTGGAGGGAGGGCTTGGCTTCATAATGGATGGTTAATCATTTTCCAGGGAAAATACATACTCTCAAGTAGGATAATGCATATACAGTACATAGCAATACAGGAAATGGTTTGATAAACAGGCACCAAAAGAACATCAAGTAGTAAGCGACAATTATGCAATGTCTGGGAAGGCTTCTCTGAACAAGATGGTTTTCAACTCCGTTTTGAAGCTGGTTAAAGAAGTGATGGCTCTTGCTTGTGGGGGAAGAAGGTTCCAGGAGTGAGGGGTAGGCCTGGAATACAGGACACACACTTATGTTCGCCAATGCCCATTTCTCCCATGTTCACCATGTGTGCTAAGAAGATATATTTCAACAAGTGTACTTTATGAAGTAATTCTAATATATTTTTGCAGTTGCAGGGGTTGGATTACTGCAGGGGTGGATAAATGCAGTGGGCCTGGGGCCAGTTTTCTGCCCTGTGACTGCCAGTGCCACATGTAGATCCAAAATGCACCCTGGAAACGTAAAATAATTAAGAAATGACCAAGAATCTATTCCTGATTTTTGAAAAAGTAGGGCTTTTGAAATGTTAAATATTGGCAGGAAAGCCCTGAAACCCAGCTGAAATGAATTGCCACTCCTGGTGGTCTTCTGGAGACTCAATTCATACTTTTGGAAGACTGCAGAAAAAAATAGTGTTTCAGGGAGTCTGGGGATGGTCACATGTGGCTCCAGAGTCAAATTTTGTCCATTGTTGTGGCCTTTTCACATTACACAGTTATTCCACAATTATAATTCCACATTAACTGTCATGGCTGCATCCTATGGAATCCTGGGATCTGTCATATTCCTAAAGTAACTTTTCCAAATAGTGAGTGTACAACTGTTTCTGATCAACATTTCTAAAGCAATCTAGAACATCTACAATTAAAAACCACCCAGATTCATTTTTAAATTGTTCATTTGATGAGATTTCTTGTATTTAGGGTTGAGCAGCTGGTACTGTCATTTTTCAGAAGAGGCTGATGGTTTTGCCTTGGATTGTGGTGGAGTCTCTTGTTTTTAAACAGAGGCTGGCTGGCTATCTGTCACGGGGAGTGCTTTGATTGTGTATTCCTGCATGGCTGAAGGGGGGGGGGTGGACTGGATGGCCCTTGTGCTTTTTTCCAGCTCTATGATTCTATTAATTCTAACCCCTTCAAAGATGAAAAATATATTGTGAACTTAAAAAAATCATCTCAAAAGATTTTGGGATCATTTTCACCACATTTTGGTCACCCCAATAGAGGCCTTTTTTGAAACAGGCTTAAAGTAGCCCAGGAAGTTCATGGTTAAAATTTCCCCCTTTTCTCTTAAAAGGTGTTTGGGGACATTTGGGGCAAAAGCAAAATTTGTTTGTTTGTTTTTTGTGGGAGTGTGCACAGTGGGAGAGTTTCAGCCCACCAAGGCCCCCTGGATTGGCAAATGCAGCCTCCTAGCCTTCCATAGTTGCTCACTCCTATTTTAAAGGCACAATACCTATGCCATATAAGCGCCTTTGACTGTGATTTGATGTTATTTGCTATGTTGGAGTGGTGTGTGTTTTGTGTTTCAACTGCTTCTTTTTCATTTCTGATGACTAGCACTTTTTGTGATAGCAGCAACTTCAGAAGCAAGGCTGATGATGAGAGAGGACCAAGTACTGGTTGTGCTGGCAGAAGGTTCTCCTGGATGCACCAGGAAAGCCAGGCTTTGTTAGCAATATGGGCATGGGTGGTGGAGTGTGAACAAATGCAGAGTCACTTGCAAAACAGGCCCTGTAATATTGATTCATTTCTTGGCCGATGAAGGCAAAGGATTAAATAACTCACCCGCTGGGTGCTGTTGAAAGAACGAGTTTGCACAGCTGGAGTATAAGAAAGCAATGGCAGTTAAGTAATAATTCAGCCTATGAGGACTGAGTTCAAAATATAAAAAGTAGTTTGCACTCAACTCAGCAGGAGGAAGAAAGTGGAGAAAATGTGCCCTTCCCAGTAGACTCTGACAAAAGCATAACTATTGCAACCTCCCCTAGCTGCCATGTTCTTCCTCTTTAATAATTTTTGCCATGTTCACTGCACTATAATGTTGTTTAGCTAGACATATTCCACTTCATTTTTGTCAAATGTTGCTAGTCATGTTACTCTAGCATGAGGTCTAAAGTAGTTGCTTGTGAAGGACTTTTAAAAATATGCTGAGGGCTGAATGTTGTTCAGATTGCTCAGGGTAGCATTACTAGGAGTAACAAACTGAACAACAGCACTGTTCGCACTGGGGGCAAAGAAAGGGATGAAAAGTTCAATAGAGAGAGGAAGAGATAATATTCTTAGGGCAAATCCCTCATTACATCACATCTGATTTTTCAAGATTCTACTTCCCATAGTTCATCAGCACAGAAGTGTCCAGTCAGAAACAAACACTATCTTTTGAAAGCACAAACTGAGAGTAATGATGGTTAAGAGTGGTGTTGGTTCCTTCCCAGTTATTTAGTGGGAGATGGTTAACAGTTTTGGAATGCTTTGCACACTCTGAAAAAAGACCCATGTTTACAACGAGCTTGTTCCCACTTAGGATTTGATACGAATTAAAATAAAGCGTTTTTAATAAAATCGAATTAAAATAATACAGTTGTTATCCCGCTTTCAGAATCGCTTTATTCATCGTTCCCATCTGCTTATTTAAATCGAATTTTTTACTTGCAAGCGTTCATTAAGCGTTCTCACTTGGCATGAAATCGGTGTTAAAATAAAGCGACTCTTCTCCTCCATACCTTATTTGGAGTTGTCAATCAATAGTACGTCAGAATGACGTAACGTTAACCCGGATTATTTGGAAGCGATTTAACTTTCGTCAGCGTTTCCATTTCATTGACCGTTTGTGAAATGATGTATTTTTGGCGGTTTTTTTTTAAATGAACCAATCAAGGCACTTAAACGATCAAACGTCATAAGCGCTGTCAGCCTTATATACATTTTCCCTCCGAATTTAGTAGGAAACCAAAGCTCTCTCCAGAGGAACTATGGTGAATAGGGTTTTCCAGGCCGACTCCCCGCTTCATGTCTCCCAAGAGAGCCCACAGAAATCAATGGGGGATGCTTCTGGCAATGCGATTTAGTAGGAAACCAAAGCTCTCTCCAGAGGAACTATGGGATAGGTTTTCCAGGGCAGATCCCCGCTTCCTGTCTCCTAAGACAGCCAGAGACCTTCAGAGAGCCCACAGAAATCAATGGGGGATGCTTCTGGCAATGCGAATTTAGTAGGAAACCAAAGCTCTCTCAAGGAACTATGGGTAGGTTTTCCAGGGCAGCATCCCCCGCTTCATGTCTCCTAAGAGAGCCCACAGAAATCAATGGGGGGCTCTGGCATGCGAATTTGTAGGAAACCAAAGCTCTCTCCAGAGGAAACTATGGGATAGGTTTTCCAGGGCAGCATCCCCGCTTCATGTCTCTAAGAGAGCCCACAGAAATCAATGGGGGATGCTTCGGCAAGCAATAGTAGGAAACCAAAGCTTCTCTCCAGAGGAACTATGGGATAGGTTTTCCAGGGCAGCCTCCCGCTTCATGTCTCCTAAGAGAGCCCACCAGAAATCAAGGGGGATGCTTCTGGAATGCGAATTAGTAGGAAACCAAAGCTCTCTCCAGAGGAACTATGGGAGGTTTTCCAGGGCACTCCCTGCTTCATGTCTCCTAACAGCCAGGCAGAATCCTTCAGAGAGCCCACAGAAATCAATGGGGTGCTTCTGGCAAGCGATTTAGTAGGAAACCAAAGCTCTCTCCAGAGGAACTATGGGATAGGTTTTCCAGGGCAGCATCCCTGCTTCATGTCTCCTAAGACAGCCAGGCAGAATCCCTTCAGAGAGCCCACAGAAATCAATGGGGGATGCTTCTGGCAAAGCGAATTTAGTAGGAAACCAAAGCTCTCTCCAGAGGAACTATGGGATAGGTTTTCCAGGGCACCATCCCTGCTTCATGTCTCCTAAGACAGCCAGGCAGAATCCCTTCAGAGAGCCCACAGAAATCAATGGGGGATGCTTCTGGCAAAGCGAATTTAGTAGGAAACCAAAGCTCTCTCCAGAGGAACTATGGGATAGGTTTTCCAGGGCAGCATCCCTGCTTCATGTCTCCTAAGACAGCCAGGCAGAATCCCTTCAGAGAGCACAGAGATCAATGAAGGAGGCTGCTGGAAAAGCAGGGAGGGAGCACTCTTCCCAAAGATTCTCTTTCCAGGGTTGGAGGAGAAGGCAGATTCCATTTGAGAAAGAGAGGGAGAAAGGCTCTATCCCCCCCCCAATTGATCAGAGCCCTTCCCTGTCTGGGCGAGATCAGATGCCTCCTCGCGAGGAGCCTTCCCTTCCCTGCCTGGGCGAGATCAGAGCCCAAGCGGGCAGGGAATGCCTCTTTGAGAGGAGCCTTCCCTTCCTGCCTCTCCTCCGTTAGAAATGGGCTCTCCCCACACAGAGGGGAGGTTGCAATCCACCGGGAGAAGCCTTGTAGTCCTTTGCAGATGCAGGCGCTGGAGCAGCCGGGACTTCAGGCGCTTAAAGCGCTGAAGAGATTAAGCGCCTGTAAACCATTGAAATAAAAAATAAAAATAATCCTTATCTCTTATTGAAAGACCACAGCGGACAAAGGGGTGAGGGAAGAAAAAATGGCGACAGCCACGACGGATGGGGACAGAAAGGGCAACTCCCCCAATGACAGCCCCCATCGCAGTCAGCTCCTCCCATCCTTCTAGCCCGATTCCAATGCTATCGTTCTCATCTAAATACTCCGGTTCCTAACTCGAATCAAGGGAAAAACACTAGGTAGGACCCTAGTGTTTTTTTAACACGCGTTAAATGAGGAAAACACGGATTTAAATTTTATCCCGCTTCTGGATTCGATTTCTAGTGGGGACGATTCCGGGTTGCTCTAGAACCGTTCTAGGTTTAAATCGGATCCTAATATGAACGCCACTCCTTGGATTCGATTCAGAACGCGGGGTTTCCCCTAGTGGGAACAAGCTCAACATGGGTTATTCTTGGACCCAGTAGTTATCCTGGAATGACCAGCTGTCACCAATAACCAGGAGTGTCCTTTACCTAGAGAAAGATGAATGACCCAGTAATTCGTTCTTTAGTTTAGGAAAAGGGGGGATAATGAGAGAGAGCACGACACAGGTTTCTGAAATGATTCATCATGTTGCAAGGAGTTACAGGAATAAGTTTTCTTCTTCTCTCATAAATTTTCAGTTCTGGAGTTCCCCAAAGATGCTGAAACATGGGAAAGTGAGGAGAGACAAAAGAAAAGTATGCAGAGAGTACAGTACATTTTATTTTATTTGTCTTGTCTTTCTCCCAGCATGGGACC
Source organism: Sceloporus undulatus (assembly GCF_019175285.1). Classification (NCBI taxonomy): domain Eukaryota; kingdom Metazoa; phylum Chordata; class Lepidosauria; order Squamata; family Phrynosomatidae; genus Sceloporus; species Sceloporus undulatus. Next base: position 185,597,817 of record NC_056524.1, read on the forward strand.
CAAGGGGGCTTACAGTGTTAAAACAAACTAGAGCTAAAAAACCCTGATGATAAAAAGTTAAAACCCAATTAAAGAAGCTATCATATTAAAGCACCAATAATTTTTGGAAACTATAAATTCTTTTAAAAACATAACAGTAAAGATGAAAGTACAGCAACCCACCTCCCCATAAAAAGACTCTTCTGTAACCAATTTTGTAATCAAATGCCTATTTCAATAAAAAGGCCTTTAGGAGAAAAGAAAGCAGGGAGTCTCCCATGAAAGAGAGTTTCAAAGCTAGGGAGTAGCCCCTGAGAAGGCCCTCTCCCACTTTTTCACCAAAGCTCTCCCCAAGGATCTTAAGTACATTGTGCATGGAATTTGCTACCATAATATATATGGAGACTTGAAAAGAAAATTATGCAAATTCATGACAAATAAAGCTGTCAGTGGAAACTAGTCATGATGGCTAAATAATACTTCCGCTAATATCAGAAGCAGTAAGTGAGAGCTAGTACAGTGCAATGGTTTCAGAGTTGGACTAGGACTCTGGAGATCTGGGTCAATTCCCTGCTTGGCCATGGAAACCCACTCTGTGACCTTGGGTGAGGCACACACTCTCAGCTGCAGAAAACCTATCTCTCCCTCTATCCGTCACTTCTTCTCCCCTCCCTTGTGTATATTACTATTGCATTCATGTGCTATTTGTGAACTTCCAGAGACAACTGGCTGGATATGTGGAAAAATGATGCTAGACTAGATAATTCAGCATGGCACTATGCTTTCAGTTACCATGAGTCATTCTGTGACAGAGCAATGTCAGATACTTTGAAAAGAGTTCATGAAAAGCAGCAGGGAAGTTTTCCTTCTGCAGGCCAATGGGATACATTTCCCAACCTTCTCAGAATAACCTGGAAGAAAAGACAAAAGTGTATTGTTGTTAATTCAAGTGGATTTTTAAAAAACCAGAATGCCAGGCAGCACAACAGATTTCAGTATATAGTTCTAAAGAGCAAAATGATGGAAGAATCCCTGTGGGTTCATGCAAAGCTGAAAAATGCATGAAGCTTCCTGCCCAAGACTTGATTTAATTTATATTTCAGATAGTTCTGTAGCAGATGAAGAGAACTTGCATCAGTTCAGAGTAAAGACAGACAAATTAATAGATCAGACATAGAATGTAATTGATGAAAAGCATCAGAGGGATTTTCCTTCAGGGACAGAAGGGTTCCTGGTAAATCTTATGTCTAACACTAATGTTTTCTCATAATTCGACACAGCGGTATTTAGTAATCTCTTTTCAGGGCACATTGGCAGTGAAGTGTGTGTGGAGAATTCAATGTGAAACATTTGCAACACAATATTTGACCTGCATTCTAACAGTTGCTACCTCCCCTTTCAGACACTTTTGAATATAATCCAGTTGCCTCAAGGTGGCTGAGAAACGCAAGCTGATTTTCCATCCTGTGCTTACAGACACAGTCAACAACTTGTGTCCTGCCCTCAGTGTGAAACAAAGCATCTCAGTGTGAAACAAGGGATGCTGGCTATAAACAATTATGAAAACTGATTTTTAAACTGTTACTTTCAAGTCCTGGTTTCCTGGGTTTTTAAGCTACAAGGGATCAAATGCTTATCACATGAAGGCTTTATAATGGTAAATTAAATTAAATCCAATTACAACAGGCCACAATGCACAAATAATTATTGTAGATTGCATGTTAAGGGCCTTTCCACCTTATTTGTGCAACAACTAGTACAATTGTTTCCCATTTAGATTGCATTCACATCAGGAATAGGTAAATGGTGGCAGATTTTGGGGAACATTTTCTGTCCTAGGAACACTTGGGAGGGGCACAAGAATGGCCAAAATTACTACTAGAAGAAAAACAAACAAACAAACAAACCTTGAAGCCAGAAGTGGATGGAAATCCATATCTGGTTGTGGAATAAGTGTTTTAAAACTCCACAAATTTAACAATATATTTTTGTGTGTAGATGCAGAGTCTTTAAAAAGTGAGGGGTTTTTTTTTGCCCTTGGACGCTTATAGGAGAGGCAGTTCACTTTTTTCCTGGCCAGAAAAGTGTAGTCCAATCTGTCCAGAGCAATCAAGGGCCACAAAAACAGCCTGGAGGTCCATCACAACCTTTTGCTCATCTGAGATCTACATCAACACTCCTCTTTGCCCCACTTCTGTATTGCTTGTACTCCACAAATCCATGCTATAGGAAGTGTCTGTTCCTGCTGGAGCACTTACTCGTTTATAGTTCCACTGGCTTTCACAGCACCAGCTTACTTCATAACAAGTCAACAAGCAATAGTTCTCAACTTTTGGCCTTACAGATATTTTGAATTCATCTCCCAAAATATGTGACCACTGTCTGGGATACATGAGAGCTGGAAGTCAAAAACATTTGGAAGTTCATAGGCTGAGAACCCCAATGGTGTAAAGTACTTTCAGAAAAGGCTTTTACTATTCATTTCTGGAATTTTACTGGGGGTCCAAACAATGTTTGTAATCCTCATGTCCTGCCCCACTTCTTCCATTTTATTTTAACCAAACAAAACCATTTAAACAGAAAAAGATCAGAGAGTTGCCCAGTTCACAGTCCTTTCAATTTAACAGAGTGCACCTCAACCAGATGATTGTTGAGTCACTTTTTTTTTATGCAGACAGTGCTGTGACTTCACTTCCTGTTTTGGATCATTTGGGTGCCCTCCTAGGCCACAGTGCTCTAACCTCTACCCCTTGATCTGGCCCTTTAGGGTCCACTGGGCCACATCTGCTTAGCTTCAGTTATAGTACTGTAATATGTGTCTGCAGTCTGAATTTAGTTCAATGGCAAAATCTGGAATAATAGTAATTTGGGAATGTGTGTAGAAAAAGCATCAACTGTTCTTGAATCAAATTATATATATTATTTGGATACATCAGTATGCAAAAGGATTTTGTAGCACCTTTGAGACTAACTGTGTAAAAGACATTGTATTATGAGTTTTTGTAGACAATGGTCCAAAACACAGTGCAGAAATAATCCCGTTTGAGATGGTTTTAACTGCCCTGGCTCAGTCCTAGGGGATCCTGGGAAATGTAGTTTATTGTGGCACCAGAGTTCTCTGACAGATAAGGCTAAATTTCTCACAAAACTACAGTTCCCAGAATTCCCCAGCATTGAGCCAGGGCAGTTAAACTAGTCTCAAACTGGATTATTTCTGCACTGTGTTTTGGACCTTAGTCTACTTCCTCAGATGCATGTTGCCCAGGAAGGGCCTTTATAATCAGATTGTATGAATACTTCTGAGTACAGTATAGTGATGAGGTGATAAGTTCAGTTTAACAATGGTTATTGAAAGAGAAAGACAGGAAGAAAGATGTTACCTAAGGCTAGGGTGGAAGGATGTCCATATGAATGGTGCAGAGAGTTTTGGAATGTAGTGCGTGCAGGCTGGGAACCAGAAAGGAGATGCAATAAACTGGCCAAGATTGTCTTCAGGAAGCTGTGGTGTTAACCAGTAGCATAATATATGTAGTGTACTAGGAAACCATTCCCTCTGTTCATCCCACTGTTGATGGATTGGAGTTTGTTGATATATTCTAATTCAGCTGTTTCTCTTTCCAGTTTTCCTTTTTGGACAATAACAATACTACCAAAGGCTCTTGGTGGCAGGCCTTTATATGTATGCACACAGTCCACCAATCTCAACACACAGACTGATATGGATATATTTTAGGAAACATTCCAGTGGTCTTTTGACTATTTTTTTTCAAAATCCAAGAAGCTGTAGGAAAAGGAAAGTACAATGGGTTGTATCCAATGTGCCTTTCCGTTCATGGAAGGCTCTTTGATCCCATGGAGGTTTCCATGAATAGGAGACAATTCATGCACAAGTCTCTTTTCTTCTGATCACCCAGCTTCTGCAGAGAGTTATCATTTCCTTTGGAAAATCATGGAGGTTGGTGCAGAGGTTTTCTGGAAACCGGGGAATGTATGGAAGCTGACTTGTTCTCTCTTCCTTTTAAGGAAACCTCTGTTGAATCAAAGAGTCTTGCATACCCTTCAGCTGTCCAGGTGTAACATGGATAGCCCTGGTTAATCAACTATGGCAGTTCCCAAACTTTGGTCCTCCAGGTGTTTGGGACTTCAGTTCCCAGGACCCCTAGCCACCTTGGCTGGCAGCCAGGAATTCTGGGAGCTGAAATCCAAAACATCTGGAGGAACAAAGTTTGGGAAACACTGATCTATGGCCTCAAACAGACAGCGCAAAAGGAGTGGCTAGAGGCCCCTGCAGTACTGATCACCAAGGGACCGCAGTGTCTGCATGCACTCAGCCTTGATTCAGGCTGCTGAAAAGGGGCAGTTTTTGTCTGCTCCTTTTTGGCCTTGTTCTTTGTAAAAGACATTGCCTTGGTGCAGTTTTCAGCTGTGCTCAGGACATTCATCATCTAAATGCTACACCCCAAATGTGGCTGGAAACTGATTTGGCCCATCTATTTTGGGCCTAAATCTCACTTCCTCAGCTGCTTTTAAAATGTTCAGTTGCTCTCTTCTTCTGCTTCCCTTTTTTGTCTATGGGGCTTTCTAGATTGCCATTTGGGACGTCCTCCGGACGTCCCATTTTAAAAAAGGGGCGTCTCTTTTAGACGCCCCATGGCCTAGTACGGACTCCGTCCGTACAAGATGGCGGCGCCCCTTCTACATGGGCGCCGCCATCTTTACGTATCGGGCGCACAGCGTCCAGACGCGTCGCGCTGCTGCTGACGTAGCGAGCGCGCCCCTGGCGCCTCGCTACGTCGCAAACGCGACGCAAAAAGAAGCTCCATTTTGGAGCTTCTTTTTTCGGTCCGCGCGGGAGTCGGGCCGTCTGAAGGCTCCGGCTCCCCCGCGGACCTTCTGGCGGCGGCGGCAGACCGCCGCAAAGGGGCGGTCTGTACCCCGCCTATGTCTTATTTCACTTGCTGCAGACTTTCTTTTCCACACCCACTTCCTTTTGATTTACTAATCCCCTGTGTGTGCCAGGATTACACAGTGCCACTGGAAAGCAATTGCAACTTGTAAAACTTGAAAACTGGGAGAGATGTTACTGTTTATTTACCGTACTTTGACAGCAGGTTTTTTTCCTTCTTCCTGCAAAGCAAAGTTCTGTCTACATTAACAATATATTCACATACATATATACGTAGAAGAAAGCCCCACGATTGTAGTCTGAGATATACTAAAAGGCCTGTGGAATCTATATATTTGTTTATGATAATTAACTTTTTTCAACTATATATTTCTTAACTGATTATTTTCCATTTATGTCCTAGTGCTAAAAATATTGCACATTATTTTCCCACACCCCATTTTTATCTAAGAACAATGCTGTGAATTATGTTAGGTTGAGAAGCTACAACTGGTGCAAGGTGACCACATGATCATGGGGAAATCTCTATTTGACCTTATCTTTACTGAGCATTGAGAAGAGGTATGCAGGTATGAACCTAGGCCCGAAGTAGATGGGCAGCAGGGATTAAATCCACTCCTTTTTCCGGCAGCTTCGGGATGCTTTTGGCAGCCTCACAGCAACTTTTGGCCATGTTGGGGGTGTGCATCATCTGAATGCCATGCCCCCAAAGTGGCTGGAAACCACTTCTTTTGGCCTGTTTTGGGCCATAGATTTCATACAGTGAGTCTGAGAGAAAGCTGTAATTTTGATCGTGTTTGATAAAGGCTTTTTTGTTTTACAATAATGTATTATATAGTATTATATTTGTGGACCAGACTCTGATGTTGCTTGGCTAGTTTCCATCTGTGAAATGTTGGAGGGTATGACCTTGTATTTACAGCAGGACAGTATCTGCATCAACCAAACAACACCTCGTAATAGAATGGGTCCTCTAATTTTTTTTTAATTGAAATATGTAGTTCTATTATAATTAGCTTGCTACGATGTTTATATATTGACCACCACTGCTATTAACAAGCTTAACTTTGTGAAGCAGTTAATTAAAACTAACAACAACATTAAATGAGGGACATCCGTTTCCTTTTACAGCAGGGAACATTAAATCCCAGCCTAATTATGTATAAATAGTGAAGATTTCAGTGAATTGCTAACTTTTAATAAGTCAGCATACTGAAAAGTCAATGCACTTTGCAAAGAAAGTGATTTATTATAGACCATTGAACTATTTGGTACAAAAAAGAGAAAAGAGGTTGGGGGCTGGGAAGTATGCATTTTGGACATTGACCACAAGCCAACTACTAAAAGAAAGGTTACATTCAACTTGTTGTTATAAGTATGATCTTAATTTGCATTTATGAAGTTCAGAAGGGAGCTAATCAAAATCTCAGAAAAGCATAACTTAATTAGAAGCAGAAGAAGTATGCTAATGAAAAAAATCAGGAAAAAAAAATCTTGTGTGGTCATTCACAATCTTTAATGAAGCTCTCTGCTCCTATCTAGAATTTTTTAAAGGTAACTATTAAAAGAATCTTGACTGGATAAGTTATCTGAAAATGGGAAGAATATTGTTTAATGTATCTGTAACAGTCTCAGATATATCTAAATTTATTTTGTGTTGACATACTGTTAGATCAGTGGTACTCAAACGTTTTACCCTTGGGACCCCCTCCCTTTACATTTATATGTGGATGTCATCCCCCCCGCGACATAGTATATGAATAAAAATATTTATTTATTGTTCATATTTTCACTTGCACATTCATGTATATTCATATTTTAACATTATTTAAGGAAACAGTATCATTCAAATTAGAATACAGTCAGCCTTCTGTTTTCACAGGGGATCCATTCCAGACCCGTTGAAATTAATAGAGGTCGCCCATCCATGAATATTCAAGTCCGCAGATCCCAAGTCCACGTGAATGGAGAGGCAACTGTAGTTTTATTTAAATAAATTCAATATTTAAAGCATGTGTAAGTGTTATACAGCGTGGCAATGTCATATGCAGGCACACCATATGTGGCTTTCAGCTTATGCTGAAGCCACACACCAGAAAAGGGAGTGGTGCATGTGCATCTGGTGCATTGCCATGCCACACAGTGTGCATAAGCCCCATTATTTTAAATGGGGCTTGAGCATAAGCTGCATTTCCCTTACGCAGGGTGTGTGGTGTCCATAATGGGTCCCTGCGTAAGGGAAGGGCCCACTATACATAAAAAAATTTGGGAAGAAGAGGAGGCATCAGGGCCTCCAAGTCTTGCACTCCCCCTTGAGCAACTCTCACTCCCCATTTGGGTCCCGTCTTACCATTTGAGAACCGCTGTTAGACCATCATACAGTGCCCTTTCAGTTTCCAGCTGGGCTACTAAAGTATTCATTGCAAAACATAAGATGTAATTTTCAAGCCAACAGTATTAGGTAACACTGTAACAGAATATGAGTGATCTGTTTCAGTGTGTGAGAAAAGGATGGAGCTTCTCCACATAGCTTTTCCTCTATTTTTTCTTTGTGTGTGTGACTGGCTCAAGCCATGTACTTTGCCTGGCCCTCTTGCTTTTTTTCTAGGTAGGCTCTCTCCACAGGCTATGCTTTATTCCTAAGCAGACCACTCTCAGGTACAAAGGAAATCACAGTCCATCATATTCCCATGGTCAGGCTGTTGTTTTACTTTTGGCTCCCTTTCTTTTCAGTTCTTAATTCCCTTCTTCTCCTCCCACTGTGGCATCTGAGAGCATTGGCAAGGAGAGGGGGACCCTCCTGAATCCTCTGGCAGATTTTGTGAAAATAACAGAATAACCTCCAATCTGAGGTTCTCTCTCATCTCTGTGTGAGTTTATAAGAATCTAACTAGTAGGTGGGACTCACTAAGCATTTTCACATTTTTAGAATAAAAAAGCCATACAGCTTACAAAACAAACAGCAGTTGATTTTTCTCCCCCCCCCCAACTTATATTACATAGAATCATAGAGTTGGAAGGGACTCCATGGCCATCTATTTTAACCCCCTACTATGCAGATAAATATTGTTTACGTACTTCCTAGAGATGGCCATCCAAACTGTTTAAAGATCTCTAATGAGGCAACCATTTAATCGCTGAGCTGTCATTTCTACCAGGAAATTCTTACTGATCTTTAGGTTGAATCATTTGCAATTTGAATACATAGCTTCATTTCCTAGTCTAGGGCCTTGAACAGCAGAAAACAAGCTTGCTTCATCGTATACATGACTTCCTTTTAGCTGTTTGGAGATGGTGGGCCTAGACAGATGGGCGCTTTGCACTGGCCTCAGCCCAAACTAGGAGTTTATGGGGGCTGAGTGTTTACATGCTCAGCAGCCCTAATGCACAACCTGGCTGTCATCATTGAGTGCGCCCATCCATACGGGGCGTGCAATGATGACATCCACACGGTGCAGTGCTCAAACAGTGCCGTGCCACATGGCACCCTGTGCATGGCCTAAAAAAACCTCGCTGGGAGTGGGTTCTTTTTAGGCCTCTCGGAGGCTGTGGCATTTGGTTGCCACCGTCTCCATCCAGGGCAGAATGAGAGAACACTTTTGCTTTTTTTCAATGTGTAAGGTAAGATTCGGTGACACAGCATAAGTAGGGGGCAGATGAAAGGATGCTTTAACAGCAGTCCAACTGGTAGGACCTAACAACACCAACAAAATCCTTGTTTTTTTAAAGCATTTCATAGGAGTTTATCGCATTGTTAAAAAAAGCGACTTACCCTTCCTGGGATAGAATCACTTGTGGTATGCAGCTGGGTGTTATTGCATGGAAAATGCCTCTGATGCTGCCACCCAACTGCATCCCACCTAAATCCTGGCTCCTAGCGAATCTTAGCCCACCACTTTTCAACATCAGGAAGCTCCCAACTTTGCAAATCAGCCAGCTGAGTGCAGCTGGAAGTTGGGATTTATGTGAGATGCAGTCACCCAGCAGAATTGGCAGCATTTTCCATGCAATAACACCCAGCTGCATCCCACAAGCAACTCTATCCCAGGAGGGGTAAATTGCTTTTTTAAAAAACTATATGATAAATTCCATAATCTGGGCTGGTATTGAAAACTTTATACTAATGGATTTAGTTCTCTCACTCCATATCTTCCATAGATGCATGCCTAGCCCTCTTAACCACTCTTGCCTGTCTCCTGAGACTGTTATGCCTTTGTCTTGAGCAAGGTCTTTGGTGTTATCTTTTAAAATGCTTAAGCAGGCTGCTGTCTGAATAGTTCCCCAATAAATTGTAAATAAAGCTGTCAATAAACAAAGCCAGCTTCTTTCTTCCCTTGATATACCCACCTTGAGAGTTCATTTGTATGGCCATGTTGAAGACATATTGTTTGACATCTTCCTTATTATGTTTAAAATCTAAATCTTCAGATAGGTCTGAGATGCTTTGGACTGTGCTGCTCTACTCTGCTAGTGAATTGAGAAACTCTTATCTGATCTAGAGCTAGTCCCAATAAATCCAAATCAGATTTCATTATTCAGGATTTAACCAAATTGGTTGCATAGCCCTAATAAGGAAAACTTGTCATACCCATCCCAACCCTTTCCTTTTAGCCTCAAGGTACACAAGGGACAAAGATAAAACTCATGCACCAACATTTATGTGAACCCCCACCCCCCATTTTCAGTACCACAAGCAAGAAAGATAAGAGGGAAGGAGAAGACAAAGAGGAGATGCTTTAACGATATGACTGTCAGATTTCAAATTATACAAGAAATTATTCAGACCATATGTTCAAATATTTATAGCTTTCCATCAGTTAAAGTAATTTTCTTCTTAGCTGTAAGATCCAGCAGCAATTCTCACCATGTCTCAGCAGGAGATAAGATTATGACTTTGTAAAATGGCAGGATAATGTGTTTGGCCACGGTCTGCAGCCCCAGGACTGCAGAGATTTTGACCTATTTTAGAGATCCCACTCCAAGGGTAAATAGCCTAAGACCAAATGTAGAACTGAAAGTTACAATGATGAATCTAGCATAAAGTTCATTCACCAAAACAGTTCAATTACCGATGCCCATAACATGCTCCACTATCTGCAGGGCATCTCCAGCATCTACTGTATTCTAAAGTCTCCATGCAATAAAATCTATCTTGGGTCTAGTAATCCTTTAGAATAATATGCTTGTTGTAATCTTAGGCCCTAGATAATTTGAGGATAGTCCTCTAGTGCTGGGCATGCTGTTGTAGTTCCCAGGTCTTTCGTCCTGCTGGTCATAGATTTTCTAGCGTAGGGAAGAATTTCTCATAAACATACAGAAATCAATGCATATGTGTCAAGTACATATTTAATTAAAAACATAATCAACTCTGCTACTTCTTTAGTTGCAAACCTCAAGTTCAGTATTCTACATAAACATAAATAATAATCAATAGAGTGTTGTCAGACTATTTCCATCTTGTTTCTTGTTTCTCAAAAAGGTTAGCAGCTAAGGACAATCGGGCCTGATGCCTGAAACAGCTCCTATCCCCCAATGAAATGCAGGGTACTCTGCCCCTGTGATAGAAACCTCAGACCTCTTCAGTCAACCTGTGCCTTGCTCCAATGCAGACAGGGTAGCACTGATTTTGAACATGAACATAAATATGTAGTTGATTATAGGTATGTGCCTATCAGTCTCAATTTTATTGTGTTTCTCTGAATCCTATCTGCATTGTCTTTCTGCCAGATAGAGGAACCATATCATTCCCTTATTGAAACAGATTCATTTCCTACTGGTTGTTTCTGGGCACAACTGAAAGTGTTGGTTATGACCTATAAAGTTCTATATGACTTACATACAGACTTTCTGAAAGATTGTCTCTCTCCATACAAAACTGCCAGTCTTTAGGTCCTTGGTGAAGGACTTTATCTCAGGACTTTCTCACACGGGGGAAATCGGGGGATTCAAAAGGCATTATCCAGGGAAAGTCACATGATCGTGGCTAAGATTATCACATAATGTCGCAATTAGAGAGGGCTTATCCCAGGAATAACCAGAGAATAACAGAGAAGGGACGGTATCTCCGGTTAAGGATACCTTGAAAAGAATTTACCCCCGCTCCCACACAGAAAAGCTCAACTGTGAACAGAGACTACCTTTGCTGGCCCCAAAAGTACTAAAAGCCCCTTTTTATTCTCAAGCAGGTTGTCTGGTCTATTTGTTTTGTTTCAAGGGTAAGCAAAAACTTCAGCCCTATAACCTGAGACTGCTGATGTTAGAGTAGGTTGGAAATAGGTTGCAATTCTTCATTGGACTCTGTGTCAGGTATTTTTGAATAGGCACAGGATTGAACTGTTATTCTTATTTATTTTTTAAAAACCCCAGGCAGAACACAAGACATTGTCATGGCAGAACTACTGAAGGCTGAGATATAAATCTTCAAAATGAATCAACAAGTAAACACAAAATATAAAATAAGAACAGAACTGTATAATCTAAACAGCAAGTAAAAGCAGCATAATATAAAATAAAGCAGCTGTCAAAATGTCTGGGAAATATTTTAAAAAGTCTGCAGGTTCTCCAAAAGGTATCAGCCAAATTAAGTTCAGTCAGATACTGTTTTTCTGTAATGTTCATATATATGCAAGACTTTTTCTACAGGTGGAACAGTTGTGTGGGAACAAATTCTCGACTTATCATGGTAAAGTCTTTTAAGAATTGCCACATGCCCTGAAAGAGTCACTCATCTCAGAGTAGAAGTAAATGATGCAACTTAAATCACAGGTAGGCGAATGTATTCAAACATTCATAGAGAACGTTCCCCTTTGAGTGGTGAAATAAGCTGCTTAGGGTAATTGCTGAAGTATTCCAAGGTTTATGATAGGGAAGTATTTTGAACAGCTTATCTTGCCTTATGCAAGAAGGTTGGATTAGATGCACCATTGGGTTTCTTCAGTACCGTGATCCTGTGAGTAGCTCTAATAAGCTATCACCACATCAACATCTGGGAATAGATCACAGAATTCTGTTACATCAGCCTCAAAGCTCACCTGCTTGGGATCATCCTTAAACCTGCCCTGTAGCAATCAGACATTTAATGTGTCATTCTTTTCTTCTTTTTATTCCAATCATTTATTGCATATATATCTTGCTGTTTCTTCTGGAAGGCTCAGAGTGGCTTATATGGCGCTTTGAACCTGCTTCACATCCAAGCACAAGCAAGGCTGAGTTCTCCTTAACTTTGACAAAGTAGGAATGTCATACGCTCTTAGACTGTTCCTTTTGATTCTTAGCATAGTTTTAGTTTGTACTGTTCATTGGCTATTGGAATATATATTTCTGTTGGTCTATTTATCTAGTATTTAACACGCTCCAATAACTTCTAGTGCACATACATACGCACGTATACGCACATATTGGGTATCTGACATGCTCCAGTTATTTCTATTTTTAAACATGAATTGAAAACTTACCTATTTTTGCAAGCCTTACCTGTACAACACACCATCTGTTTCATGGAGACCATAAATATTTCATTTTTGTCTCTTGTATGTACAGTATGTTTTATTCTTGTTGTACACAAATGTGAAATAACCAGATCAAAACAGTTTATAAATATTTGTAAATCAATGAATAAATAACGAGACATTCTTTGCATTGAACATGTACATGGCCATGACTCCATGAAATGAAATCATGAGGACAGAAAAGAGGAAGAGAACAGTGTAGTGGCATTGGAAATACAAGCAAGGTGCGGATGAATTAAGTCAGGCAAGTTTCCCTGAATATATGAAAATAGGGTGGAAGGAATAAATAACAATCTATATTGCTTATGTAATTCAAATAACAGAGATAGGAAAAAGCTATTTGATAATTTGGGATAAATGGAATCTGCCATTGTGCACTCAATTTTCTGCAGATATACAATTTTTAATAATAATAATAATAATAATTTGTTTTATTTATATACCGCTATTCCAAAGATCATAGTGGTGAACAGCAAGTAAGCTAATTAGCAAGTAAGCTAATTTGCCCCCAACAGTCTGGGTACTCATTTTAGCGACCTCGGAAGGATGCAAGCCTGAGTCGAGCTTGGGCCCTTTTGCTGGTCTTGAACTCGCAACCTTGTGGTTTTGAGTGAATGGCTGCAGTACAGGCATTTAACCACTGCGCCACCATGTATACTGTATATGTATACTGGACGGGGTTTGAAATTGATGAAAATTAAAATAATGCCATATAGGGTGTATCTACACTGTAGTAGAAGTAATGCAGTTTGACACCACTTTAACTGCCATGGCTTTGTCCTACAGAATCTTGGAATTTGTAATTTTGTGAGACACAAGCAATCTTTGGCAGAGAAGGCTAAAGACCTTGTAATACCTTCCATAGGATGGAGCTATAATACTCAAAGTGGTGCCAAACTGCTTTACTGGAGGGAGGAAATATGGCTTGCTTTAAGTCACACCTTACTTCAAAATACACACTTTTATCAAGATTCAATTTAAAATGGTGTCTGTGGACACCTCAGCTACTGTAGAATATGATTCTTTTCTCTCGGTGCATCCTTGAAATGTTGGTCAGCACAACCCTCTATGCTGCACATAATGCTATAATGGGATAAAAGAAGTTCTTTGTGGGAAACCCGATTACTCAGGATGTCTATAAACATGTCAGAATGAGCAGAACACTACAAATAGCTCTTTGTTGTATTTGTCATGATTTCCATTTGTCAAAAGAGAGAAAGATCACCTCCAGCTTTTCCTGGTGTCAGCAGCAGCCACATAATACAACAATGTGAAGCAATCTTTTCAGGTAATAAATTCCAATGGGGACACTGTTTTCCTACTGCTTGCTTGCTTGCTTCCTTCCTTATGTATGTATGTATGTATGTATTGATATCCCATATCCTGTTTTCGGATCGAGCTGACCAAAAGTACCAAGTAAAATTAAAATGAAAAATAAATAAAAATATAGTTTTTTAAAGTTGAAATTAATTCAACGTAGAACAATAACATGTAACATTCAGCCAGTATAAAATAATTTTGGGGAATGACACAACAATAAAACACAAATAAAATGGAATTTCTTGTTTTTGTTGTTATCCATCCTTGAGTTGATCTCACTCCATGGTGACCCTGTAGATGAGACATCTCCAAGACTCCCTATGCTCCAGTGCTCTGCTCAGGTCCTGCAAATTGATAGCCATGACCTCCTTAATAGAGTCCATCCATCTAGCATGTGGTCTTCCTCTCTTTCTGCTTCCCTCCACCTTTCCTAGCATTATTGTTTTTTCCAGTGAGTCATGCCTCCTCATAATGTGGCTAAAGTATGACAGCCTCAGCCTAGTCATCTTGGCTTCCAGAGATATTTCTGGTTTGATTTGTCTAGGACCCATTTGTTTGACTTCTTGGTTGTCCATGGTAACCTCAGCACTCTTCTCCAGCACCACATCTCAAATGAATTAATTCTCATCCTATCCACTTTCTTAACTGTCCAGCTCTCATAACCATACATGGTAATAGGGAATACAATGGCTTGTATGATTCTAACTTTTGTGTTCAGTTGTATGTCTTTACATTTTAGGATATTTTCCAGTTCTCTCATAGCTGCCCACCCCATTCTTAGTCTTCTTGTGATTCCTTGACTGTAGTCCCTACTGTGATCAATATTTGATCCCAAGTATGTAAATTCTTTTACTATTTCTGTTTCCTCATTGTCTAGGTTGAATCTGTGTAAATTTTCTGTGGTTATTATTTTTGTTTTCTTTATGTTCAACATTAAGCCTGCCTTTTCACTTTCCTCCTTGATCCTCCTTAGTAGTTGTTCCAAGTCTGTGATGTAGTATGGTGTCATCTGCATATCTTAGATTGTTGATACTCCTTCCTCCTATTTTTACTCCTCCTTCTTCTGCGTCCAATCCTGCTTTTCGTATAATATGTTCTGCACACAAGTTGAACAGATAAGGTGAGAGGATGCAGCCTTGTATACCCCTTTGCCAGTTGGGAGCAATTCTGTTTCTCCATGTTCTGTTCTGACAGTAGCCTTTTGTCTTGAGTGCAGATTCCTCATTAGGACTATCAGATATGTTGGCACTCCCATGTCTGTAATGGCATTCCATAGTCTTTTGTGACCTATGCAATCAAAGGCATTGCTATAGTCTGTAAAGCAGATGCTGATCTTCTTTGGAATCCTTGCTACAAATTGTGTTCTTCTGTTCCTAAACAATAGAGGGCAGTGTTCAGACACAAAAGAAATGTGTTTAGAACCTCTTTCTTATAAATGATTATTAAATATATATTTTAAAGTTTTTCTTAATAAAAGAGCAAACAATCTTTTCAATTTGTTAGCTTCTCAATGAGCAAGACTAGACTTCATTTAAAAATCATGACACCAGTTACCATTTGCAAGAAGCCACTTTCAAAAAGTGTGTTTTTAATATTTGCTCTTGCCATAAAAGGCAATTCAGAAAGCAATTTTGTTGGGAGGAAAGTATTACCAGAAATTATTTTCCTCCTAATTACTAATTTGGAGAGACTTTGATTAACAAACATTTCTTAAAAAAAAGAAAAAAAAAGAACCCCCAGCTTTCTCAAGCCAGAGTGACTGAGCTGTAATACATTTGTTACAACTGTTTTACAGGAAATGTGTGATTAAATTCATTTTAATGACAAAAAATTATGATAGATTCTCACATAGTGAGAGATAGACTCCCCTGGACCCCCAAAACAATGGCTTTGTTCAATGTGGACTTCAATATTTGTCAAATGAGCAGGACAGGAATTTAAATATCATAACTCCATCATAGAGCAAGAACCAGACACAGAAGGCGAGATTCCATTGATGTTGACTGTGATCAGAGAAAGGTCCTGAGGCCAACAGACAGGAAATGCCATGTCTGAAATGTTGGCTTTTGCTGGTATTGTGCTAAATTGTGGATAATGAGGGCTCATCTGTATTGCAGAATTAATGCAGTTTGACACTGCTTTAACTGCCATGGCTCAATGCCATGGATTTCTGGGGTTTGTTGGTCGCTGTGGAACCAGAGTTCTCTCACAGAGTATCTCACAAAACTACAAATCCAGGATTCCATAGCACTGAGCCATGGCAGTTAAAGTGGTGTCAAACTGCATTGTTCCTGAAGTGAAGATTAGACCTGAGGTGGCAAAGCACAATGGAGTAGAGTGTATTCTGTACCACAAGACAGCAGATTTTATGATTCACATTTTAAAAAAGGAACCCAAAGTCAAAATTTGGAATTAGTTGTAAAGCTGCAAATATAAATAGAAATATAACAGTAACTATCTGCTCAGAGAGACTTGAAATGATAACTTTAAAATCTAACTACTTCAAAAGGTAACTTTCTTGATGCTAATATTTCCATATTACATATGGCTCACACATCTTTTCCTGCACATAAATTCATATGTATTTTTGGGTACATTTCCCCCTAATATACACATATTCATTGCATTTTTCTTGTGTGTATGTTTTGATAAGCATTTTCTTATCAGTGAAGGAAGGTGGTGTGCAATTCCAATTATGTGCATTTTTGAAACATGTTGTTTTACTATACCCTCCAGCATTCCACAGATGAAAACCAGAACATGTGTGGTTAAGCAACATCAGTGTGTGGTCAAGATAGGAAAAGTTATTGAATACATATGTATTTGATATAACTGTTTGTTATTTTATCTGATGTATATGTATATTTTGTACGTTTATATGTTTCAATTCTCAATGTTTCCTATTTGTTTATCTGTTTTGTATGACACTATTTTAAAAAAATTATACACACACACACACACAAATACATAAAGAGATAGAAAAAGTTATGGATGAGGAAAAGCTCATAAGATGAGAAAGGTTGCAGCAATTGGTTTTTCCTTGAGCCTAAAGAGAAGGGCAAGATTCTGTCCTCTCTCTTCTCCACCTACTGAGTTAATAGAGTGCAAGCCACTCTTGCACTTTGAACTCAGTTTGCAGTAAGCGCTTTATCACATTACAAAC
This sequence comes from Sceloporus undulatus, assembly GCF_019175285.1. Lineage (NCBI taxonomy): Eukaryota > Metazoa > Chordata > Lepidosauria > Squamata > Phrynosomatidae > Sceloporus > Sceloporus undulatus. Next base: position 185,614,693 of record NC_056524.1, read on the forward strand.
AAACCTGGCAGGCAGAGGCAAAGAAGCATGTTTCTCTTTCTGTCTCTGCATGATGTTGAAGCACTTTCATTCTCTTCTGGTTATTAAAATGTGGGAAATTATTTCTGCAGTGCAGATTAGACCTGAGATGAGAAAGCAGAAAGGAGTTGAGTGTATTCTGTACCACAAGATAAAAGCTTCCCATGTGCCAAACAAATTTTTTTCCATCTTGGCAAAAAGGATGCTTTTATAACACCCTCCCATGCGTTTACAACTAGAGGAGAATGGAAGTGCTTTACACTAATCTCTGTCATTGTCTGCTGGGTTTGTTTGTAATGTGATAAAGCTCCAAGTGAAGTAAACTGAGGACAAAGTAAGAAAGTGAAAAGAGAAAGAATGTGGAGAACATTCTTCCAAGTAGCACCCTCACCCTCTGTCTCACAGCTCCAAGTGGCTGCCTATGGTTGATCATAAAGATCCAGCCATATCTTGCAGATGGGTCCCATAACTAGTGAGTACTGCTTTCTGTCCTGGCCAGTCTCTGAAAAGGAGCCAACAGGAGCATGCCAACATGTCCATAATCTCAATTTCTCACACATCTTTGCTCAGTAGTGACTAATTTGTTTACAAGCAAAATAGTACCAAGTATAGTATGACTCCCATACCCATGGGGATACCTGAAGATACCTGAAAGATACCTAAAATTGGAGATAATACGGTGGTGGGGAGAAGGAACTTTATTCTTTTCAATGAGACAAATTGATATCCAGCCCAAGTATATCATAGAATCACACTAGAAGACCTAGAAATGCCTGGAAAGAACATATTTTTTTTTCAAATGTGGATACGTGAAACCATGGATACCAAATTCATGGATATGAGATTGTAGAATTTCAACCAACTGCTGATTAACCTGTGCAGAAAAGGCAACCCCTGGTCCAGGCATTAGCATAAATGAGTAAAAACAATTTGCTTGGGATCCTAGGATGATCAGCTAGTCTTTCACAGAACCAAGGTGAGGGCCAGTAAGGGTGCTGTTTTTGAAAGACACCTGAACAGGAAGGGAATTAGGTTGAAATATTCTTGGGTCCACTTTGGACATGGTGTGCAATTGCATGCAGCCAGGGACGTAGCCAAGGGGGGGGTTCTTGGGGTCCGGATCCCCCCTTCCATTAGAAAAATGAATGGTGTGTGCTGCTGCGCCGCCGTGCTCAAGCCCCATTATAATGGTGGCACTTAGTCTGGACCCCTCTTCCTAAAATCCTGGCTATGTCCCTGATGCAGCACCGCTTGCACATCTCCCACTTTTTCTGCCCTCCCTGGAAATGGCATCCCCACACTGGATTAAAGCACTGATTGAGGAACGGGAATTCAATATATAACCTTTCAAGTACCATTTCTCTTCTCTGATAATAGTGTGGCTTTAGTTTATACAACTAACAAAATGCACAGGTGCAGACAGGAAAAAACATACTGATATCCATAAAACATCCATCAAATCTTCAGAACTTTTCCTGCTCATGTGGCGTGCAGCTGGGTTTTGTCACCACCATAAGTGGATATATTTTCACTGTTAGGAAGTTGACTGCAAACTTATGATTTTCCTGCATAGCAATCAAACTGACTGCCAAGAAGCCCCAGGTGTAAGGTAAGTGGGCAAGGATAAATGTTTTTGAGACTACTGAGGCTATACTCCTTCTAGAGCTGTTAAAAATAAAAGTTATTTTATTTACCATATAGTTGTGAAACTATCTGCTATTTGTAACTATGCCACAAAAATTAGTATAATCCAATCAGAGTTAAACACACTTAAATCCTATTTGTTTGAAATGGAGAAATTGACAAGTGCTGCTTCTCTTATTAAAAACAATGCTTAATTTTTGATTGGTTCATGCAGATTAGTACAGGTAGAGTATTATTTTTCTTTCCGATACCCACACAAACTATATTGTACTGGGTACTTTATACAAGGATGGGTAAAGTGCATCCTTCCAGATGTTGTTAGAGTGCAGCTCCCAGTATTTGTCACTTTTGGCTGTGCCACTTAAGACTAATGAGAGTCAGTCTCAACAACTAAACTAAGGCCACACTCTACCCACTCCTTCACTAACATCTGAACATCTGGCCCACCAGAGGTTGTTGGGCTGCAATTCCCTGCTACAAACATTGTGATAGTGAAGGCTGATAGTGAGAGGAACAAATACCTAAAGGTCAAAAGACAGTTGGGCAGTTTAATGATTACAGCATAACATGGCTAAAGCAATCTGATAAAGAGGAACAATGGGATTGTGAAGGATTAACCAGAACTGTGGAAACTTGCCAGGAAGGCAGGAAGGCAGGAATTAGTCAATGAACTAGTTCTGGAAATTATTAAGAAAGGTAACTTGAAGAAAGGATGTTGCTAAAACTATGCATTTTTGAATGTATAAAAGGTTTGAAGAAAGACAATTGGGTGTGACAGTCTTGGAATTGCCATGTAGGCAGCTGTCACCCCGTACGGAGAATAAAGGTGGTGCGCTTATTTTGAGCTACAGTTGGACTCTGGACTTTCTTTGTTGCTGGGTGCTCCAAGGACCCTTCCGACATAGGTTGGGAGGGCTTGCTACCCTCCCCCCTTCAATAGCAGATGCAGTCTAACATTATTTGAGGTGCTGCACATTTGCCATCCCTGATTTATCCTGAAGCCCCACATACATTCATAATAGGCAAAGTGAATCTGTTGAGAACTTTAGTTTCAAATATTTTATTCCAAGCAAAGTTTTTGCAGTTTGCTTCCTGGGACACAAAAGAGGTTTGTGTGTGTGCAGTCGGTGGGAGGGTGATGGGAGGCTATAATTCCATATCTAGTCATATCTATCTTTTGATTAATAAATAGAATGATTGATAGATATACTATTTTTTCCACCTGAGGTCTTCTCATATGTTTAGGAGTGTTGGCCAGCTTGGCTGGGATTAAAGGAAGCTAGAGCCCAAACTGTCTGGGAGGGATGCAGCTGGGGAGAGAGATCTAGGATTTCACTGTCACCCATGTATTGTTCATGCTGGATTTCATGCTCTTTTTCATGTTGATGGAAGTTTTTAATCAGCAAAGATGCTGAGGAATTCTTCTATTTCCCATTCAAAATACTAAAGATAAACAATAACAGCACTGGTGCTGAAAGTGGTGGTTCCTGTACTGATGCTGGTCTGTGAGCAATCAGCTGCATGGGCTATTTAGGTTTTGTAGGAAAGGATGAAACAGTTGTAGCTAATGGGAAGAAATATGGTATTAGTTCCTGTAACACTGGAGCAATGTATATCTACATAAATCTACTTGGGAGTAAGTCCCTTCCCACCAAAGCACTGCAACAGCAGTTCAAAAGTGAATAGAAGTGGCCATGGGGAGACTGCAAACCTGATATATCTACTTAGAACAACCTCAATGTTACTCACTTTTGAATAAGCACACATTGAATTCCACTGTGTTAGATTGTAATCTTGTGCAAATGTGCCTGAGAGCAAACTCCACTGAACATAGAAGAGCTTATTTCTGCATAAACTGGTAAAGGATTCATGTGAACCAATTGTAAATTTCTTTAGAACTCATTCTGATAATTAAGTTATAATATATAATCATTTGCAAGCAAGACCATCAAGCAAAAGGAAGCAAAACATCTCAGCAATTTGTTTCAAGATTTTGTTTCTGAGTTTTCCAGATGCCCAGAGTTTTTAGATAACACATTTGGGATTTCTTTTTTTAAAAAAAGAAAAGAGAAAGAAAGATGGCATTGCAACTTAGTGGATACAAAGCAAATCTGTAGTGGAAAATTCTTTGTATGCCAGAGGGAAGTTTTAATAGTTGGTTGAAATCTGCTCAGCATGATTTCTGGTCTCCAATATATCCTAATTATGGCTAAGCAATTGAAGTGCTCCCCTGAAGGATGCCATTTGAAACAGCACCCTGCACAAAATGATAAAGTATGATTGATCAGGAGCAAAGTGACTAGTGTTACAGAAGATAAAGGGAGGCATGTTAATGAGATGGGAGTGAAGTCCTTCACACATAGAGAGAGAAAACTATTTTTGTGAGTTGAGCTCAGCCTCTTTTGTTTCTTTTGAAACAAAAACTCTTCCAATCTAAAATATTGCCATTATTCATTCAAGTGGAAACATATGTAATATGACAGCATGTAAGGTAGCCAAGAGCAACGTCATTTTCTGGTGAGGCTGTGCTGACCTCTGTCCCCCACTAGGTTTTGTTCCATCTCAAAATATCGTCCCATTTTCATTGTAGTGGTGATAGTAGAAATACACAAGCAGCATTCTATTATACTGCTGACGACCCTATGAGTGACAAACAAAGGGTAACTTTTAATAAGATGCTAAGCATTGCTGAGCGCCTGAGTTTGCATTGTGTATGTGCCTTGCACTTCTTTTCACCTTTGTCTATGTAACCATACTTTAACTGCAGGCAAATAATCTGTTACATTTTAGTTTCAGGGCTAGCCTAAGGAATGATCAAGTTGAGAAGCTGCCCTGAGCAGTGAGATGAAGAAAAGTGCTAAAATTAGCTTGGTGGTTCAGTGTTTATAATTGTACTGTCTGCAGTGAGCTGGGGCAGACTGAGAGAAGTAATTGCCGTTATCCTCTCTCCACAATTTCTACAGGGTCTTTGGGTACCCATTACAAAAATGAGATTTCTGTGAAAAATAAGCTTCCAAAATACTCAGTGTTGCATTCTTTTGTCTTTAAACCAGTAGAACAAGACTTTACTATGAGGCAGCATTAAAAAGCATTCTAAGTATTACTGGTGTCTACCAGATGTTCTGATGATCGGTCCCATCAGGCTTAGAAAGAATGGCCATTGCTAAGAAATTATGGGATCTACAGTTTATTTATTTATTATTATTTATTAGACCACACCACATAAAGTTTTTATTTGTACCCCGCTCCTTCCCAAGATCAGGGCGGCTTACAACAAATGGTTAAAACAGGATAAATACAGTACAGATACACAACTAAATACAAAAAATATAATAAAAAACAGGCTAAAATGCCCCATAAGCCCAACCTCTTGGCCACGAAAGAGGAGGGAGGCCCACAGGATTTTATTCGGGGAATGCCTGTTGGAACAGGAAGGTTTTCAGGTCCTTCCTGAATTGGGCCAGGGTGGTAGTCGAGCGGAGCTCGGTGGGCAGCGTATTCCAAAGGGCTGGGGCAGCCGTGGAGAATGTCCTCCGTGTGGTGGAGGCTAACCTAGCCACAGGCACCTTTAGTAATTGCTGCCCAGACGTTCTGAGGGTGCGAGGCGGAATGTACGGGGAGAGGCGGTCCTTTAGGTATCCTGGACCCAAGCCATTTAGGGCTTTATAGGTCATCACCAACGCCTTATATTGAGCCCGGAAGCGGATGGGCAGCCAATGGAGATCTTTCAATACCGGTGTTATGTGGCTGGTCCTGGATACGCCAGTGACCAGCCGGGCTGCCATGTTCTGCACCATTTGCAACTTCCGAGTTTGGTATAAGGGTTGCCCCATGTAGAGTACATTGCAGAAATCCAGTCTCGAGGTTACCAGAGCATGTACAACAGTTTCTAGGTCCCTCTGAGCCAGGTATGGGCGCAGCTGGCGAATAAGCCGAAGCTGATAGCAGGTGCTCTTGACCGTCGCATTCACCTGAGCAGTCAGGTGTAGCGACGAGTCAAGAAGCACCCCCAGACTGCGCACGGAGTCCTTCACAGGGAGCGTGACCCCGTTCAGGACAGGTGGAACCACCGCCATTCCTGGACCAGGGGAACCTATCACTAGTACCTCCGTTTTCTCTGGATTCAACTTGAGTTGGTTTTCCCTCATCCAGCCCATTACTGACTCTAGGCAGGCCACGAGAGAAGAGACCCCATCCCCAGTCACTGCATCAGTCGGAGACATAGAGAAAATGATTTGGGTGTCATCAGCGTACTGATAACCCTGCGCCCCATGTCTCCGGATGATCTCTCCCAGCGGTTTCATGTAAATGTTAAATAGCATGGGAGACAGAATGGCTCCTTGAGGGACCCCAGTTTTAAGGGCCCGCTCGTCGGAGCACACGTCTCCCAGCTGCACCATCTGCAACCTCCCAGAGAGGTAGGACAGGAACCACTGGAGCGCAGTGCCCCCGATTCCCACCTCTGCCAAGCGCCCCAGAAGGATACCATGGTCTATGGTATCGAAAGCCGCTGAGATGTCCAAGAGCACCAACAGAGACACGCTTCCCCTGTCGATGCCCAGGCGGAGATCATCGACCAAGGCGACCATGGCCGTCTCAACCCCGTGACCCTCCCGGAAGCCAGTTTGAAATGGGTCTAGATAATCAGTTTCATCCAAGACCGTCTGAAGCTGGATCACAACTGCCCTCTCGATCACCTTCCCTAAGAATGGCAGCAGCGAAACTGGCCGGTAATTATTATGTACCAGGGGGTCGAGGGAGGGCTTTTTTAGTATCGGTTTTACAATGGCCAATTTTAATTCCGATGGAAATTGCCCTTCCCTCAAAGATGTGTTAATAATCCGGTGCAACAATAATGTTGCCGCCGCCCCCCCCTGGGCCGCTAGCCACAAGGGACAGGGATCAAGAGAGCAGGTTGTTTTCCGGACACTTCCGACGATCTTGTCCACGTCCTCGGAACTCACCGACTCAAACCGATCCAGTTTAATAGAGTCCACGGAGGCTCTGGATACCTCTACTTTAGGTTCTGCTCTAATGTCAGCATTAAGACCTTCGCTTATATGAGAGGTTTTATCCGCAAAAAAGTCATTGAATTGGTCACAGCAGGCCTTAGAAGGTTCAAGGATCTGGTTCAGGGCGGGAGGGAGCTGAGTTAGCTCCCTGACCACCCTGAACAACTCTGCTGGACGTGACTCTGCGGACGCAATACGAGCACCATAGAACGAATTCTTTGCTGCTCGTATCACCTCTCCGTAGTCCTTTAATAATTGGGCTAGGAGAGCCTTGTCATCTAAGCAAAGGTGTTTCCGCCAACGGTACTCTAGCCGTCGCAGTTCCCGCTTCCTTGCCCGGAGATCTTCCATGTACCAGGGCTTACACTTGGAAGCAGGCCTGAGAGGGCGCTTGGGAGCGATACTGTGTATAGCCCTAGACAGACCGGTATTTCAAATACCGGTAAGGGCATCAACAGAGTCGCCGTCGCTACCAATCATGAGCCCCTCTAAGGCTTCCTGGAACCTTTTGGGTTCCATCAGCCTTCGAGGGTGGACCATCCTAATAGGTCCACCACCCCCGGGGGGGGATCTGGGTAGAGACCTTGATTTTCACCTCTAACAGGAAGTGATCCATCCATGACTGGGGGGAAATATTAATTATTTCCGCCCACGGATTTTCCGCATCCGAACAGAAGACCAAATCGAGGGTATTACCCGCACAATGCGTAGGACCCTGTATCAGCTGGGACAGGCCCATGGCCGCCATGGTCTCCATGAATTCCCGATGTAGTGGTTTGAGACGACAACTCTGGAGATCAGGTTTCGATTCCCTGCTCAGCCATGGAAACCCACTGGGTGACTTTGAGCAAATCACACACTCTCAGCCCCAGAAAACCTGAGAGATTTGCTTTAGGCTCACTATAAGTCGGTTATAACTGGAGGGCACACAACAACAACAACAACAAGAATCCAAAACATAGGACTGTATAGGAGCCTGTCTTTTTTGTGTTCCTATGTATGTTTTATCTTTTCAAGGTATAAAAATTGGAGGAAGGAACAACAATTTAAAATATGCAGATGACATCATATTACCAGCAGAAATTAGCAGAGACTTGGAACGATTACTGAAGAATGTCAAGAAAGAAAGTGCAAAGGCAGGTTTACAGTTTAACATTAAGAAAACAAAAAATAAAATAGGTGAGGAAGACATTGAAATAATTGATGGTTTTCCATACTTTGGCTCAGTCATTAATCAGAATGGAGATTGTAGTCAAGAAATCAAAAGAAGAGTAGGACTTGGAAAGCCAGCTATGAAGAAATTAGACAAGATCCTGAAGTGTAAACATATATCTTTTAATACTAAGGATTTTCTATGCCATTGTATTTTCCATTTTTATGTATGGTTGTGAAAGCTGGACATTGAAGAAAGTTGATAAGAAGAAAATCAAGTCATCTGAAAAGTGTTGCTGGAGAAGAGTTCTATGGATATCACGAACTGCTACAAAGACAAATAAATGGGGCCCAATGCAAATCAGGACACCCTTCTTAGAAGCCAAGATGACTAAACTGAGACTGTCATACTTTGGTCACATGATGAGAAGTCACTAGAAAAGACAATTATGCTTGGTAAGGTAGATGGCAGCAGGAAAAGAGGAAGACCACATTCCAGATGATAGACTCAATCAAGGAAGCTATTTCTTTGCTCTTCAAGACCTGAGCAAGGCACTAAGGCAGGGGTAGGCAACCTGTGGCCCGCAGGCCGAATGCGGCCCAGCAAGGCCTTGGGACCAGCCCCAGCCCAGTCCTGCCGCCGATTGCCGCCGGAGCCTTTGGCCTCTTGCGTGAGGGTGTGGGGCCTTTGGCCTATCAGGAGGAGGCGGGCAAGGGGGGGCAAGCGGTGGGCAAGGGGGGCAATTGTCTATAGAAACCTCCGAAACATGCATTTATATTAACATTTTTTAAAAAATCAGCAATTTTTTGCGTGTCCTCCAATTTTTTTAAAAAAAGTGTCCTTCATTTGAAAATTTTGTCCTACATTTGTCCCGGTTTATTTATTTAATTTTTTTTTAAAAAATTAATTATTTATTTTTTGGCTTCGGGCCCCCAGTTGTCTGAGGGACAGCAACCCGGCCCCTGGCTCAAAAAGGTTGCCTACCCCTGCACTAAGGTGACTTGGAGGGCTCTCATTCATGGAGTCTCATCGTGGAATCACCACAACAGGAATTGCCACAGTTACATGCTAAAGAATGGTAAGATACTTAGGATCTTTCCACATGGGGAAAACTAGAAGGTTAAACTGCCCACAATGCAGGGTCACTAGCTTTTCTGTAATGCCAACACTTTAACCATTTTCGGGTTGGAAGTACATAGGTCCCCATGTGATAAAGTCCTTAGAATTTTTTGCCCTGGCCTAGACCTTGAGTGCTGTAGTTCAGGGGAGTGAGCTAGAATTCTCCAGTATTTTTTGTTAAGCTCCCCTAGCAAAATATAATGTGCAGGATTCTGTAGATTGGATCTATAGTAGTTAAAATGATATAAAGCTGCCATAGTTGTGTACTGTAAATGCACCTTTTATTTTTCAAGCATGAAACATAGCTCATTCTTTTCCATCTCTTTCTCTCTTCCTGTATCCCCATGTTCTCCACAGATGTCTCTTTAACAGGTACAGCTGACTAATGGATTAAGGGGCTGTACCAACTGTATTTGTATCTGGTGTGGGTATTGCTTGGTGCCTCAGAAGTGGGCAAAGACCATGTTTCCAGGGATAATGGTGTTTGGAATTTTCTTGTTGTCTTTGCATATGATGTTTGTTCTGCTAGTGTAGCAACTGCACATCTTTCACCCATCCCAGCAATTTCAATCAACCTGTTAGATCAGTACTACTCAAAGTGGTGGTCCATGGACAGTTGCCAGTCCCCAAGCCATAGGATGCTGGTCCCTGACGAACTCCCAGGATAGAGAAAGAAAGAATTATAGCCAATCCATATAATCCATATAGCCAATCCATATTTATCCCTGTCCTGAACTGCCTAACTCCCCAGTGTCTTGTTTTGGCAAAAAACTGGCTGAAAAATGTGGCATGTGGTGTGCCACAAAAATTGGCCTTCATACACCATCCCAGAGTTGCTCATGCCTATTTTAGTGTGAGGAAGAAACAGAACCAGAATGGGGCTATGTGTATGAAGATGCAGTCTATGGAGCTGCAAGCAGGCTTCATTTTTGTAGCTCATGTTACCCACTGTACTAAGGTGGTTTTGTCTCATATCAGTGGTGCATTATGTCAGTATGTAGTTATATGTCCTTAATTTCTGTGAGAAATTGTAAAGAATCAAAACTGGGAATAAGGTTGCACAGAACCTGGACCATGCCTTCGACAGCACTCGGTGTAGTCTTCACTGAAAGACAATCTACAAGCAGGTGAGTAATCTATAAGCATATCCTTATGGTATACAAGCATCCTGTCCTCACTGCTTCTTATTTTTTTAGTTCCAAAGAAACAGCCATAGCCCAGTGAAAAGAAGCTGGAAGACCTTAGAGAAGGAGTAGGCAGAATGAAGGTCTGAATCCACTGGTAGATCTCTGAGTGATTTGCAGTATGTCAGCAGGAATTCTGACTCACTCTTGCAGCAGTGACAAAACTATTCTTCTCTCCCTTAAATTATATTGTTGAAATGAAGAGAGTCTGGGGTAACTGCAATGGAAATGTGCATGGCAGGACTGTAAGTTCCATTCAGTATTGGTGCTCAGAAAAAAAATTCCTCAGCTCAGAATCCTTCAATTCTAAGTCTATGGCTGTTGCATCAGGGTTTGATTGATGGGCCTTAGAGAAAAAGCAAAGTAGACTTTATAAGACTGAACTCTTCCTACCTTTGTCTGAGGAATGAAATTGCTTTGCAGTGACCTAAGCTTTCAGAGGCAGCAAATTAATTCATCAGCTATATAACTAAGAAGATCCAGAAGGTTTTCCTATGGCAGAGTGTTCCTGGAGTCCACATTGTCAGATGAGTAGTTTACTAAACTGTTAAGTAGGTAGTTGATGGATTTCATGTCATGTAGCTAAATCCTAAATCTTCTACCACACTGAATTCCAAAATTGCTAGTTCCATCAGGTTGCAATTCTAAGGATATCTACTTGAAGAGTAAACCACAAATTAATTTAGAGGGCTTTACATTTTGGTAAATCTGCCTAAGATCAAGCTATGCAGGAAAAATGCAAGCAAGGAGATTAAGTCTGTGACTGTTTAAAAATTCTAGCTACTTTGGGTAGGTTTTGCCACTAACATTTCATGTTATATCTAAATCTGGAAGTTGACACTGTGTTCTTTGTTATGAGAAACAGAACCTAATATGTGATATATAAGCCTTAGGGCCTGTGTATGGACCAACACTTTGAAATGCCTCAGTGATTCTTACTGTATTGGAAATATTAATTATATCTTAGAGAAACTGAAACCAACAAGTATAGTTTATAAATGTTTGCTGGGAAGCAGTATATTGGATGTTAATGAAATTAGAATTGAGTAGAATAGAGTTAAATTGTCCTGTGAAAATTGATCAGTGGAAAACTGCCTTTAGTGTCAATATCTAAAATCTCTTTAGACTTAAAACTATATATTGTTCAGCAAAATTTGATGTTTTGGGTATATTGCAAACCACTGCACCTTTATAGCAAGAAACAGTCTATTTCAGTGAAATGTATTTGATGTTATACAGATAAAGTTTCTGAACAGCGCATGATGTGGATGTATTTAGTGGTTACTCCTTTCTAGTTGGATATATTACAACCTATTAAAATTTTATTAGAAAAATCTTTTATATCTGGAAGCATTTGTACCTTTAAATTATATTCTTGCTATTTGAAATTTACCAGATAGTCAGTGTGGTTGACTCCTATCTGCTTTTACTGTCACTAAAGGATTTTCTCTTCAAGGCTAGAAAGATAAACACTCAGCATCGATTGCACAAATATCAGAATAACTTACTATCTTTGCTTTTGTTGTGTATTTTCAAGTAATTTCTGACTTATGGCAACCCTAAGGCAAAGCTATCACAGGGTTTTCTTGGCAAGATTTGTTAAGAGAGTGTTTGCCTTTGCTTTTTCCCTAGGATCAGAGTGTGTGACTTGCCCAAGGTCACCCAGTGGATTTCATGGCCAAGTGGGGTTCGCTACACCTAAATTAGTATTTTACAAATCAGCTCCAAGAAAATGTATTTTTGGACATAATGGGCAAGTTACATCATCATCATCATCATCATCATCATCACCACCACCACCACTGTTTATTTATATAGTGCTGTGAATTTACACTTTACAGTGTCATCAAAACAACCTAAAACCTGCCCATGGTGTATAGTCTAAAATCACAAAATAGAAAACATAGTAAATAGACAATTTATCCCATTAAAATAGCAATAAAACTATGAGAATATAAATAAGCACTACAACCTTAGTCTGAGGCCTGGTACATACCTTTAGAAATGTCCTGGTTGGCAGAGGCCTATTTCCCCCTGGAGGGTAGCCACAGCCACCAAACCACATGGCTTCCCCCCCCGGAGTAAAAAGAACCTGGTATTTCCAGGTTCTTTTTAAGGTGCCAGAGTGATGTGGTGAGTGTGCCATTGGTGCACTCACAACATAAGCGATGTGCAGTGCCATGCAGACGCTGCATGGTGCTTACATCATGATGGCGGTGCCCGTGTAAATGGGATGCTGCTATTAGTACACAACCACTCCTTACTAGGTTTAGGGACCATGCGGTTGGTGTGCAGTCCCACAGCACAACGTGCCCATCTGTATCGGGCCTGAGTTATCAAAAATATCAAGTTGCAGCCTGAAATGCTTTCATAAACAAAAAAAAAAGTCTTTAGTTCAGGTTTAAAAGTAGCTAGAGAAGTAATAATCTGCAAGCATTTGGGGAGATGGTTCCAGGAATAAGGGGCAACAAGGGAGAAAGGTTATCAGAGCCAGGGAAGAAAAAACTCTTGACTAGGTCAGGAGTCTTGAGCCCTGGATTGCAGAACATGGACTGAATGGTAAGAGGATATAAGAGCTGACAAATAAGGGGGGAAAGGGGCAGACTGTGCAGGGCTTTGAAGGTTAAAAGAAGAAGCTTATACTGAATCCTGAAAGGAATGGGGAACCAATGAAGAGATGTCAATAGAGGAGTGACATGATCAAAACAGTGAGCTGAAAGATAATCCTAGCAGCAGAATATTGAATAGAAACCAAAAGACCCAAGTGGGACAAAGGAAGCCCCACCAAAAGAAGGTTGCAGTAGTCAAGGCAAGAGATGACTAGGGCATGAACCAAAGTCTTAGCAGCAGAAACAGAAATAAAATATCTAATTTTAGTTATACTGTAAAAGAAAAATTGACAAGACTTTGTTGTGGTCTGGATCTGTGGAATAAACAACAAGGAAGAATAAAATATATATATAAAGCTAAGGCTATGTGCTTCCTTCACAGGATGGATGAGAAAGTTATTGACTGTAATCAAAAATGTATATTGTGAAGTAGGTTTTGGTGGAAAAATGAGTGATTCTGTTTTAGCCATGTTAAGTTTTAAGCACCGATGAAGCATCCATGTTGATATAGCTGAGAGACATGATGCAACACATTGTTTAGTGTCTGAAGAGAGTTCTGAAGTAGAAAAGTGTAATTGGGTATCATTGGCATAGAGATGATATGGAAAACCATAGGAGCTGATAAGATTACCTACAGATAAAGTGTATAAACAGAATAACAATGGACCCAGGATGGACCTTGGGGGACTCTGACCAGTAATAAAATGGAAGCTGAAACCTGACCTCCTGTTACCACAGCAAATGACTGATTTAAGAGGTATGATCTAAACCAATTAAGGACTAAAACAGAAAATCATAGCTCCTGGAGCAGATCTACCAAAAAAACCCCAACAACCCATGATCACCTGTGCCAAAAGCTGTGGAGAGATCAAGAAGAATAAGAGCCGAATACACAGGCCTTTAGACATGGTCAAAAGAAGATAATCCGTAATCTTTGTGAAGGCCTTCTCTGTAGAATGCAAAAGACGAACACCAATTTGAAGAGGATCCATAATGCAGTTGGAAAGAAACTCAAGACACCGAAAGTAAACAGCACGTTCCAGGACCTTAGAGAGAAAAGGCAGCAATGAGATAGGATGGTAGTTAGATAAGGAGAAAGGATCGACTGAAGGCTTCTTCAGGATGGGAGAAACTAAAGCATGTTTAAACACAGAGGGAAATAAACCAGTGGAGAGAGAAGGATTAATAATATGAAGAAGAGAAGGAAATATGGTAGGGGCAACAGTGATTAAGAAATAGGACAGAATCAAGACGAGAGAATAAGCTGACGGATTAGAGGACATCAACAATTTAGATAGTTCGTTCAATGAGATAGGAGAGAAAGCAAAAAATTTTGCCGACATAAATGGTTGGAATGTTAGAATGGCAGAAGAATCAGGAACTTCAAGACTGGAATGAATAGTTTTGATTTTGGTTTTGAAACAAGTAGTAAAATCATTAGGAAAGAAAGAGGGAGGAATAGGTGAGAGAGAAGGTTTTAGTAGAGAGTTAAAAGTCGAAAAGAGATGCTGTGAAAGCCGTTCATTGGCATTGACCAATGAAATATAGTATTTCTGTTTAGCCAATGAAAAAGCACATGATAAAGAAGAGAGGACGAACTTATAATGAATATAGTCTACCCATTCCCTGGTCTTTCTCCATAATCACTCAGCTGCTCGGGAACAGGAAGGGAGATACCGAACAGAAGGCGTGAGCCAGGGCGAGACTTAGTAGAAGAGGTTGTGCGAGTTAGTAAAAGAAGAAAACTGTGAAGAGTTGTAGACAAGGTTGAATTAAGTAAGGAAACAGCTGGATCCACAGAGTTGCCAAAATTTAAAGAAGATAGTGAAGAGTCCAATACATGTGAAAAGGTCACAGGATTAACAAAGTGAAGATCTCAAAAGGAGTGATGAAGAAAATGTTGAAAGGATGGATTGTGAGCAAATGCAAAAGAAACAAGATAATATTTGGCCAACAGAAATTCAATGGCAGTATAATCAGAAATAGTACACTTTTTAGTAAAAAAAAGTGTTAAAATGTTCCCTGGTGTGTTTTAACGGGGGCGAGCACGGAGCGTGACGGGAATGCGATGAGGCCCAGAACGCTATTTTACTGCACAGTGGAATGCCGCTGTTGCCGCCAGGCGTTCCCATCGCATTCCCATTGAGTTCCAGGGGATGCTATTAGATGAAACAGTTCCCAGAAATGGCGTCCCCTGGAACTCAATGGTAATGTGATGGGAACACCTGGCAGCGATGGCGGCATTCCGCTGTGCAGTAAAATAGCATTCTGGGCCCCATCGCGTTCCTGTCACACTCCATGCTCGCCCCCGTTAGAACGCACCAAGGAACATTTTAACCTCGGTGTGATAATCTTCTAAGTCAAGGCAATGTTCAAGGGAATGTGTAGGTGAGTTTCAGCACGTCTGGAGTCCAAACGAGGATAGCAAAGAATTAATATGCAAAGCCTCAGGATAATTAAGAACGTCCATGTGAATGTTAAAGTCCCCCACAATTACAATGGGGACTTCATCTGAGAGGAAGAACGTCAGCCAAGAATCAAAATCAGATGTAAAGGATGATAATGGGCCAGGTGGGTGATAAATAACTTCAACCCGCAGATGCAAAGGCAGAAAAAGTCTAATAGTGTGGAACTCAAAAGAGGAAAAACAATGTGTCTGCAGAAAGGACAATAGCTGAAACTGACAGAAACTAGATAACAGAATGCCCCCCTCCTCTACCCTCTTGACAGCTTGAGTGAGTACAAGAGAGACCACCAAATGAGAGGGCATCTGAAGTTACAGTATCCTTTTATATAGCCCATGTGAATATGGAGCCCTCGTGATGCGGTACTGCAGCCACAACATTGTGAGTTCGATCCCAGGGCTCCAGGCTGACTCAGTGTTCCATCCTTTCATAGGTTGATAAAATGAGTACTTAGCTTGCTGGAGCAATTGGCTTACACACTGTGAACCACTTAGGAGTTTTTCTCACAGCTAAAAAGAAATCTGACTCACCTTGCTCGGTTGGAATCCTCTTTCAGGATACAGCCAGATATTATTGCTTGCATTTTGCCATCGGTGCTGCCTTGCATTTAAACCCTGCCTAAAACCCATCTAGAACTGGCCAGTTTGCAAAGTTGGGAGCCTCTCATCTAAAACCCACTTAAAACCTGGCTAGAACTGGCCAATTTGCAAAGTTAGGAGCTTCCTGGCTTTGCAAATCGGCCAGCTGAACTCAGATTCTAGCCGAGTGTTAGGTGGGTTTTAGGAGGGAGGCAACATCAGCAGCAAAATGTAAGCGATATCTGTCTGCATTCTGGAAAAGATTCCAACCGGGAAAGGTAAGTCGGATTTTTTAGTTGTGCAAAAAACTTCTTAGAGCGTACTTAGTTGACTGTGAAGAAAATATAAAGTGCTAAAGTAAAGTGCTACATATGTCTTTCCTCTTCTTTTCTTTATATTTATATTTTAAAAATCCAGTCTTAAAGAGAAAGAGAATCATATCTTGCCAGAATAAGTAACTGCTAAGTAAGATTGCCGTCCCCTCCCACATACTCCCTTGATGATCTTCTAGAGGTCAGCAAGAGTGACATTTGGGTGCTTTCAAAAGAAATATGCACGTTAAACCAAGTTATTTTGCTTCTCAGATACCTGATGCCATCCCCCACTGTTGAAAGAAGGACCCAGATTGGTGATATCAGTATGTAACAGCTGTAGGCAGCTAACATCAGTAAGGGGACAGAGAACATCATTCACATAATGCCTTCGGGAAAGCCCTTATCATTTATAGTAGCCCTTACTCTAATCAAAATTCATAACAATGTTTTAATGGCCATTGTAAACCAAATCCATTCACTGTGAATTATTGTCAGTGACTGAAAGAAGACAGTAAAATAGTGATGCTTGATGAATATTATTACCTGCACTGTAGGAAGAAGTCAAACTGCATGAAACTTCTAATTTCCTGAAGGCATATAAAGACTTGAAAAGCCAAGTAACTTAGCTAACAGTGAAGGCACTGTATACCACTAAAGATGGAAGCTACCATCTTCATAATTGCAACAATGCACCCCAAACAGCATGGAAATCATAATAAAATAGACACTTGAGTAAATTTATCAATGGGTATAGACACACCTATTGCTATCTCCATATGCAGTGCTTGCCTCTATAAATGAATAAAGGGCTGTGTTCGCCTATACTGAACACTTAAGGGTTGATTCCCACATAGAGATTATTCTGGTTCATAAGTGGATTATAATTGGAATGTAAATTCACTTTGTTAATGAAGTCAGGAATGGAGGAGCTTGGATTCTGCTTCCAAGAGGTCATCTTTCAAAATATGTAGCCACAAATACTGTGCATATCCTATGGTGTGCAACTGAAAGGCAAGACCTAGTGCCTGAGTCAGAAGAGTTTTACACAGATGCTTGTAGTTGTTGAACTCCCATTCTAGAAATCTGACTCAGAGATACTGATTCAAATTTCAGTTTGGCCATGCCATCATGAGGGGGCAATCTGCTTCTAAAGAAGCAAAGCAGTGTGTGAAGGAGTCTAATGTGAACAAGTAGCATGTGAAAGTCTTTTAGTTTTCCAAGAACTGCTTCTAATGCCCAGTTAGAGAAGTATGGCTTTTTCAATCTGAGTGGGGAAAGATCTTTGAACTTTCCGCTCTCTAGTTATTGAAGAATTTCTCTTTTTTTCCTTTCTGCCTTCTCTTTCCATTATAGGAAAAGTAGTGGACTGATTAATTCAAGTTTTTTGTAGAAGGGCAACTGTGTTGCAAAGAGATAGTCTTAACTGGAAATTCTGAAGGTCACACATTGCAAGATTTTCTCAAGATGTCAGTTTTGCTATAGTCTTCATCCTGTTCCATGTTTAGAAATTATGTAGAACATTATATATGAAGCCCATCTAAATCCCTAACTAGATGTGACAGTGGCATGTATAGCCTTTGTAAAACAGGGATGGAGAACATGGGGATTTCTTAAGGGTGGTGAATCACATTGACTATGCAGGCCAGAGCTAATGGCAGTTGTGTTGAGAGAGAGGAAAGTTAATGCACTTAATTATCCTATATACTCATGCACTGGTGATGCAGTCGTTAAATGCCTGTACTTCAGCCACTCACTCAGAAACCACAAGGTTGTGAGTTCAGTACCAGCCAGGGGCTCAGGGTCAACCCAGCCTGGCATCCTTCCAAGGTCACTAAAATGAATACCCAGCTTGTTGGGGGCAATTAGCTTACACATTGTAAACTGCTTAGGAAGTGCTTAAGTGCACTGATAAGTGGTATAGAAATGTACTTGCTATTGCTAAGTTGACCTCATGTATCAGTCGAGGACAGGCTTTGTGGACAAAATTAAGGTTTTTGATATGACCATGGGTAAATTGAGTGTAAAACTTAGCAATTACAGTAAATGGTGGCTGCATGATATGTAGGGAGGCAGCCAGGCACAGGCAGGGTAAGAAAATGTTCACATGTAAAAAAGGATGTAAAGGCAAGAGTTGAGGTAAAATATTAAATTTCATCAAAAAAGGAACTATCCTCTTCTCTGAATAGAGTGGTGAAAATCAAGAACTTAGTCCATTCTGGGAGAACATCAAAGCAGAACCAACCCCTTTACTCTTTTGGCATTCCTTGAGGTAAAGCACCAAAGAGCTGCCACCACTGACATTTTCCCACCCAGGCATTCAAAAAGGCTGTACGGGAGGTGCAGCGGAGAGAATAGAGAGGGGCAGTGTTTCTTTTAGGTTCTCCTGGGACAGACTAAGCTCTCGCCTTTTGCCATGCTACTCAGAGAAAGAGATGGTTCCTTTTTTGATCAGAATTAAGGTACAATTCTTACACTGACCCATATTGCCAACCTAGTTTTTTTTTTAGAGTCAATGGTTGGACTAAAATTTCTAGATGTATACATTCTACCCCTTCTCCCCACTTTAAGATTGGAAAAAATTGGGGGCAGAATCAGCCCAAAACTATTTCTTTAGATGTTTTGATTCCCACTGGGATGTCAGCAAATGTTCCTGGGGTGAATGTTTCAAATTTCAGTTTCAGGAGATAGATGAGAAACTTCTGAACCCAGGTAGGTATGATGTCATGTGTTTGTATTCAAAATTGTTTCTTGATCTATTGTGCAAGTATGAGGTAAGTAGCTGATGGGGATGAGGGGAGGCAATGGAGTGTTGAACTAAATTCTGTTTGGTGGGACAGAAGATTTGTGTGGGACACTTAGACAGCAGAATCTGAGAGTCTATACAGACCAGCAGTTTATGCTGGCCTGTGGGCAGAGCCAAGGCACAGTGTCCACATTCTGGATGCCCTAGCTTTGCCCCTAGGGTGCCATTTTGGCATGCACTAGTCTACACAGTGCACGCCATCATGGTGCAACTCTGGTGCTGCATCTACACGATGCAGCGCCAAAGGGGCATCATAAAGCCATGCCACTGTGGCTATGGTGCCCCTTGGAGAGCACAAAAAGGAACTGCTTTTTACAGCTCCTTTTTGAGTTCTCAGGAGGCCAGATTGGGGCTGCAGCGTGCGGTTGCCGCGGCCCCAATCTGGCCAGAAAAGGGATGGCTGCATGCTCCCCATCTGTACAGCCCTTGAGTCTGACCAGAAGTCAGTTTTCCTGGAGTTTGAGAAGAGTTTGTTGTTAACTGCCCTCTAGTCGATCTCAGCTCATGGTTCCCCAAGCTCTCGAAGACCCTTTGTTCTCCACTGCTCTGCTTAATTTCTGCAATCCGATACCCGAGACCTCCTTAATAGAGTCCATATATCAAGCTTGTGGTCTTCCTAGCTTCGTACTTCCCTCAACCTTTCCCAGTATTATTATTTTTTTTCCAATGAGTCCTTCCTTCTCATGATTTGTTCAAAGTATGACAGCCTCAGTTTGGTCATCTTGGCTTCCAGAGAGGTTTCCGAAAAGGGCCCATTTGTTTGTCCTTTTGGCTGTCCATGGGATCCTTATCACTCTTTTCCAGCACCACATCCCAAATGAATGGATTTTTGGCCTGTCTTCTTTCTTAACTGTCCAGCTCTCACATCCATATATGGTAATAGGGAATACAGTGGCTTGCATGATTCTAACTTTTGTGCTCAGTTGTATATCTTTGCATAATCTTTTTACATTCTTTCATAGCCACCCTCCCCATTCTTAATCTTCTTCTGACTTCTTGGCTGCAGTCCCCATTCCGATCAATGTTTGATCCCAGATATGAGAACTCTTTTACTATTTCTATTTCTTCATTGTCTACACTGAACTTGTGAAGGTCCTCGGTGGTAATTATTTTTGTTTTCTTTATGTTCAACATTTTTTATGTAATGTTAAGCCTACCTTTGCACTTTCTTCTTTAGTCTCCCTTAGTCTGAGAGGAATCCTTACAGTTGATGGCACTGGTGTGATTGTCTGAGTGGAAGACTCCACACTTGTTATATACAGTGGTGGAATAAAGGGTGAAAAACCCACTTTTTTGTGGCAGAGGTGGGATTAATTGAGAGTAAACCTTGCATTTGGTGGGTAGTGGGACATAAGCTGAGATCCCACACTGTAAACTTGTAGGGTTTCATGCCCCTGTGAAAATGTCTTTAGAATTCACCCCCAAATGCCCCCGGAGGTGTTGGGGGACAATCTAATCTTTTTGCTCCACTGTAAGCCATTTTAGACCAAGGAGATGACTTAACCTAGATCTAAAGCAATCACAGAAGTGCAAAACATGGCAAAATTACCTCATACACCTATGGGCATTGTGGTGTTTTAAGGCAATTTCTGAATTCTAGGTGGCTTTGAGGGGCAGAAAAAGAGCTCAGGGACTACATCCCTCCAGTCTGTACAATGTCCACTATAGAACACTGGAGGTCCACCCAGAGTCAAAGACCATGTCCCTTCCAAGCTACCCTTCCTACTTATGGGTTTAAATCTTTTAACTCTGGAATTAACAAATCTATCATACCCTGACTACAGTGATAATAATCAATGCAATGCATCCTACAACTATTTGCATTTGCGGTAGCTTGAATGGCATGGCCTAAACATTGTAATCCTCATTTTTAAAGTATAGTAATCGAGGGAGTAAGAAAAAAAAAATCAAGAAGGAAATTGCAGGTTATTGTTTAAATGTTTTTGTCTTTTCATTGTAGATAAAATGTTTAATGTTTGTTTGTGAAATTTCAATTAAAAACAATAAATAAATAAAAAAATGAAGGAAATTTAAAAAAAAATAAAAGAGAACTTGTCTTTGAGTAAGGAACCAGCTGAGAAATGGTTAATTGGCATGGTCAACCATTTAACTAATTAAATACTTATTAATAACATATCAGTAGAATTCTGTTAATGCTAAAACTCTAACTTAAGTTAATCAATTTATTAAAAAAGGTCTAATCAGTTTGCCCCTTTTGTTAGAATTTTAAAGAACTTAATTGATAATTTATTTAAATAGGCTAAAATTCCTGTCATTGTAGTCCACCAACAGTTGGAGGAATGCATGTTCCTCACCCCTGTCTTAGAAGGTGGCATGAACTGAGCACCTGTTTTTCCTGAATAGTCCCTGCTGATTGCATTTCTCTAACAGTTGATCTTTTTATGGGGATCAGCTGTGGGTGAAACACTGCTGTGAGGAAGGTGTGGCTATGGGAGGAGAGACTTCTGGAAAGTATGTCTCATTAATCTATCTCGAATTGCAAATTGCAAACTGACTTGAATTGCAAATAGACACTAAAATTCCTTTATTTTGAAAATCTACCAGTGATGGCATGGCCAAAGGGGGAGGTGCTAGCCTGCAGATAGATAGATAGATGGATAGATAGATACAAAGATAGATAGATAGATACCATTCTTTTCCCAGGACTGAGACTCAGATAGCCCTCCCTACTATCTGAACTAGAAACAGAAAATCCTATGATTAACATCTTCAATTTTTTTCCTCCTGTTTGCCTGATGAAGAAGCCAGTGTGACTTTGAAAGCTTGCAACATGTAATTGTGCATTTTGGTTGGCCCAGTAAAGGTATCATTGTTTGGATGTTATAGGATTTACAATATGACCAACACGGCTACCCCTAGATTTTTTTTTATTAATCTGCATTAGCTTGTTACTACCATGCTTTACAACTGTGTGTATTCCCTAAAGCACAGCGACTGATTCCAGTAACTAAAGTTAAGCCCTCTGTCCAGTTATTGTGACATGTGGAAGAAGCTGTGCCTGCTACAGGGATGGTCTTTGGTGGTAAAGCCTGAGGAGCACATAGTGTCTCACATCCAGTTAGGATGCATAGTACCCAAGACAAGCCATATTATTACGTCCCCTGAGGAAGAAAATCCCATGAACATTTCCTTGCCCCACTTTTGTCCACTGCTCCCCTAGCAATAGAGATACAATCACGGTGGCTTGTGGCTTCCGTGTCGGTGAGGTGGTAAAGACATTCTGGTTTTCAGTCCAGATTTTAAAAGTTATAAATTCTGAACTCTACCCCCTCAATAGATTCAGCTCCTTGAATAGCTCCCTTAAAATATGGACCAGAAGAGTTCCACTACCCCATTGAAATATGCAGAAGCCACCAGCTGTCATAATAATAATAATAATAATAATAATAATAATAATAATAATAAATTAAAAACCAGTAAAGTACAGATTTTTGATCCTCAAAATTTGCTTCCTGAGGCAGTTGTCTCATTCATCCTATTAGCAGAAGCAGGCTTAGCCTGCTTGGGTTCCCCGTGATTGTAGGTTCTTGAATCTAGGTTCTGCCTATTTTGCAATTTTATTTTCAGTTGTTCTTTCCACTACAAGGATCCTGCAGACTCCTCACTAATATGAGAAAATCCAGCCTGAAGTGCTGCGTCGACTTCTTCTGACAAAGCCAAGCCGTTAATCCAGAGTCAGGCAGAACATTTTCTCCCCCCCCCCCCCCCCCTTCCCCTATTTTAATGAGAAGGTTTAAGAGTGTCAGTTTCCCTTTAGATACAATAGTTCTTCAGCTTGATAGAAATCTTTCCTTCCATATTATCTCTGGCAAAGTTGGCTGTGTGTATAGATCAATGTGCTGTGACTGACTGTCATGATTCCTGGTTTCTTTGTAAGCAAAACAAGGACTGAAAAATAAAATATAAAAAGAAGTGTGAACAATAGAAATTCAAGTTGGGAGGTGGGCAGAACATAAAACAGGCCATACTCTATATATTCTAGAGCGACACTGAACAGGCTAGCAGTGTCAAAATTTGGGGAAAGGGAAAGAATAGGTCAAACCACAGTCTATGATGGTGGCACACAGTCCATGCCTCCATGTACACTCCCCAAGCATGTGTACCATTCCCAGAGCTCCTGCCTCTGCCAAATGTGATGATCCACAGTGTTTTTTTTTTTATCCACATTCTATCATAATTTAATGTAGGTTTAGGAATCATATAGCCGTCCAGATACTGTTGACTGCAGCATCCAGCATTCGTCATCACTGAAAATGCTGGTTAGTATTGCTGGTCTTGCACTTCAACATCTGGAGGGCTGTGTGATTCCCACACATGGTTTAGCATATGGGTCTTTTGGCAGGGGAGTAATGGTGGTGGCAGCAGAAAAAGCAATTGCTTGAAAGCATTCAGTAGAATCCATGAAGAAGTGAGATATGTCTCAGGATACTGTAAGGTTCTGAGAACAGGCACTGAGCCCAGGGCAAAATGCATGATCTTACTGCCTCCTATGCAAATTTAGCAATAGGCATTATCACTTCATTTTGTAATGTATGTTTTAGTTTTTTTACCTTCTAGGTTCTCAAAGGACCTGGGCCCTGTGGATTTTGTCCATCCTGCCTATGTCATCCCAGCCCTGCTCATTGTTGTCATTGCACCCCTTTCCTGGAGTGTATTGTAGGAGTGTTGTAGGTAAATTCCTGTATATTTATGTGCCCGTTGCTATGTTATTCATTCTGACATATTTATAGGGCAATAATTATAGCTGTAATGTTGGTATTTGCCACTTTGGCTAAATATAAACAAGTTAAGATGATCAACACTCTTGTAGCTGTAATATTCACAAATGAGATATCATTTTGCAGTGTAAACATTCTTAATTTTCAATGCACAGGAAAATACCAGTCTCTCTACAGCCAAAATAGCTGCACTTAAAACATTGACTCTTTTGTCCAAATGTTCAGATTCCAGAATAACTACCCAGAAGTGTTTAGATTATGGTGTTTTTATGTGAGACAATATTTTTTTAAAAAAAGAAAGAGGAAAAACAAGCTTTATATCTTGATGAGGAAATCTGAATTTATGCATTCTGTTGTGCATTTGCTTCAGCTGGATACATTTGAATAACCAGTATTGGAAATCCTGTGCATGTGACTGGGCACTGGAACCATTTATCAAGCACTGATGAGTATTATGTGGCTATCAATGGTGTTTAAATTTTCCTTTACATCCTTCCTTTCCCCCCAGACAGCTCTAAGGATGGTTTACAAATTAAAATATTTAAAACAGAGTTAAAAACATTTTTAGAAATCAACATTAAAACAGAATATATTATAAAACATGGAATAGAATAGAAAACCCAGCATATGAAATGTTTTGTACGTATTTTGTTTCCTCCCTCCCACCATTACTCCAAAAGTGATGTCTAGATGGTGTAAATCTAGGGCATCCATGTGCAAATATCAGAAATCTGGAAAGTTACTAATGGTATTAAAATTCCCAGAATGTCCCAGGGAGTATGGGGACCCTGTGAGCTGTGGTCTAAAAAAGTAAGTTTTTCAAGCTCTGATAGATATGGCATGTTGCTGCACACTTGAAGCAGGATGGGAGGTAAAGCTTGTGGAAGCCCATCATGTGCACAGGAGGGCTGCATCACCACTGTTGGCAATGGTAACACCCCTTTATGTTGGAGGAGATAGAGAAAAACAGGCAATGACCCAGCAGGCAGGAAATAAGAGGAAGGATGAAGGAGAAAGAAGAGATGTAGCAGACAGGAATGAGGTTTTTTCCCCCTTCATTTTCTGGGGCTGGTCAAACTGGACCTGTGAAGAACAGGTTTTACGAATTTTGGTTGTGATATTTTACCCTTCATGGCAGTGACAACAGCACAAAGTTTTTTCAAGATTTACAGCAGGTTGATGCAGCATGTGGTACATGTTGCCCATCCCTGTTCTGTTGTGTGTGCACAGGAGCTTGGACGTGGGAATAGTAATTTATCTGACACAAAGCCTCAGGTTTCTTAACAATGAAGTGATTGTTGTATGCCTTCAAGTCATTTCCTACTTATGATGACCCTAAGGCAAATCTATCACATAGTTTTCGGGGTCTGAGAGCATGTGGCCTGCCCCATGTGGGTTTCCACAGCTGAGTGAGGAATCAAACCCTGATCTCCAGAGTAGTAGTCCAGTGCTCAAAACACTACACCATGCTGGCTCTCACGCCATGCTGGTTCTCTTCCTTACTATAAAGGATAATTTTAGCACCTGGAAAAAGCAGGTAAACAAATCTGCTTCTTACAGGCACCAGTCTCATGGCATGAATAGAAAAAGAACAGAGACAAGTATCTTTCAGGTATCTTCTTATCATATACAGTCTAAAGATTTGCAGCGTTCCTCCATATAATTTGTTTAGAACAGAAGACATTTATATGAACCTTTTTTGTTCCTGAGTTCCATCTCCTTGGGAGTTCTGTGTAGAATGCAATGGAATCATTTCACTCAGACTATGGAAAGACAGGCCAGGGGAGATTGGGAATTGCTATGGGAAAGAGAATGGTATCACATTTAAAATTAGACTTGATGTTTGCTTTTGAGTTCACATTAGGGATTGCTGTAGATGAGATTGAACAATGAGATGTACTTGCCAACATCCTATCTATAACAAGAGTGTGTTGACTGGATGCAGTCTTCTAAAGTCCAGCCATTTTCCTCACCAGGATCCTCAAAGTGGTGAACAATTTTAAAAAGTAATATAAAACATAAGATTGCAACAGATTAAAAACCAAAGCATTAAAAAAAATAAGTTAGAAGAATGCTAGACCTTCTGTTGAAACAGCAGTTTTAATCCTTGCATAAAACCTAGTAGATACACAGCCAACTTGACCTGCTTTTTTGCATTTAAATTGGTTTGAATGTTATCACCTAAACATTTTAATTACCCATTGTTAGAACATAGCAAATCCATGGAGTAACAAAAAGCAAGACGCAGTTTTTAAAAAATCAAGAGAACTAGGTTTTGGAAATAAGAAATTTATTGGCTTTTTGTCATTGTTGTTTAACTAATTAATAATTAACAACTTAATTTTGGAATTGAATCAATAGGGAAATTCTAACTTAAGTCAGTCAACTACATTAAGAAGTATTTTGTTGTTGTGCCTTTAAGCTGTGTCCGATTTATGGTGGCCCTAAGATGACACTGTCATGGGGCTTTCTAGAGCCGAAAGTGTGTGACTTGCCCAAGATCACCCAGTGGCTGAGTGGGGAATCAAACCCTGATCTTGAGAGTTGTAGTCCAATGCTCAAACCACTACATCATGTTTGTTCTTTAATTGTTCTTTAATTGCCTCTAAATGTTAGATGTCTAACTTTATTGATAATTTAATTGACATTAATTAGTTGATTCCTATTAATGGCTATCAGTAAGATAGTAATAATAATAATAATAATAATAATAATAATAATAAATAATTTTTTTATTTATATTCCGCCTCTTTGAGGTCAATCGGGGCGGCTAACAATAATAAAATACAATACATCAAAATCTACTTCCCTCCCCCCTTAAAAAGTTATTAAATCAATTATAATTAAAACCAACAAATTAAAACAACATAACACATACACACCATTACAAAACAGACAAAAACAAAACAGCAAACTGTGGCAGCAATCCACTCAAATTTCCAGAGAGGACCTTAGGGACTCTCGTGAGAAGAGGGTTCCTGAGGGTGGGATTATCTATCCAGGAAAGGCCTGTCGGAAGAGATCCGTCTTGACAGCCTTTTTAAAACTGTCTAAAGATGTCAGTTGACGGGTCTCGTCCGGCAGGTCGTTCCATAATCTGGGGGCGACAACAGAAAAAGCCCTCTGGGAGGTAGCCGAAAGCCTAGATCTTTGAGGCTGCAGCAAATTCCTCCCAGAGGACCGGAGTGTGCGGGGAGGATTATATGGGAGGAGGCGGTCCCTGAGATAGTTTGGACCCAAGCCATTTAGGGTTTTAAAGGTGATAACCAACACCTTGTACTGGGCCCGGAAACTAATAGGCAGCCAGTGGAGGGACTTTAATACCGGAGTAATATGGTCCCTCCTTGATGTTCCTGACACTACTCTGGCCGCCATATTCTGCACTAATTGCAGTTTCCGAATCAAGCACAAGGGTAGCCCCATGAAGAGTGCATTGCAGAAATCTAGACGTGAGGTTACCAGTGCGTGTACAATAGTCTCGAGATCCCTTACTTCCAGAAAAGGGCGCAGTTGGCGTATCAGCCAAAGCTGATAACAGGCGCTCTTGACTGTCGCATTTACCTGATTTGTCATCAGGAGCGACGAGTCAAGGAGCACCCCCAGACTGTGAACACAGTCACTGGAGGAGAGTGTGACCCCATCCAGGACTGGGGATTGCAACCCAATTCTTGGTTTTGGGGCTGCTACTGTGAGCACCTCCGTCTTGTCCGCATTCAGTTTCAATTTGTTTTTCCTCATCCAGCCCATTACTGCCCGAGGACATTCATTGAGAGAAGAGACGCCATCAGAATTCGAGGCTGATGAACGAGACATGGAGAAATAGATCTGGGTGTCATCAGTGTACTAATAACACCCAGCTCCATAACTCCTAATAATCTCACCCAGCGGCTTCATATAGATGTTAAATAACATCGGGGACAGTATAGCACCCTGTGGAACCCCTAATTAAATCCCCTAATTAATGTTTACATAGGACATCCCTATTACTTTGGTAATGACTAACTGTAGAACATTATCAGGTGTGTTTTTTTGCTAGATACTTTCAACATACCTTTTCATTCTCTTCATTTCTTATATGTCTAACTGGTGGTCATTCATCAGTTGCCAGTGAAGACTTTCTTCTGAGAGCCATGCAAAAACATTTGCTTGACATCAGTAATAAAATATGGCAGTTCTGGTTTAATTAGATGTTTGGTAAAAGTGTTAAGACCTTAGAGATACTGTGCATGTTGTTAGTAGCAATTACCACTGTTACCAGCTGTTTTGACTCAACAGTCATATCCTATGAATGTACTGTTGGTAGTGAATAGCTGGAGGGCAATGTGCTGTCTGCTGTGCACATACAAATGTGCCAGAAATAATTATTGCACAAATTTTTACCTATGTTCAAATGCAGCCTGAAACTGAGTACAACCACTCACTCTAGTATGGAGGCATATCATATCCATAAAAATGGGGAAAGGTTAAAAATGAGCAATGGCTGTTGTTTTACCAGTATCTAATTTTGCTGCAATGGATTTATTTCCCTTTTAAACAATGGTGAGTAAAGTGGACCCTTGTTATACGCTGGGGTTTGGTTCCAAGATCCCCATGGATAACAAAATCCATGGATGCTCAAGTCCCATTAAATATAATGACATAGAAAAATGCTGTCCCTTATAAAAAAATGGAAAATCAAGATTTGATATTTGAAATTTATACTTTTTTGGAACATTTTCAAACTGTGGATATTTGAATCCATGTATAGAATATCCGTGTATAAGAAGGGCTGACTGTATTTAAGGTGAAATCAATCTATTGCCCCTGAGCATTCCTTAGCTTTTTTTTTTTTTTAATCCAGCCTGCCTCTGTATTTTGTGTCTTTCATTGTCATGCACTGTGGTGCTCCTTGGTTCTTGCTGTGATGATAAAAGTGGAAAAAAATGTTGTAAAGAGAATGTTTTGTTCCTCTCATGATTCCAGGTTCAACATCAATTATTATGCTTAATGAAAACCTTAGAATATTTTCAGAATCATTCAATAATAGAGCATTCAGGTCACTTTGCACTTCTCCTTTTGCCCTTGCTAACAGCATCCTCAGATATTTAAATGTTCGCTATCTTGCCAGAAAGTTTATATCTCTTTTCCTCTTGTTTTTTTTTTTTTAATGAAAGGTAATAATGCATGATTATACA
The DNA here is from genome assembly GCF_019175285.1 of Sceloporus undulatus. Lineage (NCBI taxonomy): Eukaryota > Metazoa > Chordata > Lepidosauria > Squamata > Phrynosomatidae > Sceloporus > Sceloporus undulatus. The sequence goes on from NC_056524.1 coordinate 185,643,505, forward strand.
CTGATCTTTAGGGCAGCTGCAAAATGGCTTATGTGTAAGTGAAAATTACTCACTATTTTTTAGAAACATTTTCAGGCTGTGTAGAAATTATGTTCCCCTTTGCCTTTTGTTAATAAAATGCTTGTTAAATTGATTAAAATTTCCTTGCTGCCAAATGACCCCAGATGTTTGCAGTTAGCCCATACTTGTCCTATGGGGCATTCACACTAAAAAATAACCTGCTGTGAAACCAGGTTATTTCCATGGCATTCACACTGGCCCTGAATGCACTTGGTGCACTTGGGAGGGGGGGCTACCAAAACCTGGGATATTCGATACCAGGTTTTTCCCCCCTGCATTTTGCTGAAAGATCCACATCACCGCCAATGTGAATGTGCTGTCGAATCAATTTGGAGTGCTAAATGATCCTTCCCAAAAAGGAAGGGAGAGGTTTTGTAAGCGGGGCAGTCCTTTGCCTCTTGGCAGCTTCTTCTTGCCTCTTCCCTCAGCCCAGGGTGATCAGGCAAGGCCCACCTTTTCCAGGACCTGCCTTTCATGTCAACCTCCTGGGTGACTTTGGGTAGTGCACACTCCCCCTTCTGAGCAAAGAAAAGCCTGTGGTAGGGTTGCCATAAGTCAGAAACAGGGTAAGAAGATGTCCTTCTTTTTCAGGACATGTCCTCCAATTCAGCCAGGAGGAATTCCAAAATATAAACCCAAGTTTATTTTGGGGGTTTTGCTACTGCTCTCTCTCTCTCTCTCTCTCTCTCTCTCTCTCTCTCTCTCTCTCTGTGTGTGTGTGTGTGTGTGTTGTTTGCCTTCATTTCTGACTTATTGTGAACCTACAGCCACCCTATCGTGGGGTTTTCTTGGCAATGTTGGTTCAGAAGGGGTTTGCCATGGCCATCGTCTGAGGCTGAGAGAGTGTGATTTGCTCAATGGGTCACCCAGTGGGCTTCCATGGCCGAATGTGAAATCATAGCCCAACACTCAAGCCACTAAGCCATAAATTCAACTTTCCCTTAGAAGCAACTGGGTGTGTGTGGAAAATTGAGGACATTTCTCCCTCTATCTCTTCCCACTGGTTTGCCTGGCTCTTGAGGGACTTTTGTTTCCAAACACACACAATTTTGATTTTTTTAAAGCCCCGGAATAAACAACCCCTTCACCCCTTAAAGCCACTCCATAAATATAAATAAGATCATGAAAGGCACTGATGGCTGATTCCCATAGCTCTGGAAAAGTGGGGTGGCAGAGGGATGACATAGATGCGCATTATAATTTGGGAACAAAAAACATAATGGGAACACTGATTCAGGAATGCATCAGCATGACGATCCAAATCTCCTTGGGACAAAAAAGAAGAAGAATGTGAATGCACCCATTGGAAGAGGGTATGAGAAAAGGTCTTTTCAGTTGTGGCACCTTAGTTCTGTAATGTCCTCACCCCAGAATCCTGATTGACAGTGATATTGGCACCTTGTTAAAACATGGCTTTTTATTAAAGCCTTTCAGGTTATGACTCATATAAATGGAACAGGCCTGGTACAGATTAGAAGAAAGGAGTGGCCAGAGTTCTCCTTTGGATCATCACCACAGCAACCGCACGACCGCTACAATAATCCACCCCAAAAAGGAGCTCTGAAATGGAGTTCCTTCCACCAATGCCACCAGGGTGCCATTTGCGCCCTGGGGCATCACGGTGATGTGTCTTGTGCACTGCATCATTTGGACGCATTGCACAAGACATGTCATGGACACGCGTGCTGTATGGACGGGGCTCCGTCAAGATGGCACCACCCAAACGTATTAGAGTTTGGGAGCATGCGGTTGCTGTGCACTCCTGAACCCTAAAATCACTGCTGGCATGCCACAAAGCACCCATTTGTACCAGGCCACAGATAGGCCAAATAAAGCAGTTTCCATCTACATTGAAGGCAGGGTGTTTAGATGATGCATGCCCCCTAAGCGGGCAGAAACCAAACTGAAGCTGACCTTTTGGCAAAAAGTGGGGCAAACATGGTAAAAATGGTAAACTGTAACAAACTGTAGATAGGTATGACAAGCAAGACAAAACACCTGCAATGTTCTACACAGACACAGAGATGGAGAAACCATATCTATTTCATTTCTTCATACTGTAAAGATAGGGATTTTTAGACAACACAATAGAGAGTAACACTGGCCCGATACAAATGGGCGTGAAGCGCTGTGCTGGCGCCGATTTTAGGGTTAGGGACTGTGTGGCAACAACATGGTCCCTAACCCTAAAACAGTGTGGCGCTGTAACAGTGGTGGTGCCCTGTGTACATGGGCACCTCCATTGTTACATATGCACTGCGTGGCATCCACACGTTGCTGTGTGGTGCTTATGTAACAAGTGCGCCAGTGATGCACTTGTTACACTGCCCCTGCAGCTCAAAAAGAACCCGTTTTTTCCAGGTTCTTTTTCCTCCATGGGGAAGCTGTGTAGTTTGGTGGCTGCGGTTTCCCTCTCGAGGAAATCAGGCCTCCAGCAGGCCGCCCTTTTCATGAAGTCTGTCCCTCGCCACTATTAACCAAGAGCAGTCTGCAAAGATTGTTGTCAATGACTTGGCTTCTTTTATACTTCCCATGAAGGAGAATTCTCTCTCTCTCTCTCTGGTTTTTGTATTTTTTTTTTTAATATTTGTAGCATCTCTGTACAGAGCATGCAACACTTAATGGATACTGGCATTAAGATCCTTTGTTTTAGTAATTGCCTTTCCCCCATTATTTACTAAAAAGAAGAAGAAAGAATGCCATCCTCTCACAACACTGATACTCTTCTTTGGAAGTTAGAAGCATGGTGGGAAGCTATCCTCCTTACTTTCTCTTAGAGATCTGAAGTAGCTGACATTATGGTGATTTTCATATTATACTTAATGAACCATGCTCCACAAATGCAGAAGTTTTCTGTTTGCTAATCTTGCCAAGCCAACACAGAAGCTTATAAATGTCACACATAAGAATTTTTTCTGTGCTCTCAAAGGCATTGTCATACAAGGTTAAAGCAGGTATGAGAAACTTCAGTGTAACAGCCTTGCTATTGCCCATAGGAGCTTCTTCCCTAGACCTTCTCCTTTCCAAACCTCTAAGCACTGAATGAAACTCAAACCATTAAAGTGTTAGACCAGTGGCTCTCAAACTTTTTACCCTAGTGACCCTCTTTACATCTGCATGTGGATGTTGCATCCCACAACATAGTATATGAATAATTTTGTTTGTTTGTTTAGTGTGCATATTTTCATTTACACATTCATGTGTATTCATACTTTAACATTTTATAAGGAAATAGTTCTCCTCTTTCTCCTCCCCCAGACAGAGGCTCCAAACACCTTCCTTGCCTTTCTCTTCTTTTCCAGGACAGTTTGAGAAGAGGAGGAGGGGGATCAAAACCTCCAAGTCTCTTGTCTGCCTTAAGCACCTGGGTCCCACCCCACCATTTGAGAAACACTGTGTTAGAGAAAAATCTCCACTCATTTGTTAAGCCTACCCAGTGAATTTGGTACAATTGCAATATCTCAAACTAAATTACTTCACAAGGTTGTAGTGAAGATAAAATGAAACAGGGAAACTATATACACAACCTCAAGTGAAAGGTGGGATATAAAAGTAATCATTTTATCATTTAAAAAATGTATTGTTGCCCACCCATAATAAGGAAGAAGAGCAACATACTCCAAACACAAAGCCTATCACACCTTGAAAAGTACTGCTTAAAAAATTCATTCTGAACTAATTACTCTTGATTATCCAGATTCCTCATTATTTGTGTTCACCCATGTGCATCCTCCATTTGGAGCCATAACAATGTAACTCCCTAATCGAGTATCCATTTACAGAACTTTTATGCAGCTTCCTTGATGTCTTCCCAACCCATCTGGGTTGTAATGAGGTTGTATTTTATGATTAAACACATCCCTATAAAGAAAAGAAATAAGTTCAACTTCAGATTGTTCAACTACATGTCTCAGTGGAATGGATCCCAAGTGGGAAAAGTTTTTTATTCCTTGCAAAGACTAATGGTTTTAGGGAGTGAACTGAAGAGGTCAGCTATATTATATTCAGTTCCACATAAAATCCCAATGCACCAGTACCAGTGATTCCTGAAAGGCTATTGGAGGGGAAAAAAACAGTAACACAGTAAAAATAGTAAAACAACAATTAAAGTTTATTGAACATAGGGAAGGGAAAGGAAAGGAAAGGAAAGGAAGTAAAGGAAATAATTCTGACAAAACTAATTCAAATAATTTAAGGTATTCTTCAAACAATATAAAAAAAGGTAGGGGGGAAGGTTGGAATGGAATCTAATGAATTATTTATCCATAGTTTAGGAATTAGGATCTCTCAGACCCCAACCAGACATGTCATTAAATATGTGTTTGCACCCAAAGTGGAAGTTTTTAAAAACTCCAATAGGATCAATAGGTAGCTGACAATGAACGGGATCAGAGCAGGCATATGTTGAGAATTTCACCCTTTCCCCCCCTTCTAGGGCCATGAGGAAAATGCAAATCCACATTTGGAGAAAATACTCCATTGCTGCCATATGCAAAGACATATGCACTATCAAAGTTGCTTTGGCTCAAAGACCCATTTTTTAAACGCTCAGTTCTGAGCTGGAATGCAAACCTCAGTGTCTCAGGCCTTGTCTACATAGGCCAAATAAACTGGCCTCCCCCCATCCTCTCAACAGGGAGTCCGGATGATGTAGAGCCCAGTCCCCAAGACTGATGCAAACAGTCTGGACAATGTCCAGCCCATTCACCACCAAACCCATGGTTGCTTTTGAAGTGTGTAGCTGCTGTGTACACATTCACAGAGCAGCCCTGCACAACTGATTGGGTCTATCCATTGTGCCCCAAAGCTGGCTGCTCTGTGAATGTGCAAACAGCATCTGGCTTCAGGAAGCTATTGGGGTCCGCAGTCATTGCAAGGAGGAGACTCATGACCACTCACACCATGTGACTGCCTCAGAAACAGAACTGCAGCAGAAGGGACCTATCACATGAAGGCAGTAATGGAACAGCTTCTTAATAGTTGCTTATAACTCTTACGAGTTACCTATTGTCAGGGCTGGCTCATCCATATAGGCCAACTAGGCAGCAACCTAGGGTGGCAAAATTTAGGTGTGTGTGTGTGGCGAATGGCAAGGGAGGCCAGAGAGAGAGCTGAGGATGAGGCAAGCAGTGAGCAGCAGGAGGAGAGCTGCTTGGAGCAGCTGCAAAGGGCGCCTGGCATGCGCATGGCCAGCAGAATCCCTGGGTGCCTTTTGCACTCCTGCTACTGCTGCTGCTCTGCAAAGAGTGCCTGACACACGCATACGGCTGGCAGAATCCCCAGGTGCTGCTCACACTTCTGCTGCTGCTGCTGAGAGCTGCTTGGAGCAGCTCTGTAAAGGGTGCCTGGTGTGCACGCATGGCTGGTGGAATCCCTGGGCATCGCTTGCACTTCTGCTGCTGCTGCTGAGAGCTGCATGGAGCAGCTGTGCAAAGGGTGCCTGGTACCCCCCCCCTCTCTCTCTCTCTCTGTGTGTGTATGTGTCTTATTTTGAGGCAAGGGTCATGTTTGCGTGCCTCGGTGTGTTGTTCTTCCACAGGACCCTTCTCCCTCCTAAAAAGATCCAGCCAGCCTCACCTGCTGCAAATAATAAAATACTTTAAACATGTCAACAATGATTGTATAGTTTTCAAACACAATTTAAATAGCAAAATATATTTTTGTTCTATAAATGGCATTTTTACTTGTATTGTTTTTATGTTTAAGTAATAAAACCAATCTCAAAATTACAATACAAAAGACCAAACCTTTATTGCTATATAAATGGACAATAAGTAGGCTACTTTGATTTGTGTTTAATTTTAAACACTTTTTAGTAAAAACTATACCAATATGGTGTAATTAACATGGAAAATATATTTGTAATTTAGTTAAGTGAAAATAATTATGAGTGGTGACAAGGAGTGCCAAAATATTTCTCGCCTAGGGTGGCCAAATACCTAGAGCCAGCCCTGCCTATTGTGATGTAGACTTGAGTGAATTGACTCGGACACAAGTCAGGCTCAAGTCCCTGCAATGGCTCAACTTGGACTTAACTCCACATAAATGATGCACTAACTTGACTCATGTCTTGTATTTTTTTAGTTACCAATTTAATATTCGTGGGCTTGGCAGCTGGCACTGAAGTCTGCTCAGCAGCCTGTCTCCACTGCAAATAAGCAGATAGGCTGGATCCTTCTAAAGCTCCTTTTTCCTAGCAGCAGCAGCAGCAGCAGCAGCAGCAGCAGCAGCAGCAGCAGCAGCAAAGAATTGCCTCCAGAGCTCAGACGATGTTTGTTTCTTGGATGAGAAAAGAAGAGCAAACATGTTAGGCAATGGGCTGCCTGAGGCAGGCATATGATCCCTCTCAAGCTAGTTTTCAAGGGTGCTCTGATATGGAGCAAAAACTGGCTGTTAAGTAGACCCCAAGAAGCCCATTGAGTAACACCATGTTAGCTGTCCTTTTCCCCTTCAAGAAACAAATGCACCCTGAGCTCTGGGGCAAGTCTCGTCTGCTAACTGTTCTTAGGAAAAAAGAACTTTAGGAGGTTCCAGCCTATCCCCCTACTCCTATCCTCCAACTCGTTGCATGTCTTCTTGATTTTTTAGTTATTGAAATTATCCCCCTCCATACACCACCTCTTCTTTTCTGTTAATGTTGGCTCCCAGACTTCAGATGACTAGAGACTTGACTTTAAAGCATTTTTCATGGACTTGAGACTCAATTTGAAATTTGAAGGTAGGGACTTGAGATTTAACTTGAGACCAGGAATAAAAGACTTTAATACCTCACTGGTTATGTATAGCTACATACCTGACATAAAGAAACATCTTGAATAATCCAAAAAGATAAAGATATTACCCTCCATAAGGATGAGTATATTTAAATTTGCTTGCCCTGGTGTTTGTAAGCTGAAGTGAAAACTCTACATCAACAACCGTGAGGTTTGAATGTGGTGGTTTTGTCTGCTAGATCAGAAATTGCAGATGACATGTTCTGAGGATATTAGTAACGTTATTGATCAAGAAATTGAAACTCCATAAGTTACAGTCTTGTTCTGGCTACTTGTTGGGGATAACCAGCAACTAACACAATAATCTTGTCATTTTCCTTTGTGAAACAGACAGAATGGAAAATGCCACACAGTGGAAGGGCCTTTCTATTTTTCAGTGGAGAACTTGAATAATAGGAGGTCAGTAAGAGATACACAGCTGACAGGTTTTTTTTCTTAAGAAATACTGTAATATCTGTCTACTCTTTATTGACTATATTAACAAGTTGCATAGACTGGAGCTGTCAAGAATACATCCAGACTTACAGAATAAAGTGCATGTTCTTCTGCATGATATGTCACACTGATAAAATGCCTGAAGTCTTTCTTACTAATAATTGCTGCATGATTCTTTTCTGGCACTTTTTACTCTTTTCATAATATGGTACTTTTTAAAATTAAGAAAAAGCATATGTTTCCTGAATTCAGAGACATAGCTGTGTTTGTTTGGAGTATGCAAAGGGATCCTGTAGCACCTTTGAGACTAGCTAAAAGAGAGAAGTTGGTAGCAGGAGCTTTCACAGACTTGAGCCTATATTCTCAGATGCATGAGGTACATGCTGCCCTCTCCCTGTATTTTAATTTCTCTTTCTTTTAAAAGAGTGGCTTATATGCACAAAATGTTATTGCTGTTGCCTTGTATTTAAAATATGAAGTCTTGAGTTTCTGTTTGTCTTCTTGCTCAATAATCCTATTGTTCTTCACTTGCTGCATATGTGTGTTCTGATTAATAAAGGGAAAAAGAGAGTATTCTTGTGTAAAGTAAGATTGCCAAATGAAATTCAGGACAGGGCACTTCTAAATTTAATAGCTGTGCTGAAGAGGGGATTTCAGCAGGTTTTTCCTGTCATACAACTGCCACCTGCTGAAACTCGGTCTTCTATACAACCATTAAACATCAAGGAGCCCTGTCCTGTATTTCACCTGATGACCCTACTGAAAAAAGGTTTCTTGCTCAAATTGTGGAGACCTTTGTAAGTAAAGGTTTTTTCATTCTTGCACAGGTATGGCAAATATTGTAGGGTTTTTTTCAGTGGGTGTCTGACTTACAGGCTTAGCAGCTACCAATGTTCTTACCAATAACCACACATGGACAGATCTTGGCATAAAACACCACCTGATTGGTTACACCTGTAAATAGGCTTGACATCAGCATGTTTTTGCATTCAGACACTGGCTAACCCACCTGCTGGCTGATGAACTGTTGTTAAACCAGCCTGCTTGCTGGGCAACAAATGGAATGGCAGAAGTGGGATTCCACATGTACAGACATAACTGTGGGGTTCCCTTGCCATCTGGGACTGGGGCAAAGTATTTGCTCCCAAACTTGTTTCTGCCACTTCAAAGGTTCCATAAAATATCTCCCCTTACTGACCCTGATGGACATGCAAGCCCTGTTTTCTCCCCAGCTGGATCAGGGTGCCATGCCAAACCAATCCAAAGTTTGATGAATTATATACAAAATGCCCAGAATAAACCAAATGAAAATGGACATAATAATGGGAGGAAGGATAGAGATGACACTCCAAAGAAGACTGAGGAGGGAGTGCTGGGGACAGACTTGTACAGGCCAGACCCTGACCAGAGGGAAGGTTACTGTTTGGGGCTGCCTGCTATTGGCTGGGTTCCCCCCCCTCTTTCCTCAGAGACCATTGAAAATGCATAGGTTACTACAATGGAGAAGCCCCACCATCTAAAATTTTGTGGAACTGGCTTAACTTTCCCATGTTTAGAAATGCACCCTTGATATCACTTGCCAAACAGTTATTTAGGGGTTAAGCATCTTGTCTTAAAACATGTACTCCACAGAATCCCCAGAGCATAACTCTGTGCAATTGACATGCCATGTTTTTGATTGGGGGGGGGGTCATCATAAAATACAGAGTATGTATGAACCAGAGTATGTATGTATGTATTGACCTAGTTCTTGCTGCAAACTGCGCCATTTCTGACTACCTGGCACTTGACTTTCCACTATCTGACCATCATTTAATCTCCTTTGCTCTCACTTATACTCCTCCTCCTCGCCATACTATTCAACGTCTTTTTCGTGATCTTCAATCTGTTGACTCTAACCAACTTGGTCTGACCCTGGATTCATCTCTCTCTTCCCTAAATCTCGGGGATTCTGCTGATTCAGCTATGTCTTTATTTAACTCAACTCTTTCCTCAACTCTCGACCATTTTGCCCCTGTCTCTGTACGCACTTCTTCCTCTAAGACTAGGCCTCAGCCCTGGCTTACCCCCAACATTAAGTTTCTCCGGTCCTGCTCTAGAGCGGCCGAACGTCTTTGGAGAAAGTCCAAAGAGTGGGCTGATTTTATCCATTTCAAATTTGTTCTTTCTTCCTTCTCACGCGCCCTCTCTATGGCTAAACAGAATTATTACAAATCATTGATCTCTGCCAATGAGAGGTGCCCGCAGCGTTTGTTCTCCACCTTCAACACTTTGCTTAAACCTCCCTCTCCTCCAGTCTCTTCATCTTTCTCTCCTAATGACTTTGCTAACTATTTCATCTCTAAGATTACCACTATTCGCTCTGAGATAGTCCCTCCTGATTCTTCTTCTGCTCTTAATCTTCTATCACCTTCGCCTAACAAATTTTCTGTCTTTCCTCCTGCCTCTTTGGATGAACTCTCTACACTTCTGAATTCTTCCAAACCTGCTACCTGTCCTCTTGATCCTATTCCTACTCGTCTTCTAATCTCTATAGCTCCCTCCTTTCTGCCCTCGCTCCTCCATATCTTCAATCTCTCTCTCTCTACAGGCTCCTTCCCCTCGGACTTCAAACATGCTCTCATTTCCCCAATTCTGAAAAAACCTTCTCTTGACCCCTCCTCTTTGTCTAGCTATCGTCCGATTTCTCTTCTCCCCTTTCTTTCTAAGGTTTTGGAACGGGTTGTCTATTCGCGCTGTCTTGAGTTTCTTGAAGCCAATTCCATCCTCGATCCCTTTCAGTCTGGTTTCCGCCCAAGGCATTCTACAGAGACAGCTCTCACTAAGATCTCGAATGACCTTTTACAGGCCAAGGCTAAGGGCCTTTACTCTGTTCTCATTCTTCTCGATCTGTCTGCAGCCTTTGACACTGTTGATCACTGTCTCCTAATTGACATACTCTCTGGCCTTGGGTTCTCAGACTCTGTTCTCGACTGGTTTAGATCTTACTTGTCTGGCAGATCTTTTGCAGTAGTTGCAGGGGGTCAGACTTCTTCTCCTGTTCCCTTATCTGTTGGAGTTCCCCAGGGCTCTGTTCTGGGTCCCCTTCTGTTTTCTCTCTACACACTGTCCTTAGGAAAACTCATCAGCTCTTTTGGTTTTTCCTACCATCTGTATGCCGATGACACCCAGCTGTATCTTTCTGCCCCTGACTTTTCGCCAAGGCTTGAACAGCAAGTCTCATCTTGCCTTACAGCTGTCTCGCAGTGGATGCGCCATCGGCGTTTGAAGCTCAACATGTCCAAGACGGAGCTCCTTGTCTTTCCTCCTAAGCCCAACCTTCAACACTCCTTTTCTGTCTCTGTGGACAACATTTCCATTCAACCAGTCCAGCAAGCCCGCAGTCTTGGCTTTATCTTTGACTCTTCTCTGTCGTGTATCCCTCAGATCCAGACCACAGCCAAGGCTTGTAGATTCTTTTTGTACAATATTGCCAAAATCCGACCATATCTCTCCGCCTCTACTGCCAAGATCCTGGTCCATGCCCTAGTGATCTCACGACTTGATTACTGTAATGTCCTCCTGGCTGGGCTTCCTTTTTCTCACCTCCGTCCTTTAATCTCTGTCCAGCATTCAGCTGCACGCATTATCACTTCCACCCACCGCTCTGACCACATCTCTCCTGTGTTGGCATCCCTTCACTGGCTCCCTCTCCCTTTCCGCATTCAGTATAAGCTCCTGCTGTCGACATTCAAAGCCCTCCATGGACTGGCCCCTCCTTACTTATCAGACCTTCTTTCTCTTCACCTTCCCACCAGGGCCCTCCGTTCTGGTAGTCAAGGGTTCCTGTCTCAGCCCAGGATTTCCTCTGCCCCATCCCGGATTCGCCCCTTTTCACTTGCTGCCCCTCACTCCTGGAACCTTCTTCCTCCACAAGCAAGAGCCATCACTTCTTTAACCAGCTTCAAAACGGAGCTGAAAACCATCCTATTCAGAGAAGCTTTCCCAGGCATCGCATAATTGTCGCTTACTATCTGATGTTCTGTTGTTGGCTGTTTATCGATCCATTTCCTGTATTCCTATGTACTGTATATGTATTATCCTACTTGTGATTATGTATTTTCTCTGGATAATGATTAACCATCCATTATGAAGCCTTGCCCTCCCTCCAGTCCATCTGCCTTGGTCCAGACCTCGGAGGTTGAGAGGAACTGCTGGACCTCTTACCCTTTCCCTCCACCACTCCCTTCTCCTTCTGTGTCATGTCTTTTTAGATTGTAAGCCTGAGGGCAGGGAACCGTCTAACTAAAAAGATTGCATGTACAGCGCTGTGTAAATTTACAGCGCTTCATAAATAAAGGTTAATAATAAATAATAATAAAACCTAAAACATTTTACATACAACCGCTTTGATCTTTTGGGCCACCAGTGTGAACAATGGCTTGAACAAAACCTCTGAATTAATTTAAGCCTTTTTTTTCTATCACTTGAATTAGTTCCCAGAGAGAATTCTGTGCTGGTTGTCTGTTAATTGCCATTCCATACACTACAAGCACACATGCTTTCTGGCTTTGAGAAACCTGCAGTTTTTCTATCAACTATCAATTTAACTTGTTTCTTCAGTTGAATGAGGGATGAAGATCTATTGTTAAAACCTTTCAAAATAAATGGGATGTGAAAATTAAAAAAACACACATGAGGGAATCATATATAGGTCAACTACTGATCATATTTGGACAACAATATTTCAGCTAACAAGCTGAGATATAGCATGAACAAGCCTTGTACCTATGCATGCAACTCCTTCCCTTTCCTCTTCTCAGAGTGCTGCCAATAAATCTGGAAATCTTCAGTTAATCATGTTTTCTTTGTTTGAACTGGGAAACTGGTTATATTGTTCAGAATATGCCCACATCTTAAAAGAGCTTCAAGTTGGTTTAAGAGCCTGCCTTATTTTGAAGCTAGTAAACATAGGCCCCATACAGACAGGTCAAAATAAAGCTGCTTTGGGTCACTTTGAAAGTATGCTGTTTAAATGATGCATGCATCCTAAGAGTCCGGAAGCCACACTAAAGTCATGCTCCAGTCCTTAACTTACTTTAGCAATCACCTCACTAGCCAGCCCTTTGTGTGGGAGAGAGCAAACCAGAACTATATTTTTAGACTGTGGGGATGTGCACACCAGCAGGAAAGTCTGGGTTGGGGGCAGAGTCACGGCATAGTGTCCATATGACACACTGCTGCGTGTCGTACCACATGGCACACAGCATCATGGTGTTCCTCTGGCACTGCATCCGCACCATAAAGTTGCAGCGCTGTGGCTATCACACCCTTTGCAGGGGCTGCAGCGTGTGGTTGCCGCAGCCCTGATCTGTCTGTAAAAGGGGCAGCCACCCCTTAGGGGTGGTCTGTACAGCCCCCAAGTCTTTATGTTCATGGCATGTTGTAAAAAACCCACACAAGAAGACTCTAGCAGTTTGATACCACTTTAACTGCTATGGCCTCATGGGATTTTGGGACTTCTAGTTTAGTGAGATACTTAAAAGTCTCTGCTTGAGAACTCTAGCGTGTTGTAGTTTCAAGGAGCTTACTTAGCAGAGAAATCTGACTATCTGATTAAATGACAAATCTCAGCATTATGTAGGATGAAACCATGGCAATTAAAACTTCTGTAACTATGCAACATAGAAACAATGTATTTACACTTAAAAAATTAGAATGTGAATGTGTGCCCTAGGCCAATCCAAGCAATTCTGGGTCTGCACTTAGCTTTAAATTCAGCTACAGGTACTGTGCCCATCACAGTAAGCATATTGATTCTGAAAGTAATTTAATCCTTTCTTCTCTGAGTGCATACTTTCAGACTGATGGGAGAGAAGGCCATATAAATGGAAGTTGACAACTTTGATTATAATAATCGCCTTTGTTAAATGTGCTCACCAGAGGTTTCACAGTTTTCAGGAAAAAGCAACCTTGCCTGATATTGTTACCACAAATGAAAGCTGAGAAATTAAAATCTATAATCTAGGCTGAATCAGTAAGGCCTCCTGTGATTTATATCAAATTTAACTTGGCCTGTACTGCACTCTTAAATTAACATCTCCACTGTCAACTAATAAATTAGACCTCATTATACTTGGGATTGTTTGGGAAGTTATTTAGAGCTGCTTCTAATATTAACACATCTCCACTTGAGATATGAAAAGACATGGAGACAAGATATGAAACTAATGCTTTGCATTGGCTGAAAGGCCAAATGGACTTGTGAGGTGTATAAATGCAAGCAAAGATCTAAGAACACTGCAAAATAAGAGGCATGCTCATTTCCAATGGTTTTTGCCTTCAATGTATGTTTTCAGATTTCGGGTTCTGTATACATTTTTAAAAATAGAAATTGGAAAATATAACATCTGTAACACCACTTGTTCTGTTTAAAGTCTGTGGAAATAGATTTCAATAGTTTTGGTTGTCAGGAAAAAGCAACATGGGATATATAGTCACAAGAAATATAATATGTATATGGATGTATTTGAAAGTAACATGACACAGCATAAGCAATTGAAATGTCACATAGGTGTTGCATATAATGTAATTAGAAGGTCCTAAAAGCCAAGGACATATGTAGCAAGGACAAAGTGAAAAGGTGCAAATTGATATCACCTGAAAGTCATTGAGTGGACAGTAATGTATGATGCAATGTGAGGTCAAGATTGAGCCAAGTATTGTATGTCAATCATAATGTATGTACACGCCCAGGAGGTGGCAACTGTATAATGAGTAGAGAGACAAATGTCTATATAAGCAGCAATGTATGGCAATACATTTTGTGGGTATTGAGGAGTATAGTAGTGTGGGTTTTGTGAGTAGTGAATTGTTTTGTGCATAGTGTATATATTAGAATAAAAGTAGATCTTTTTAAGAAGACTACTGTGTTGACTGGTGTCTTGAGAGCTGAACAAGAACCAGCAGATTCCAGAGAAGATTAGAAGACATCTTCAGCCAATTCTCAGAGCTACTGGTCAAGCTGATTGTTCTTCCGCTAACCAGGGGGTGAGAGTGAAAGCCAGGAGAAGAGCTGCAACTCCCATCATCCCTAACATTGGTTTGGGTTGGGCTGCTTTTATCGATGCTGGTAAACACAGCTTGTAAATTCTGTAAGCATGAATATTTTTCTAGCTGTTCTTCTAAGTAATCCTTTCCTCAGTAGAAACAGAAGGAACTCAAACCTCTTTACAGTGCCATATTGGTGGCATAGCTTGGTGTCTGCTGTTTTCCCCTGAATTTTGAGGAAGAAACACACAAATGTTCCAATTTCCAAATGTCTTTGACAGTAGACACTCAACTTCAGTTTTTTATAAGTTGTTCACATGATAGCCCTGTGTGACAAGGGCTCTTGATGTATAAAGTTTTGGATGTCAGATCAGGGTTGCCCTGTTGTAATGTCAATCTGAGATTTTTTGTGGGAATGATTTTATAAACTTAATTTTATGCAGGGTTCCAGTGTTGATTCTTTTTCTAGATGTGAAATTAGTTATTTTTGTTCAAATGTACAACAGGTTATACACATGTTATGATGAGCTGATATTTACTTTGGGTTTTTGTTGTCTACCTTATATTCTGATACCATTAGTGAGCCATTTTAGGTCATTTCGAGAAACAGAGAGAGAGAATGACTTAAGATTTGAGAGGGACTTAAGAAAAAAAAAGTAGCTGTGGTGGTCAGTGAGTAAAAACAAAGCCTATAAGCAGCCAATACTTTTACTAGGACTAATCAAAATGGAATGAAAGTACACAAGCTTTCAAGTTTCTGGAATTCTTCATCAGGCTAGAATTAGGGAATGGGTAGGGGAAAGAAACTATTTTTTTTTTAAAAAAAAACTTTTCTGTTTCTTCTCTCATCCCCTATTTCTGTGCACCACTTATCCTAAAGATGCATACACCTTTATAGCATCTTGGATGGCATTACAGTGGACCCTTGGTATCTAACAGAGTTTGGTTCCAGGGCCACCCATGGATACCAAAAGCCATGTATGTTCAAATCTCAGTAAATTCAATGAATAGTAAAACTATGTCCCTCATATAAAATGGCAAAATCAAGACTTGCTTTTTGAAATTTATATATTTTTTTGAATATTTTGAAGCCATCCATGCTTCCATCCATGCTTAAAGAATTTGTGGATATGGAGGGCCAACTGTACTTAGGAGGAATTTAGGCAGTTACCTCCTGATTTTAGGAACCAGGAGTATACAGCATTGTGCAGAGACCTTTGGGACAGAAACAAAGTTTGGGGTCCAAACTCCAGTATACAAGTTTGGCAGTATAAGGTGGTGCAGCAGGGGAGAGGGCATGTTAGATATTTTTTGTTATTAAAATTGATGGCTACATTGCCTCATGTCACATTGAAATCCACTTCTGTGATAATATGTAGGAGTCTGATCGGAATGCATTCTTTGTGCAGTGAGGGAGACATGGATTATAGTGGACTGTGCACATGGAAGTATCATGTAAGGACTTTACTCGAGGAATGCAGAGATCTTGCGCAGAAATATCTTGGTTAACCCGAATGTTCTGAAATCATTTATTTGCCCTGCCACATGTATCTTGGATGCCCAATGCACAAAAAGGAGACTGAATTTGCAAAACCATATGGATGGAATATACAAAGTCATGTGTCAGCCAAATCTGTTATAAACTGGGCTGAATATGCAAAATCGTAAGCCTGAATCTAATATAGACCAACTATCAAAAGGTATATGCACCATTGTACATGTGCTTCTAAAATGACTGTTGTAATATTGGAAGTGAACTTTGTTCAAGTGGAAGTTATTGGGCTGTGTTTGTTTGTTTGCTTTACATTGGAATATAACACTACTGTCTTGAAAGCAGTTCAGTTTGTGGTGGATATAGATCTTTCAGAAATGGATTGTTACAGAGTGTGATGGCTTACTTCAGAAGCTCATGCAGGCCATTATGGTCCAGAGAAGAAAATCCCAATCCAGTTTGGGAAAGTAATAGATGCTTCATTTTTTAATCCTAGTATACTAAAATCTGGTTTCTTTGTTCAAATACTAACTTAGGTCTTCTTTTTGAGCAAGCTCCCCCATCAATTTACAGGCCTTTTTGGCTTCCACATCTGTCCCTGGTCCTCTGGTTCTAAATCTGCTACTGGGGCTGCCTTTACAGATACAGAAGACTCCCATTGATTTTTATACTGCGGCATTATTCAGCCCCTGATAAAGGCTGCCTTAAGATAATTAAATTGAACATTAGATAAGGGGAATAGTATCTTACAAACAGTGATATTTGAAAATGGCTTTGTTAATATAATGTGGCATTCAAATCTCAGGATAAAATATAAATCAGGCTGATTAAAATTAAAGTCATTCTCTTAAAAAAAGAGAGCCTTTTGTCTTTCCCCTATTACATCTGCATGTATTAATAATTAAATACGATGCACCTCAAGCCAGCTGGTGTCAGAGATGAAGCTGTAAGTAAGATTCCTTATCATGCCAGCACAAGAAACTGATGGCAGTTTCACTTATTAAAAGGACAAAATGTGTGTCACAGACAAAAGAGGAGAAAATTATTGACAGATGGGACACAAAGCTTTCCAACATCTATTTGTCTCATGAGCAACGAACACACAACTGCTGTTGACTTGAATAAAAGCTTCCTGCCAGTTTGTTCATTTGTCTCACGGCTCATGACAAGGGCATGAGAAAAGAATTAGTTGAAGGAAAGGCCTGCCAGTGTCATGTGACTTTTCAGGAATCAGTAGAACTGCAGGAAATACTTCCATTCTCCAACAAGTCCAAAAGAAGATAGGGCATACAATGCCAAAGTGGGAAACATGACTGGTGTCACTTGAAAAATACATTTTGTTTGTGGTATTGGTCTGACTTGACTTCAAGCAGAATCCCACAGGACATGGAAGAGGTGGGTCTTCAACTAAGGGAAGGTGGTAAAAGCAAAACTCCACAGCTTCTACTTTATATCCATCTTGCTCCTATAAGGGCCATTGTGTTCAACCTGGTATGATATAACGAGAGTCCTAGAGTCCAGAATAAGTCATAGTGAGAAAATACCTAGATGCATTTAATGAGTTCAAGTCTCAAGAAACATATCAATGGCGGTATCCAGACCGGCACTTTGCGCCGGCCTGGATACACGCTAGGGTTGCCTCGGGGCATCCTTTACAGATGCCCCTCAACCTTAGCATGTAACTGTGGTGTGGTAATGGCGGTGCCCTGTCTACATGGGCATTGCCATTATGACATCACGGCCACACCACCTCCAAACGGAGTGGCACCAGAGTGACGCATGTGTGCTGCTGCAGGGTGCTTGTGGCGCCCTTTCAGCAGCACCGGAAGGAGCTTCGAAACGGAACTCCTTCAGCTTCTTGTATCACTGGTGCAGCCTTTACACAGCTGTGCTAGCGATACAAAAGATAAAGGGGCCGAGCGGCCCCTTTCTCCCTTTCCCCGCCGTGTTGGGGTGTCCTTGGGGCATGAAGCCCCAAGGACACCTCTTTCCAGGCTTTTTGCCGCTTCCCCGAGGCCTGAAAAAGCAGCGGATCGGGGCCTCTGGGGCTGCTGCTGTGGCAGCTCAGGCCCTGATCCATCGGGAAAAGGGGCGGGTGCAGGCTGCCCCAAAGGGGCGGTCTGTATCCTGCCATTGACATCCTCAGGTGCTCCTGGAAATTACTGATCCCCCCCCCCCCCAGATCTTTTGCCTTTCCGCAAAAGACTGGAAACAGTGTATGTCATCCTCTACCTTAAAGATGTGTGTGTGTGTGTGGTGATGATGGGATTGGGAGGCTGTAGACTCTTAAGAACTACAGTCCACTGAGTGTGATGTCAATAGTGGACAAAATTCCAATCATTAAGTACTCAGTTTGTGAGCATCTAGAAAATAATACATTGAACAGGCTGAGAACATATGACTTATCTAAGGTCTCCCAAAGGGTTTCACAGCTAAGTAGAGAATCAAACTCAGGGTCTCCAGAATCATAGTCCAACACTCAAAGCACTATGCCACACTGTCTAACTATAACTATATTTACACAGTTACAAATGTGATGTAGGGTCTTGGCCTCTTTTATTACCATACCATTGCTGTTACAACCATATCAAGAAAAAGTGCATCCTGAAAGTGTTAGTCTGAACTGAGAAGTGGAAAAGACCTAATCTAAATTTCTGATTTTCAGAACAAGTTGCTCACTTGGAGAGCTCCAGGATTTTGCAGTGTTTGCATGCGTTGCCCAACCATAAAGAAGAAATGGAATAAATGAAATTGACAGACCAACCTTAATTCCACATGAATTTGACAGACCAACCTTAATTCCTAGACAGTTTGGGATTAGTATGGGGAATGAAACATTGACTAATAATTTTCATAACATTTTTTGTTATTAGGCATCTACATGAATCTGACAGACCACTTTAACTTCCAAATGGTTGGGAATAAAACATTGACCAAAAGGTTGCACAATATCTTTGTTGACAAGATGTGTGGGTTGGATTGTCCTAAATTGGCTGAGCCACAGCACTTACTGAATGCTGATTAATGGCTGAGCACCTGCCTCATTAATAGTATAACATGAGTTGCAGGGCTGTACCCTGAGATCCTTGCACCTACACAAGTATAGCACTATCATTCCACTTTAACAGCCATGACTACATCCTATGGAATCCTGAGGTTGTAATTTGAGTAGGCACTAGAGTTTCTGGCTGAGAATTTTAAATTTGTTGTTGTTGTTGTTGTTGTGGTGGTGTGCCTTCAAGTCATTTCTGACCTATGGACCCCTAGGGTGAACCTATCACAGGGTTCTCTGGGACTGAGAATGTATGACTCACCCAAGGTCACCCAATGGGTTTCCATGGCCGAGCACAAATGTGAATTCTCTCTTCAGAGTCCTGGTCCTACTATCATACCATAATACTGCACTGACTATGTCCCTAAATTGCCAGTACCATAGGACAGAACCATGGTAGCTAAAGTGGAATCATAAGACCAATACTGTGTAGTGTAAAAGCACCCTTACAATCTGTGTGGTTCAACATTTTATGGGTTGGATGAGGGCATAGATAGGTTGCTAACCAAATATGCAGCTAACACAAAGCTAGGGGGTAGTCAATATTAGAGAAGACAGGGTCAAGATTAAAAATTCCACAAAGATAAATGTAAAGTCTTTAATTAAGGTACAAAATGTTTTTCAAACATATAAATATAAAATGAAGGAAGCAAGCTTGGCAAAAGTAAATACAAAAAGGAGCAAGGTGTCTTAATGGATCACAAACTAAACATGAGCCAGCACTAATAACATTTGCATTAAAAGAAGAAAATGGAGCAAATTTGTTCTCTGTTGCTTCATAGGACACATACCACCAGTGGTTGGCAACCTTAGAGAAACATATTTCAATTAACAATTAGTTAATTCAGTGAGTGGTATTCAGCGATTGAACAAACTGCTTCTGATGGTTTGGGATCCTCACTGGAGGCTGGTTGACCACCTGTCAGCTAAGCTGTAACCAACCTACATTTCAGAGTCTATTCTCCAATTTCATTTATTCCATTTCTTCTTTATGGTTGGGCAACGCATGCAAACACTGCAAAATCCTGGAGCTCTCCAAGTGAGCAACTTGTTCTGAAAATCAGAAATTTAGATTAGGTCTTTTCCACTTCTCAGTTCAGACTAACACTTTCAGGATGCACTTTTTCTTGATATGGTTGTAACAGCAATGGTATGGTAATAAAAGAGGCCAAGACCCTACATCACATTTGTAACTGTGTAAATATAGTTATAGTTAGACAGTGTGGCATAGTGCTTTGAGTGTTGGACTATGATTCTGGAGACCCTGAGTTTGATTCTCTACTTAGCTGTGAAACCCTTTGGGAGACCTTAGACAAGTCATATGTTCTCAACCTTAGGAAAAGGCAATGGCAAACCTCCTCTGAAGAAATCTTGCCAAGAAAACCCTATGATAGGTTTTCCTTAGGGTCGCCATAAGTCAAAAATGAAGGCAACAACAACAGCAGCAGCAGTCGCAGCAAATGTAGTTATGAAAGACTTAAGGAACTGACTCCTGGATCCCACCTTAATTTCAAGGGAGGGGCTCTGAGCAATGGAAATCTGCAGAGTGAGCAATTGGGGCACTACAGGATGAGGCAGCTAGCTCCTCTGACTCCTGAGTCATGGGGAGGGTAGATATTTATGATCATGGCAATAGTGTTACAATAATGAATACATCGCATATCCAAATACAAAGCAGTTAATGAATTTGTAACTTTAGTTTTCAAATCTGTAACAAAATCCTAGAGTCAGAATATTAGTCAGCGTTAAACTCGAGTGTGTCCTTCACTGCTGACCTTCTGATTTTGGCTTCTTCCTCCTCATCTAATTGCCATCTCTCTTTTGGATGCACAGGAAGCCAGTTTTGTCATTGCCCTTTTATACTTTCAGTCTCAGGAATCTATTACTGGAAATAAGCGTTCACCCAAATGATCAACATCCTTCTCGATGGGCAATTGGTTAATCCTTCCTGCCAAAGACTACAGGACACTGTGGCATTTTAAAAATAGTCTGCTAGCCACAGAATTTTATTTGTTTTTCACCATTTAATGCCATCTTTTCACCTAGGAGTTCACTTTTCACTGTTGAGTTGCCAAACAGTGAAGCCCACGGCCACCTAGCTAGTTTCACAGCTGAATGGGGATCTAAACAGGGACAGAGTTTTCCATTCTCCTTTCTCTCATGCAGAGACTCCCAAAATGGCATTTTTAAAATGGTACTTAGAACTTCTGTGACTAACATTTTCATTTTATAACAATTTTTCTCCTGGATGATTTTCAACAACTTTGTCTAATGAAGAATTCAGGGGAGCTTTGAAAGCCAGCTACATGTACAATGTGCATTTGGGTTAGCCAAATAAAGTTATCATTAGCTCCATATAGACAGGCCAAAATAAAGCTGCTTCTAGTCACTTTGGAGTAAATGATGCATGCGTCCTAAGAGTCCAGAAGCTGCACCAAAGCTGCACTCCAGTCCTTAGGACTGGAGCGTGTCTTTGGCACGGCTTCTGGCCTCTTAGGAAGCATGCATCTTTAAACATCATACCTCCAAACTGACCCAAAGCAGCTTTATTTTGGCCTGTTTGCATGGGGCCGTTGTTTTGAACGTTATTGTATTAGAACAGAATCTTTACTATAGTCATAGTTCAGCACAGTATTTTGGTGTAGGACCTACATGGCAACCCCAATACTTTTCATGAACCATTTGTAAGTGACCTTGGATGCCTTCACTGAATTGAGTCACGGAGTTATTAAGTAAGGGTTCGTATAATAATGAAGTGCCGGTCCCTTTTAGGTTAGTAAGGCCTCACCTCTGTCAGCTAAATACTAATTTGGAATTGCCTTCTTTTTATGATTTAACAGGTAATTTTGCCTTGTTTTACTTTGTTATGTTTTTTAAATGTTCAGATGTTAGTAATCGTATTGTAATCAGCTATCATATACTGGCCTATTACCACAATAAAACATTTACTTACTTACTAGGAGACACATTAATAAAATAATTATTTCAAGGTGTGGTGGTTTCAGGGTTGGACTAGGATGCTGGTGGCCAGAATTCAAATCCAGCTTGGCCATGGAAACCCACTGGGTTCCTCTCAGCCTCAGAGGATGGCCGTGCCAAACCCAGTCTGAACAAATCTTGCCAAGAAAACCCCATGATACCTTTGCCTTAGGGTTGCCATAAGTCAGAAACACTTTGAAGGCACACAACAACAATAACAAACAAGGTGACACATAAATAAAATAATTATTTCGGTAGGCATGTGTGTAGAAACTACTATTTCTGAACTCTCCGGGTGCCTGTTCCCAGGGGAAGTAAACCTAAGCTTGCAGCTGAGCCGCACCATCCTAATACTTCGATGCCAGTCCCAGCCAGTTGAAGGCAAGCACGCCTGCAGAGTGGGAAGTCAGCCCTGCTTTCTCTACATGCTTTTTGAGTGCCAGAGTGGTTTGAGTGTTGGCCTATGACTCTGCAGCCCAGGGTTCAGTTCCCCCCTTGGCCTTGGATTCAATGGGTGACTTTGGACAAGTCACACTCTCTCAGCCTCAGGGGAGGGCCATGGCAAACCTTTTCTGAACAAATCTCATAGAAGCATAGAGCTGGAAGAGACCTCAAGGGCCATTATTGCATCTAGTCCAACCCCCTGCCGTGCAGGAAGACATGAACAAAGCACTCCCGACTGATGGCCATCCAACCTCTGGTTAACAAGGCTGTTAGAAAAAAAGATTATTCACACAACCGATGATGCGGATCTTTTTAAAAAACTCGGGGGTTATTCACACTGTGAAAATAATCCAGGAGGAATCTGAGTTGAATCTCCATTCTTCACTCGCATCCTGAACACACTAGATTAAGTTGGGCTGGGGCTACCAAAACCCTCACTTTATGCAGATAATCAATATTGGGTTTCCCTCTGAGTTTTTTTTTTTTCTAATGCTCCACATCATCATTAGTGTGAATAACTGATGCAAACGGACCTGAACAGACCTGGGATAAAACTCTGCATCACTGTTTGGTGGATTGTTTGAATTTACTACCCCTGTGAGTCATATGGATGAAGATCTTGTGGCACCGTTTGAGACTGACTGAAAGAAAGCAGTTGGCAGCATGAGCTTTCCCAGGCTTTCCTTTGGATGTATTTGGTGGAGTGGAAAACCAGGGATAGGCCTATACAGCGCCGCATGGGGGAAAGCGATGACGAAAGCTATCTAAGAGCTGGAAGTTACTACTAAGGGTCATATAGGCCAACCCTCTTCGGCCATGCAGGAATACATAGGATCCAAGAGCTGGAAGTTACTACTAAGGGTTATAGAGGCCATCCTTCTTTGGCTGTGTAGGAATACACAGGATCCGAGAGCTAGAAGTTACTACTAAGAGCCATATAGGCCTAGCCTCTTTGGCCGTGCAGGAATACATAGGATCCGAGAGCTGGAAGTTACTACTAAGGGCCATATAGGGCGACCCTCTTCAGCTGTGCAGGTATACATAGGATCCTAGACCTGGAAGTTACTACTAAGGGGCATATAGGCTGACCCTCTTAGGCCGTGCAGAAATACATAGGATCCTAGAGCTGAAAGTTACTACTAAGTGCCATATAGGCCAGCTCTCTTCGGCTGAGCAGAAATACATAGGACCCTAGAGCTGAACGTTACTACCAAGGGTGATATAAGCCAACCCTCTTTGGCCGTGCAGGAATACAGATAATTAAAGACAGTGGGAAGGGAAAGGATTTACTGGGATAATTGGAGAGTTCGCAGGAAGCCGAGGATGAAGGAGAAAGGGAAAGAGAAACTGGTACATTATTAAAAGCAGCTGAGAAATTGGGAAGTCAGAAGGTCTGAAGAAAAAACACAACAAAGTGCATGAACACACAAATTACTATTTAACATAACTATTTTTTATTATAAAGTAACCATACTAGAAATGTCTTTCGCCAGCCTTTTTGGACTCTCTGCTGCTGGCTTTGTCTCTTTGGCCTGCTGCTGGGCTCATCAATAGGGAGCTGGTTCATCATCATCCTCCCATTCTCTGCTGCAGATGGCAGGCAGGCAGGCAGGCGGAAAGAAGGAAGGATGGAAGGAAGGAAGGAAGGGGAAAAGGAGATTTCCCCCTGAGACTGGAGCTGCCTCCTGAACAAAGAGGAGGATGGCAGCAGCAGAAGGGCCATGCCAGTCTCAGATTGTAAGCCTGAGGGCAGGGAACCGTCTAACTAAAAGGATTGCATGTACAGCGCTGTGGAAATTTACAGCGCTTCATAAATAAAGGTTAATAATAATAATAATAAATCGGAATTGCTGCCTGGAGTGCAATTATAGTATCCAGGAAGAAAACTACTACTACTATTACTACTACTAATTTATATTTCCCGTTTCCCCCTGTGGATCAAGGCAGGATTACAACAGAAATAAAATTACAATGAAACAAAAATAATTTATGTCAACCCCCAATCCTACCACCTTTAAAACAATAAAAATACACAAAATTCTAACA
This sequence comes from Sceloporus undulatus, assembly GCF_019175285.1. NCBI lineage: Eukaryota > Metazoa > Chordata > Lepidosauria > Squamata > Phrynosomatidae > Sceloporus > Sceloporus undulatus. Next base: position 185,667,815 of record NC_056524.1, read on the forward strand.
AGAACACAATTTAAAATAATCAAAGTGGAGAAGACCATTAAGGTGGATGTGGGTATCCTTCATTAGGTCAGGTTGGGAAGGCTCGCTGGAAGAGATCCGTCTTGACAGCCTTTTGGAAGTCGTCTAAGGTGGTGATATGAAAGATATCTTCTGGCAGGTCATTCCACAATTTTGGAGCGACCGAAGAAAAAACTCCTCTGGGAAGTTGTCACTAATCTAGTTTTTCTGACTGTAATAAATCCTTTCCAGATGATTGGAGAGTGCGGGGCAGATTGTGTAGAGAGAGGAGTTCCTGCAAGTAATTGGACCCAAGCCATGTAGGGCTTTAAAGGTGATAACCAACACCTTGTATTGCATTCAGAAGCTAACTGGCAGCCAGTGAAGAGATTTCAAAACTGATGTAATGTGGTCAAACCTGGATTTACTGGTGGCCAGTCTGGCTGCCATATTTTGGACTAGTTGTAGCTTCCAAACTTGGCACAAGGTAGCCCCATGTAGAGCATGTTGCAGAAATCAAGACGTACAAAAACATACTCATAAACCTTTCAGATGTTTTACACTACATCTCCTAGCTATCATGGCTATTGATCATAGAATATGGAAGCAGCAGACCAAACCATCTGGAGAGTACCAGTTGTTTAGTCTTGCCATATTCATTTTTAACATTCTGTTCTCCTTTCAGAAAAAGCTGTCAGTACTGTACTGGCTTCTGATTTCCATTTGAGGTTGATGGTGAACCCACTCTAGATTTTAGATTCAACTTTCACTGTTCAAATGATTAAACCAGGAGCAAATTCTCTACCTCACTGATATGGAAGCCACCAGCTGCCACTAAAGGTTATGCAGCACTGAAAATACCATTCTGTTGTTATAATTGGTGTTGTGTACATTGTGCCATTTAAATTTGGAATACAGTTATATGATACTTTAGAATAAAATTCCAGGCATCAGCATTAAAAATGGAATGACCATGTAAGTGTGGGATGGAAAACAATAACCAGTTCAGGGAAATAATTGCAACTCAGGGGAATCTTTAGAACTGAGAACAACTAGCAGACTTTGTGTTAAATTCTTTAGCTAAGAAGAGTAAGGGAATGGTGAGGATACAGTGCAGAGAGACCCATTATTTTTAAAATAGACACATCTGCTAGGTATTCTGCCCATCCAATCTCTAAGCATGGTACTATAGTTATACAATAATCCAAAGATTGCATATCAATAGTTTGTCACAGTAGCTACCAACATATGAACTTCAAGTCATAATTTTCCAGAGTGCAGCAATACTGGAGATTGTAGTGGGGGAAGAAATGTTCAGTGGATGGGAAAATATCTTAAATATCTGTTTCGGTGCATCTTACATCTCCTGCAGAGACACTGGTGAAGTAAAAGAAACCAAACAAAAACAAAATGAAAAAAGCATGTTTTGGAACTCTTACCATCTCAGAAGATGACAGCTGGATAAAGAGCTTGTATTTCACCCTACTCTTACACTCACACATTAAAAGGGCAGTTAATAGTTTATTCATGTCTAGAGCTTTCCAGTCTATATAAAGTGATGCTGTGGACATAATCTGCTGATATATCTTACTGACTTTCTCTTCATTTCCTATTCTGCTTAGAATTGTTGTTTGTAATTCTCTTCTCAGCCCAAGCTGAAAAAAGTATTGGAAGATTCAATAAAATAACTATTTTTTTTTCTTTTACACACAACTATTGACTCTTTCTTCTGATGAAATGGATCAACCTTTTTTTTTTTGGGGGGGGGGGAGTGATAGCATGAACATTTCCTATTATTCAAGGTTACATTCACCCCTCTGTGTCTCCAGCTGTTAAATAATGAAGGACACTGATCAGGAGTGAATAAGGGAAGATATATTTTGCTGAAGATTTTCTCTTACAATTTCTAAAGAGAGATCAATATTTTCTATTTGCTTTGCTGCTAAACTTCTTTTTCTTCATCCTGTACAGGGCACCAGCTTGTTCTTACCACTGTAGCATCAAATAGCTCAGACTTAAGGGTAAGGAAAAAAAAAGCAGAAAATGAAACTGCTTAGGATCCACTAATTCATTCAGAAGCATATTGTTGTTTAATTGGAAAAGTACCAGAAAAAGTAACTACTTGAAACAATTAGCTGAAATGTAATATTGGTTTGCTTTTCTTTGAAAGAATAGAAATGACCCTGTTTACTCTTCATCACAAAGATGACTTATTAACGTTAGACATAAATTGTACTACTGGAGAGATATGTTATATAGCCAGTGGGACCAAAAATCTATAGGAGTGAATGGTCAATCACCATTTGCTATATCAAGGTGGTATAGTAATTGTAAAGTAACACATTTGTCCCCAGACATTTTGCTATCTGGTAAGCAAATAAAAAATGGTGCTTCTTCCATTCATATACAAAAGCTGATCAGACTGGTAACTGAATCTGACTTCAACAGAGGCAACTGGATAATGTTCCTCTCTACAACCAAGGGCAGCAGGCTGTGATATACACAGGTAGCCCTTTATTCTCACAGTGGCCTTCTCTGCAGCTGTGAAATGCCCACCCCTTAAAGACCTCATTGGCACTGAGGGTGGTATCATTCTGGCACTGAGTTAAATATAGCTATCTGTTATAACCCATGGTGACTAGGTACAAATCTATACATGTTTTAACCTGCCATAAGCTTTTAAACTGTTTAGATTGTTTAATTTATCATATTGTTATTGTTGTTGGCATTTGTAAAACTTGAATTCTTCAAATACCCCTGTTGTTGCATGCCTTCAAGTCATTTCTTACTAATGGTAACCCTGAGATGAAACTATCACAGGCAAAATTTGTTCACAGGGGTTTTGCCTTCGCCTTGCTCTGAGTCTGAGTGTGTGTGACCCACCCAAAGTTACCCAGTGGGTTTCCACAGTCAAGTGGAGATTTGAACCCTGGACTCCTGGTCATCATAGCTCAATGCTGAAACCACTACACCATTCTGGCTCTATATGAATATGCTATACTATTCAAATTTAAAATTGTTTATGATTCTAATAGTTTAAAATTGTTTACATTGATTTTTATTTGTAGACTGCCTTGACGTCTTCTGACATAGGATGGAGCATAGGAATGATGATGATAATAACAGAGGCAAATGTTACTCGATCTGAGGAAATAGGCTCAAATCTATGAAAGCTCATGCTACCAACTTCTTTCTTTCAGTTAGTCTCAAAGATACTACAAATTCCTTTAACATACTGAATTTCCAGACTAACACAGCTATGTCTTTGAATGCTACCAGAGGCAAATGTTGTTAGGGGATTGAGGAATGGCTGTTGTGTGTGTGTGTATTTGTGTGTCTATGTGTTTGCATCTGTGGTGTCACTTTTATTTCTCTGCATCTGCTACTGGAGAAATTAGTCTCACTTTGTCAGTTGATAGAATAAATACACATCATGCTAAGGGCTGCAGAATTTTTTTCTAGGAATAGCAATTGTATAATAAAAGACCTACAGTTCAATCCTTTGTTCTGTATTTGCGGTATGTTACCATTGTTTCAGTCCCAATATTTTTCAAAAATCTCCAGGGTATTTTCTAAAAATTCCCCAATTCTTTCTATCTGCCAAATGGAAAAAGTATGAAAAAAGACAAATGTTGATAAATTCTTATAAAAATGAGCTGGACTAAAATTCTCACCCATCCCTGTTGGCAGCAGTTTCACTGCAAGTGAACAAATATATTCCAGTCTACTATTATATGTATCAATTATCAGACCTTTGGGTGCTGTATAAAAACATTGTTTGACATATTGGGGGATGAATAAAGTGCACAAGGAACAAGGAGGTAGGGTTAAAAAAAGAGATGTTGTGAATATGAACTCTAGATAGAATTGTATTATCACATGTGATGGACTGCCAAAAAAGCCAAAAGAAAGAAAAGAAAAGAAAGAAAGAAAAGAAGCAGATACATGCTGTGATTCAAGAGAGTCTCAGGATTAAAATGTTTATTAACTTATTAATTTATTAATTTCTTGTATTTGTATCCCGTCTTTCTCCTCAGACTGGATATGTTTTGAGCCAGACTTCCTTATACTAGGCTTGATGGATTTTCAGATAACAACATGAGAGGATATTACAATATATGGTTACAGCGGCAAGAGTGATAATACCCCAAACTGGAAAAATGTTGGGATCCCGTCAATGGAAAACTGGTCTGTGAAGATGCTTGACCTAGCAGAAATGGACAAATTAACCAGTCTATTAAGAGAAAAATCAGTAGATACATTTTGGGAAGACTGGGAACTTTACTTTTGCAATTTTTATGAAAGAGATGTGAAATTATAATATAAGATTAAATATTGGTATTTCAAATTACTAATAGAAGTACAGTCACTCCTCCAAGTCCTTGGACTTGAAATCTGTGGACTTGGAAATCCGTGGAGGGGCAACCGCTATTAACCTCAATGGGGTGCGTGCCCACAGCAAGTGCCCCGCATGCATGTGCCCCATTCAAGGCTTGAATATGTGCGAGATTCAGAGAGAAGGAGATGTAAATAGGTTTCACTGCACACCCCCCCCCCCCCGGTACATTCCCAATGAAGGCATGACTTCTTATCATGAGGAGGCAATCATTTGTCTTTGACAGGAGAAAGGGGATTTAAACAGGTTTCATTGCAACCCCTCCACTCTCAGTGAAGTCTAGACGACTTACTTACTTAATCTTAGATGGCCGACAAGTAAGTGGAATGGTAGTGTGATAAGATGCATTACCAATCAGTTATCAATTTGCAATTGCATGGTAATGTGAAAAGAATCATTGCTGTTTTGGGTGTTTAAAAAGCCTGAACTATATCAGGAGGGAAGCTTCATGCGATAATCTCCTTAGTTTATTGCAGCATAAAAGGATGATGAAAAGGAGGAGGGAAATAAGATCTAGCAGTTTTCCTAACTAATCTTTTAATTTTTTTAAAAAAACCAGCAATGGTCCTTTGCATCCCAATTATACAAACAGGAATGCCCCTATGCAAGAATTTAAATGGATATAAATTTGGAATTAGAAATGGTAACAATTGGCCAAACATTTAAGTTTTCCTGGACATACAATCCCTGACTTTCAGGTTGCTGTTCTGGAACAACAAACTTTTCTATTGTCGCCATGTTCTCTCAGACTGGCAAAGGAGGGGAGAGGTGCAATTAGTGTTGTCTGCTTCTGATCACCAGCCCATGCCCAGAGCTTTGAAATGTTACTACTTTGGATGATAACTTCCAGGATCACCCATTGAGAGAAATGAATGGTATTCTTTTCCAGCTTTGTCCATACTTTGAGCACAACTAATTGCAACCAGCTGGCATGTAGCTCCAACCCACTGCTTACAGCTGAAAGTGACCCTCTGAATGCTGCCCGGCTTTATCAAAGAGTATCACTTCTTCTACACTAATGTTTGCAAAAATAAAAAAATTCTGATACTTATACATCATGTGCCCTCCCTATCAATCTGAATAACAGGGAGTTACTCAAGTTGAAAATCGTTTCGTAGGGTAACATAATTCATATCTTCTTCAAGTATTACATCTAAATTCTTAAGGTAGGTATTAATATTTGGAAATAATTGTTCTATCTTCACACTGGGCTAGCTACAAGTACTGCAAAAGTGTCAATGCATGCCACATCATATGCCTGATGCATATTGATAACTGGTAGTTACTTCCAAAGCTAGTAAGTAAAGCTCAAGTAAACTTTGAAACAGAATGGCTGAACTTTGGAAAAGAACTAGAGGGTGGGGGTGGGGAAGCTTGAAGGCTGCTTTAATTGTATGGGATGCATTACTGAATGGTGTAAGCATTAGAAACACCAGTTAACACTATCTAGTAGTGGACTTGTGTTACAGATTTCCTACTTCATATCCTTCCAGAGCAAATCAAGGCTTGGGCTAAAGGCAGTCCTAATAAAAGTCACGATAGGTTTCTCACCTGCAGTACAAACCTGGTTGTCTTCTGGTTTTGGACAGTGGTGCATTCTACCACTGTTTTCTATTATATTAACCCTTGGATTTTCTCTTTCCATGAAGTGTTTGGTGGGCTTCACATGTGCTTAAAATGCAACACAGTGCTTATTAAGTGAATCATTAACCACCTAATTCAAGGCAGAAACCATTATAAACTGCTCTGACTGTTGGGATTAAGAGGTCATGTCTGGTTGATTTCCTAGGTGAGAACCAATCAGTGCTGTGCAGAGGCAATGAAAAAGTACATGTGTACTGAAAGCAGTAAAGGGATTTCCAGTTCAGGAGATTATTGCACAGGAAAACTGTGTCGGGATAGATGTGGATTGTAACTGTCTGGAGCAAATCTTATCACATGCTTGGAGTTTGGGCAGTAGGCAGCCCATATCCAATGCAACAGTGTTTAATGGATGGGATTTTCCCATTCTTGAAAAGCTGCCGGAGAAGCCAGGGTTGGATATGGGTTGCCTACTGTCCAGGCTCCCAGCTGTGCAATAAGATTGTTCCAGATGGTTACAACCTGTATCTATCCCGGCACAACTTTCCTGTGCAGCAATCTCCCCAGACCCTATTCCTGCTGTTCCCCTTAGGTGGGCAGTTTGACATGGCTATCAGTGCTACATCTGTTGGTTTCTATATTGTGGAAATAGGCAGAAGCTACTTATTTGTTGTGACATTAAAAATAATGGGAAGAAAGACACTCTCAAAAACTTTGGTTGTTAAATTGCTCACTGTTACAGAGGCACATCTAAACCAATGCCAATAAAGGCAGAAATAAAGACTGCCACATAATGTGCCTTTACAACATTCATTTAACAGTCCTCTTCAAATGCTTTTATTTGCAAATATAAATATGCTGGTTAGTTTGGAGCATTATATATTATTCAGAAAGGAAAGAAAATGGGACACTTGTTCCTTCAATTTATGCACAATCATTTATAAAGTGACTGATAATATAAGTTCTGCTGCCAGGAACTTTCTTTTAGGAAAGGAATATTAATATTACCAGGGCCTCTGAATATGTATACCAGCTTTTAACATCTTCATTAAGAAAGTCTAGGAATAGAAAATTGAAAGAGGCATAATTTTCTGCAAATAACAATTTTATGTTGTACTTATACCCTCCCACTACTATACTATCTCCACACTCCAAAAATGAAAATAAGAGATGCAGGAAGTGGGTTGAGTTATAGGGCACAATTTTATTAGTTTACTTACACAATCTGCAACATTTTTCTTTAAAAGATAAAACCAAATTTCCTTACTACAGGGGAGGCATATTTGTTATCCATTTGAGATGCTGCTGCTTTCTTTTGCCCTTAAGCAGATGGAGTTATTTAGGCTCCAAGAGGTGGAACAATGTTATATCTCCCATGTACTTGTCACCGACCCCACACTTAAAAGTTATGTCAAGAGGAGAGGCTTTTGCCCTGTTCAGACCAGCCATTAAGGCTGGCCTGGGTGTGGAGTCAGGGCGTTGTGTCCAGATGACGCACACCCTGACTATGCCCCCAGGGTGCCTTGATGTGCTTCTCAGGTGCTGTGTTCATATGATGCAGCACCAAAGGAGCGCTGAATAGCCGCAGCACTGTGGCTATGGCACCCTTTTTAGGGTGCAAAAAGGTGCTATCTCTTATCCTCTTGTCTTAACCAGCCAAGCGATCAATGGGCTGAAAAGGGGTTTAAAACCTGGCCATCTCTTTTGGAAGAATATGAGTGGGGTGAGAATACTGATAGTTCTAGAAAGGGGTTTAAAATCTGGCTGGCATGTTTGGAAGGATGGGAGGTTGAAAGGAGATGGATAGGCAAGAACAGGAATGGGCTGAGGAGATCAATGGGCAGGAATGGGTTTACAAGAGATTTTCAATATGTAAAAAACACGGGTGATATAACAGGGATTACAAAATGGGTATGTCTTTTGTACATGTCTAGATGGAATATATAGAATAACAGATTTTTTTTAAAAAAAATAAGTTTAAAAAAACACACCAAAGAAACAATAATCTGAAAGGGAGCTCCAAAAGCATATCATTAAACAGAGCAAGGTCTGAGCTTACCAGGCAACACGAGGGAGAATTGAAGGGGATAAAATACCATTAAATGCTGGAAAATGAGAGATGCATTCCAGTGTTTTTGTGGGACCAAACATCATTAAGCCATGCTGTTGTCAAAAAAAGGTTCTTATTTGACCTGATGATGCATTTGGAATATTTTCAAGCCATGGATGGTTGAATCTGTGGATGCATTATCTGTGGATATGGAAAGCTGGCTGTAAGTGGTTACTTTAAATTTGTAACTATAATAGTAGTTAAACCTTTTGGGGAGCACCCTGGGAATTATGACTGTAACTAATTAAGTCCAGCGACATAACATATGAAGGAAGCCTAATACATATATTTACATACCCATGGGGGTTTTGTCAGCAAATATTCTTACCTACTTTGACATGGGCATGTTTAGGATGTTATGAAGAAATTATGTTCACATTTATTATGTTTTACAAAGCTTTCAGACTTTGAAGATTTTAAAAAATATTATTAGACTATGCCAAGAATATATATATATATATGTGTGTGTGTATGAATGAATTACGTGTGAGTGTGTAAAACCACAATGAGAATTACTTGCACTGAGGGGCTTGACAGATTGGCCATTAAGACTGGCCTGGGGGTGGAGTTGGAAAGTGGCATTCACATTACGCATACCCTGATTCCGCCCCAAGGATGGCATGACACCACATGCCATTCCATATGGCACATGGCTTCACAGTGCTCCTCTGGCACTGTGTCTACATGACGCAGCACCAAAGGAGTGCGGAAAAGCTGCGCACCAGCGGCTATGGCACCCTTTCTAGGGAGCAAAAAGGAGCCACTTTTTGTGACTCCTTTTTGCACCGTAGAAAGGAGAGATTAGGACCACAGCATTCAAAAACTCAGTCCTGGGCACTTCAAAGCTATTTCCAGTATGATATAAACCCCAAATTTATCAATTGCTAAAACATGTGCCTTGGGCAAGGTTTTATGAGAAGACTAATACTTATGTTTAATTATTCAATTGTACTGTAGTAAATGATGCTGAAGTAAAGTACACTTTCAGCTGTGAATCAACAATGACATGTTTGTTGCTTCCTTATAAGCTTTCACAGACATCTAATTACAAATCAGTTCATCATATTTATCACCATCATCAGTCTCTGTCTTTGTATTGCATAAACAATGCTTATAGAGTTTTTCAGACAATGTTCTGAAAATCAGTTAAAAATAGCATTAATTTTACATGTTAAAATATGGACCAGAGTCTAGAAACTTTTTAGTAGGGCAGGAACAAGAGACTCCTATGGTGGTGGTGGCAACCACCAATATTACCATGAGTGTTTTCCTGGATGGACTATACAATTGTGACAGCTTTCAATGCCTCAGACCTCATGCTGCTAATCTTGGTGTCCATTATCTGGTACACATTGCTAAGTGGCAGAGCCATTGCAGTTGATCAGGTTTTAAACACCACACAAGATGAAAGCACAGGATCTGTGCAACTAAACATGGGACTATTGGCATCTCTATGCTTATTTGCGTCTTCTTTGTGCCTTTCCCCCAGAATTAAAAGGTATAGCTGTGTTAGTCTGTAGAATCAGTATGTAGAGAGATCTTGCAGCACCTTTGAGACTAAGGCCTGTTACAGACTGCCAAAATAAAGCTGCTTCGGGTCTCTTTGGAGGGATGCTGTTTAAATGGTGCATGCATCCTAAGAATCCGGAAGCTGCACCAAAGCTGCCCTCCAGTGCTTAGGAACGGAGTGTGGCTTTGGCGCAACCTCCGGACTCTTAGGACCCATGCATCATTTAAATAGCATACCTCCAAAGAGACCCGAAGCAGCTTTATTTTGGCAGTCTGTAACAGGCCTAACTGAAAGAAAAAGGTTGGCAGCATGAGCTTTTGTAGATTTCAGTCTACATCTGAGAAAGTAGACTGAAGTCTACAAAAGCTCATGCTGCCAACTTCTTTCTTTCAGTTAGTCACAAAGGTGCTGCAAGATCTCTCCCCAGAATTAAAGGTATAAATATATACTTAAAAGTATATGGCCTGGCTCCTGGTTATTTGAAGGACTGTATCTCCCTTTACAAGCCCACTAGAGCACTGAGATCACCAGGAGAGGTCCTTCTCTCTGTCCTACCACTTTCTCAGGACCCTCCCAGGCTCTGGAACTCCCAACCTACAGAGGCCAGGTTGGCCCCATTCCTTTCAGCAGCAGATAACGTGCGGCAAAGCTTTTTCAAATTTGAAACGGATGGACTTTAAATGATCTGTGAGGTTTGTACAGAGTTTTGTATGGAGTTTTAAAATATATTTTAGATTTTAATGTGTAATGTTTTTAACTTTTTAAAATGGTTTAATCATTTTTCAAACTTTGCATTTTCATTTTAATGCTTTGTATTGTTTTTATTTTGTACTGTTTTAAAGTTTGCTAGCCACCTTGAGTCCCTATACCGGGATATAAATAAAATAAAATAAAAATGATGTTATTGTCCTGATACATTATAGGTGGATGGGAGATTTTATTACTGGAACCAGACTAGAGCTAATGCTAATACAGTACTGATGGGAAATTGTATGTTGTACAATTGTACATAATTGTGTATACTTGTCCTGCTGTATCATCACTGTCATTATCAGAGAGGAATCTTCCCCCACTAAATTGTTCAAAATCTCTTTCATTTTATCCCTCTAGATTTTACTATTATAAGAAGATTATAGCTTTGATAGTATTATTTGTAGACAATATGCATTTACAATGTAATTTCCACATATGCTTTCCTTGGGGACAACACACTTCCTTGAGGCTCTTACACTTAGTGCATTTTGGAAAAAAAATTATAAACTTTGCTTAGCTATATTCCTATTTGCATAAGAGAATATAGTACAGACAAGGAATAGACATTTTTCATTTTCTATCTAATTGTGGACCTCAATAACAGATTTATAATTTCTTACTTTCCATATCTTGGTTTTAATCTAGATTGGTGTGTTAAAACTGAAATTTGGAGAGAAGGAGAGAGAGAGATAGCATCCTGCTAGTGACATAAACTGGTGTTAGACTGGAATATTTTGGTGAAATTCATTAATTCATTGCCCTCATGCAGTCACCCCACTCCCCCCAAATTCACCTAGTTCTGGGGGGGGAGGGGACACAAATATTTAGTGGTTAGTGGAGAGTAAAAGTAGTGAAACATTTTATAGCACTATAGGCAAACACAAAATAATGATGTCATACTTCAAGGTCTCTAGAGTCTAGAGAATCCCTTTTTTTCAGTGTATATCCAGCTATAGAGACATAGTTGGACATATCTCAACCATCCCCTGCTCTGCACTGGTCCCTAAATGACTATGTTGTTGTTGGAGGACCAGGTGAGTCCTGCAGTAGGAGAGACAGATTGTAAATTTAGATTATTTTTGCAGAATGGATGAATAGATTTTGTTTTGGCTCAACCATTTGAGAAATTGAAACAGAAATATTTCATACTCATTGGTGTGCTAGGTTGTCTTCATCTGAGGAGGAAGCATCCAACTGTGTAGTTATCCCAGATGTGTGTGTAGAATGCTTAGCATCTTTAAGAAGAGACAATCTATAAAGACCATTCTGAAAAGTAAAAATTAAAAAACACAGGAGACGAAGAAACAAGGGATACTTTTGGGAAAGTGTTGGATCACATGCTTTGTTTATAGAAGTTTCCAGACTCAGTCACTAGGATATGTATGTAGTAGAATCTGAGAGTACTCTCTCCTGAAGCACTGGCAAGTCAAACGCCAGTCACAGTTGACAGTACTGAACTTGGTAAATCAACAATCTTACTTGGTATAAGACAGCTTCCTCTCTTCCTCTGATTTCATTCATTTCTAGAACATTACAGGCAAACAATTCATGCATCTTCCCCACCATAAGTCATCAGATGACGTGAAGGCGCACACACACAATTCTCACACTTTCAGGTATTGTGAATTTTTACATTGGAGATTATTGCACCTGCAAATCCCACCGGGTTAGACATGTGATTGAAAAGTCAAAACTGGGTGTTATCACACACAGCTGAGGCCAGGAAAGTGCAACTAGTCTGCAGCCTGGACCCCGGCCACACTTATCCAGGAGCTTTTCAGAAGCTTTTGAATAGTGCTGGTTAAGTGCAGCTGGAGCCCAGCCTTGGCTGTGTGCAATAACACCCATTTTTAATTCTGTGTCTATCCCAATGGGATTTGCAGGTGCGATAATCTCCATTGTCTCTTCACCAAAGATAGAACTGATATACCTCATTGTGTGATCTTGATACCAGCCTACATCAGGCATTTTGCATAGGAGAGAATGGATTCTCCCCTTCACACATTATCAAGATGCTGTTTGAAGTAGTGCAACAGATGGAGCTGCTTAAGAAAGACTGTAGGATCTCCTTCCAGCATAAGGCTTATATGAAGGATTAACAACAGTAAAATCTTGGGTTGTCATCTGCTAGAATGCCATCTGATCAACCACTGAATTCCTTACTCTACAGCTGCAGAAGTTACAGAAATGCATACTTTTTGTGTATGTTGGAATGAAAGATAAAGATAACAAATTACACTTAAAAACATTAGAATGAAAAGAAAGCCACTTGAAGAAATGAAAAGCTGTAATAGCTTCAGGTGGAAGCAGTCCTAATTTTTGTAGTAGAAATAAATGGAAGAATGGTTTTAAAATCTGTAATAATGGTTGTGTAGTGAACCAGGGAAACTGTGCCTTGACCTTCCTAGCAGGTTTGTAAAGAAAGGGCACCTGTTATGAACAGTAGGAAATACTTCTATTAATAGGAGAGGAAATCCAATTCTGTGTTTCTTGGTTTTTATAACAGGGAAAATGTCAGATTTTGATAGTCCATGGCTCAGTTTAGGTGTTTCTGAGAGGAAAAGAAAACTGACAACAGTCAGTTGTTGCTGTCATTTTATTTGCTGATACCCCACCTTTCTCCCAATACAGGGACTCAAGGCACCTCTTCTAGATTAGTTCCAAGGATAACCCTTTTGCATCTAAAATCAATATATTTTCTTCTGTGCTATTCTGAATACAAAGGTGGTGCCTGACTCTTTATATATTCCCAGTAAATACAATAGTCTCAGCTCTAATTTCGTGAATTGATCTTTCATTTTGGAAATTTGTGTGTATAACCACGAGCTTCTTCAATCTTCTATCTTACATCTAGTGAATAAACCAGAGGCAGCTTGTGGTTTCCATATCAATAGATAACTGAATCTGATTTGGGTCCAAGCTGCTGTTTTTATTTTAGGGCTAGGGTACAGCATCTGGTACAGCTCCTTTAAAATTTGGAATAAAACAGAGTGGACTCACTAGTCCACCGACATGGACGTTACTGGGACAGTCTAAGAAAAACATGGTTCAGGATTGTGTGTCTCAGGTATCTCCTTATAGTGGTTACCTCCAAGGATGTTGCTTTGAGATCAGTGGGGAAATCAGGATATAAGTATTAGAATCCGCCCCGTACCCTCAGGTCCTCTGGGAGGAATTTTTTACAGCCCTTAAAGACCAGGTTGACAGTGACCTCCCAGAGGACATACTCTGCAGCCACTCCCAAGTTATGGAATGGCCTGCCGGACGAGATCCGTCAAATTACCAATCTAGAGAGCTTTAAAAAGGCCATTAAGACAGATATCTTCCAGCAGGCCTTCCTGGAATAAAATGCTCAGCCACAAATAAGACTTCTTGTCTAGTGGACTCTGCCCATGATGATTTTATTTAGCTTAGTCGGTTTAATATGTAGTTTTAATCTTACACTGTTTAATCTTGTTTTAAGGGGGGCATTATGTATATATGGATGTATTTTAACCTGTTGTAAGCCGCTTTGATTGCCTGGCAAAAAGCGAGACAGAAATAAAAATTTTATTTTTTATTATTTATTATTAGAATCTGAAGGGAAATGAGGGTTGATTTTCATATGGAAGTGAGTGATGAGAAGAATGATTTAAAAGCTAGATCAATGCTACTCAAAGTGGTAGTCCATGGACCAGTGCTGGTCATTGGCACACTGAAAGAAACAATTATAGCCCCTGGGCATAAATATAGTGTTATTCCCTGGCACATGGGGGGGGGGGGAATTATTGCTAGTCCTCCATATAAGACAGCTGAAGAAACAATGGACTAGATTGTGTATGCTGTGTTAATTTTCTAATGTTGTTTTTTGCCTGGAGAAATAACGATTTAAATATGCTTCCCATTGATGATGCAATCCTCCAATGTAAACCCACTCTCCGGTAGGAGTGGATCAATATTCATGAACAAGTTTTGAAATTAATGTGTTACAATTCCTGCTGTTAATTCATTCCAATGTTGAAGGGGTTCTCTTTTTAAAAAAATGTTGCCAAGATGCAAATACACAGAAAGTTAGATTCCAACTATTCTTGAACTGCTGCACTCAACATACTTTTAGCAATGTGGGAGAACAACAACAACAAAAAGACCTAAATTGTTGACTAGGCTATTTTGATTTTAAATTCAGCGAAGCTTAAAAACTTGTATGCATTCCAAATTATTCCCAAGAACTACTTTAAATGAGGTGATATAGTTCAGTGGTTAAAAGGCACAAGATACAAAATTGGTGAGTTGGTGATTCAGATCTCAGTTCAGGATACATATTTGTTTTCCACGAGCAGCTGTAGAATGGTAAGCTTTGAATTGGAAGCACTGATCATGACAGTTCACCCATACTCCAAGCAGAGTCCCCAAAAGCAGGCTATTTGTTCATACCACCAAACCACTTTTAGCATGTTACGTTTCCATTAGAAGCAGGTCTTTTGTAAAGCTGATTGTCTTAATTGCTTACCCAAGTCCAGGGTCTTTTTTCCCCTCCCAGATTGCTAAAAATACGTTGAATGCAGAAGTTCAAGAATAGGTGGAATCTAACTTTCTGTGTATTTGAAAATACTTTTAATTATAACAGGGTGATCACCTATATATCACTTATGTGACCACCTCTATATATTTTGCTGATGGGAAATTCCATTTAGCCCAGCTAACACTATTTTTTGCTACTGTAGATTGCCACAATAGATCCAAACCACTTGAAGTTACTTCTCATTTTAACAGGGTGATAATGTGCACCTATAGGATTGATCTTGATTTGAAGAGGTAAACATAAAAAAAAAAACCAGGAAGTAGTTATCCTTTCACAATACATAATTATAAGGACATGATTATATTTTAACTGCCTTGGCAACATTCTGTGGAATTTTGGGCCTTGTAGTTAGGAAGGAGTTCTAAGAATGCTCAACCAGGGAGCTCTAGTGCTTCCTGCCAAACTATAAGCCTCAAGTTTCCATAGGATGTTGCTATGGCAGTTAAAATTGAATCAGGACAATTTAATTGTACAGTGTGAACAATGTGTTCACATGACTGATCTTCACTCCATAGCAACAGTGCAAATCAGTAACTAGAGGTAAAATCAAACAATAAGATAAAGGCAGGTAGGCATGCTTGTCAGTATTGCTATACTTTATCTCCCTTCAGCACATTTTTTAGGAAGGAAACTTCTCACATGGTAAGTTGGTCATCTTTATTCATTCACTATGACATGCTGCCATGCATTGTTGTATATTACATGCTATCATGAAAAGGGAGGGGGGAGGAAATTGGAGTAGTGAAAGCTAGGTGTTCCTTATACCGCTGAATTCTACTTTAAGATGATGGATTTGCATCACTGAATAGTAGAAATACTGTTATTGATTTAACGTTTGGTATTCAAGGATATGATGACTGTTCAAGAAATTTTTGTCCTTTGTTGTCCCTAGTCCTACAGGGTTCCTCTAAACCCCAAAGAGTGTTGCTCACACAGTATTTCTTATGTCAGAAAAGGTGACACAATTTACATGCATATAAATATTTGCATTTTAAAATGTAAATACATGGCGAAGCCTAAAAAAAAGAATCAAGCCACAATCAGTAATGATAGATATTTTTATGCATGCAGCTCCTTGATTGCACTTGTAATTGGATGCTATATTTTACTGTATTTATAAAGTAATATCAAAAGTTCTACAAATCCAGTTGATTGTAGGCAGTCAGTGTGTTTCTTCATCAATGTTGTTCCACAGAATCAAGGGAGAACTCCCTTGTATAATGGTGAGGAGAATTATATACCTCAACCCTCAGGGATGATCTTACCTTTAGGCAGAGTGAGGTGAGGCTGCTTGAGGCAGGAGATCTGAAGAAAAGAAAAGGCCTGCAAATTGTTGCTTACTTTATTACTGTGTTGTGGTCAGAGATGGAGAGAGAGGTTTATGGGATTATCTACCTCACATATCAAAAATAAAATGACTCGGGCTATTATGTTTCTTGACCCTAGTGGTTGGCAGGATGTGTGTGTGTGTGTGTGTGTGTGTGTGTGGCCATTTATTTCTCCACTTTTGGCACAAAATGGTATTCATGTGACTCTCTCCAGCAGTTGAGTGCATTGGAGGCCTCCAGGTACTTTTTCCTGCACAGCACAGGAGTATGTCTATCTTGAAGAGGGCTATTTCAATGGTTGTGCCCCAAGGTAGATTATTTACACCTTAGCCTGCAATTCTATACTCAGTCATGTGGGAGTAAATCACACTATCCTCATTGAGTCTTACAGGTGAGTAGGCATTAGAAGAATCCACTGGTTGTAGGTATTATATAGCAAGAACATTTATCGTTTAGGTGGCAGACAAAATTTATTCCATTCTGTTCTGATGGTGAGTAAATCAATTTTTTAAAAAACTTTTCTGCCCTGCTGCAGACTACCTGACTGGTAGTTTCCTTGTTACAGTTGTAGTTATTTATGTAAAAAGCATATTTTTGTTAAAAAATAAAACTGTTGTAAATTTTATGAGATTCATTTTCACTACCATGACAGAGAGATAGCATAGTTTTTGATACACACATACACACACACACGTGAAGAGCCATTGTAGTGCTGTGGTTTGAGTGTTGGACTATGACTCTGGAGAGCAGGGTTCGAATCCCTGTTCAGCCATGAAATCCACTGGGTGACCGTGGGCATATCAAAGTCTCTTAGCCTTAGGATAAAGTATTGACAACCCTCCTCTGAATCAATCTTGCCATGAAACTCCCGTGATAGGTTCACGGACTTAAGGTTTCCAAAGGATGGAAATGACTTGAAGGTACACAACAACAATAACAAACACATATATGTAAACATGGTAATACTGAATTATAGACAAACAATGGAAATTGGGGTGTAGCTGTTGTACAATAAGACAACAGGCCTATTGCAGTCAGTTATTCAGACAGGAATATACCTGGAAACTTTGAGATTTTACAGTTCCTTTTGTTTTAATTTTACATGCATTTACATTTGCATTCAAATTCTTTCTTGAAACATCCTAGCTGGAAGGAGGATTAGGAAACAATAATAATCAGCTTTCCTCACCCTGGTTGTTTCAGTGATCCAGCAGGATAGCACAAGATCTACCCTTTCTCTGTCCTCCAATTCCACTTAGAAATGGTCAGCAAGAGAAAACATCCATATCTTACTATTAGAAATATGCATGTTTTATATTCTCCTGGTCTTTATGGTGCTGCCCACGTACAATTTATATGTGTTACTATGGTTTTTATGTACAGTTTCTTTTCTCTCTTTAGATCATCTGCCAAGGGAATCTTGAACAGTTATACCAGGAAATAAAGATGGAATATGTATCTAATAGGTCTCCCTAGAGAACTGGTGTCAGTAGAATGTAATATTAAGACAGGAAAAGCTATTAGATATATTTGTAATGGTAGTTACAATTTTCAATAGACTTGGCTGGGAGGAAGCTTCATACAAATCAATGCATCACATATCTGAGTAGACATTTGTAGAATGGTGCTGTGAGTCTCAAATCTTATAGGGAATTTCCCCCATTATTACTGGATATGTATCAGACAGTCAGTGCTATGCTTGGCAAGCAACAGAAGGAACAGAAAGAAGGAAGGCATTTCAGGAGTTGCAGCTAATGAATTAGAAAACAAAGAAAGAAGTGGAATCTGAGCACCAAATAGATCCTGGAATATGAGCTTGTCAAGAAAATATGTGAGATTCAGAGAAGCAAGAGTTTCACTTCCCTGCTGGGTCTTTTCAAGCTATCATTCTATGATCTTACAGAATCATTCATCATCTTGTAACCAACACTAGACACTGTATCACTTCACTGCATTAACAGCTGCAGTTTCTTTCTCTAACGCCTTCATTCAAAATCTGCCTCTTTCTCCCTGACACTCAGCTAAGCAAGTAGAATGACTTTGTCAGGTTGTCAGAATTACACCTCCTCAGTTCATCCTGAAGCCCTTGTTTTAAAGACCATAGTATGTCTGATAGGGTGGCCATCCCATACTTGACATGAGTGATCGATACTATGCCATCTGAAGATTTGTTGCATTCCAGAACTGTCATCTTTCCTTTCTTTTGTCAATGGAAAGAGAAAATTTGCCATTGTATGATGACCTCCTCTCTTCACCAATCATTAAAAAAATAACAAAACAACAACAACAACAACAAAACAACAACTAGAATTTAGGCTTAGTCATATCCCATATGTTGGATCAAATATAGACCAGAATGGAGTCTGCAGCTTAGAAATCATAAGAAGGCTAGGAATGGGAAGGGCAGCTATGAAAGAACTAGATGGGATCCTCAAGTGCAGACATAACTCTGAACACTAAAGTGAGGACAGTCCAAGTCATTGTATTCCCCATCACAATGTATGGAGGCAAGAGTCAAACAGTCACTCTCTGTCAATAGAAGGGAAATCAACTCATTTGAAATGTGGTGTTGGAGAAGAGTGCTGAAGTTACCATGGATGGCCAGGAAAATAAACAAATGGGTCCTAGAACAGATCAAGTTGGAATTCTCCCTGGAAGCCAGGATAACTTCACTGAGACTGTTGTACTTTGGCCACATCATAGGAAGGCATCAATCATTAGAAAAGACAATGATGATGGGAAAGGTGGAGGGCAGTAGAACGAGAGGAAGACCACATGCTAGATGATTTGACTTGATCAGGGAGCCCATGGGCCTAAGCCTACAGGGCCTGAGCAGGGCAGTTGAGGACAGGGAATCTTGGAGATTTCTCATCCACATGGTTGCCATGAGCAGAAGTCAACTTGAGGGCAGCTAACAACAAATGTTTATTTAGGACCGACCCTACTATTAGGCATGGTGAGGTACTTGGCTTAAGTGGCAGCAAGATGTTGGAGGAAGGAACTGTGTGCTGTGCTGCTTACCTTGTACCTCCTAAGCTAGTCTGCTGCCATTAGGTGCAGCCGAGATATGATCCCATTGTCAATGCTGAAAAAAAGATCCAGTTGCTAGTTCAGCTGACACTTGCACAGTAAGTTCTGCTAAAACACAATAGTTGTGTTTAAGTAAAAGTCCATGTTATAGAAAACTGTGCTCTAAAAATAACAGAACTTATAGGAAAAATAGAGTTATGTGCAGATCTAAAAATTATTACTGGTAGCTAAGATATTTATTTAATTTGCTACAAAAGGTAATGAATAAATTTCAATTATAAGCATAAATAGTTATTCTTACAAGTGAGAACAAATGTGGTGTGGTTTGAGTGTTGGACTAGGACTTAGGAGACCAGGGTTCAAATCCTGGCTTAGCCATAAAACTCATGAGATGACCTTGGGCAGGTCACATGCTCTCATCCTCAGGGGAAGGCAATGGCAAACCTCCTTTTAACGAATCTTAGTAAGAAAGCCTCTTGAGAGGTTTGCCTTAGGGTTGCCATAAGTTGGAAATGACTTGAGGGCACAACAACAACCACCAACGAAAAATAAGATGATAAGTATTTATGGTAGGGGTGAAAAAATTACAGGCCCTCAATTTTCTGAAGCCCCCTCCTCAAAAGTGGAGAGATTCTCAATACAGTGGTACCTCGGGATACGAAATACCCAGGTTACGAAATTTTCGGGATACGAAAAAATCCCATAGGGAATTATTGTTCCGGGTTACGAATGTTTTTTCGGGTTACGAAAAAACTTTTGGTGCTTTTCGGCGCTATTTTACACGGAATCGCGGCTTTTCCCCATTAGCGCCTATGGCAATTCGGCTTACGAAGGCTTTTCGGGTTACGAAAGCGGCCGCGGAACGAATTACTTTCGTAACCCGAGGCACCACTGTACTTGAATATAATAATGCTTGCTGCAGCTTGACACAGACAAGCCATGGCTTGCTGTGTCACTCAGATGTTTTGCAAATGCTCCTTCCCCATTGTTCACTTCTGTTCCAACTTAAACCCACATGGCTGACAAACTGAAAGGCTAAGTTGTGGAGAAGAGAAGGTTAAGAGGTGATATGATAGCCCTGTTTAAATATTTGAAGGGATGTCACATTGAGGAGGGAGCTAGCTTGTTTTCTGCTCCTGCAAAGACTAGGACCCGGAGCAATGGATGCAAGCTACAGGAAAAGAGATTCCACCTCAATATTAGGATGAAGTTCCTGACAGTAAGGGCTGTTCGACAGTGGAACAAACTCCCTCGGAGTAAAGTGGAGTCTCCTTTCTTGGAGGTCTTTAAGCAAAGGCTGGATGGCCATCTGTCGGGGATGCTTTGACTGAGAGTTCCTGCATGGCAGGGGGTTGGACTGGATGGCCCTTGCGGTCTCTTCCAACTCTATGATTCTGTGGAGAGGCAGGCTTAACAACTGAGAAGCAGAGAGGCACTAATTTTGAATGCTGAAGGTGAAATTGTGCTCTAGCCAATTAAGTTCCCTTAATGAACTAATCTTGTTATTGTCAATTGGCAATTCGATAGTTATTATTGGCCCGGTACAGACAGGACTATTGGGCACCCTTGTCAAGGGCTAGGGGTTGGCCGAGGGAGCTCCGCCCACATGTGCCTCAACCTTAGCATGTGACAAGGGCATCAAAATGGCGGCACCCTGTACAGATGGGCGCTGACATTGTTACGTGCAGGACGCCTAGCGTCCGCACGTTGCGGCACCATTATGACATTGTGAGTGTGCCATTGGCGCACTGTGGCATCATAATCATGGCGCAAGAAGAAACTGCGGGGAAGTCCTGCAGTCTGGAGGCTGTAGATTCCCCATGGAGCAAAACTAGGCGCCGGCAGACTGCCCTTTTTGGGCAGTCTGTACTGGGCCATTATTAGTAATTGAATAGTAGAACTTATTGTACATGGTATGGGTGTGACACCATCTTGTTTTTTGCCACTGGTAGCAAAATGTCTTCAGTGAGCACTTAAGGTATTGATGCATGTACAGGGCTGATAAACTTCAGCTCATGAATTAAATTTGTTAGATAATACTTGTGTGGAAGTCTCTATCCTTGCTGAAACATCAGATACCAAATTGACACTTCAATTTTGAGACTGAAAATAAGAAAGCATTTCCACTTCTCGTCTTCTCCACTGAGGTTTAAGTTCGACTAATGTCTGCTTTTGCATTTTCTGCCTCCCTCCCTCCCTGCCACCCTCTTTTCCTTTTGTGTCATTAAAAAGATTACAGACTACATTTAAAAAACCCCCAAAAAACTGTGCTTGAAGCAGCTCTGGGAGCTTTTTTGCTGGAGGACTTAAGAAAGAAAGGCAGACAGACAGAGATGCTACTAACACCAGTATGGGGAAACTTCAGTCCTCCTGTTAGAAACTATGAAATACAAAAATGACACATAGAAACAGAATCGGAACTTAAATAAAACAATAGACTAAAGCCAGCCTTAGAGAATATCAGTATTAGATTTGTAAGCAGTACTAAATAAAGCAATTAAGAGCTTTATGACACAAGGCCCATTCTCATAGCAATCACGTCAGGGATTTTATTTTTAAATATACCATTTTCAGAGCCCCAATATTTCACATCTTTGGAATTGCACAATTGGGGCTGCTGCCACCATTGTGCAGTCTGCCTGAACCGCCTTTAATCTCACCTGTCTGCCTAATGCCATGCCCAGCATTTATTATTTATTTTTATCTTTTTCTTTTAATTCTCACAATTCCTGATACTGTATCTGCTACAGTGACGTCAGTAAAATAGTTTTTTAAAAAAGAAATAGGAAATAAGGGTAATTGGGCTGCTTGGGAATAGTGAAGGGGAGGGGGAACAGGAGGAGAAGAGGGGACTCTGGCAATTTCGCAGTTGTCCCCACAGTGACATTTCGTACCTGAGCACTTGTGCTATTGACAGCTCATTGATGGGTTTCCCTGTAAGTGAAAAGGGACATCCTGAACATGGTAGGGGGATGCAGCAGCTGCAGGTTGGAGGTGTCACCAAAGCTGCTTTCATTCAGTTGGAACCATAGTTTAAAAGCTGTCTGTAGTAATCTCCTGAGATTGAAAAGTCCGATAAAATAAAAAGGGTTTTCTCAAGAAGGCAAGATATAGGCACCTGGTGATCCTTTCTGGAGACGGTGTTCCATATCTAAGGGACCATGACTAAAAAGGCCCTGTATTATGCAGCCACCTGCTGGAACTATGCACTAAGGTATCTGTGGAAGATCCTCAGAAGATCTTTTTAAGGAAGAGGCAAGTATCCTGCCTCTTGAAGGAGGCAGGCATTGAGACAACCTGTCTCCAAATGATTTAGGACTGTAACATTAGTCTTGATGTGGACTGGAAGTCTGCACCATGGGTGAAGGAGCTCCTGCTAAGATGAATATCTCTGCTAAAGTCAGGGGATAAAGAAAATATGCAAATAGTATTTCCTATTAATAATAGTGAAATGAAAATGAAGTATATTTCAGTTTAAATCCATATGGTTAGTGGTTTGCAAGGGAGAATGCCAACAGTAGTTGGATACGAAGTTGTGACTCTGTTCACAAAAAGGAATTAGATCCAGAAGAAATTTCCATGAATCAAAGTAAGGGCTGGGGTTTGATTTGCTGCCGGTTCTCACTTTTTACTACAGCTTTCTGATCACCTCTTATGTTATTCTGAAGTATACTCTAAATTTCTAGAACTGAACTCTCTAAATCTCTGCTGGAATGGGGTTTTACTATTAACTTTTTTATAATTTAATTACATTTTAATTTTTGTGTGCTGTGAATATTAAGTATGCTTATTTTAATTAACTAAGGAAAGGTGAGATATAAGTAAATATAACTATAATAATAATTAGGAAGGGTGTCACACAAAACTGCAGAATAATAGTGAGTCTATACCTAAAATTACTTTATGCTAGGAGCAGAAATTAATTCTTACCTAATGTCTTCTTTTTCATTAAACTAAACAGTTCATCCAGTATGCCGTTCCCATCTTGGAATATATCCAAAGAAGAGCCAACAGTTACAATATTCTGTCAGACTTTTATATTTTTCTGTTTGTTCCTTTGTTTTGTGATACTCAGACTGCTGAAGAGTTCTGAAGAACTCCACCACTTGCTCCTTCTGTGACATTTTAGTGATTCTAATAAAAATATTTATTCAACTGATTTTATTTTAGTTGAAGCCTCTGTGGAACTCAGTGTCCTGGTTAAGGAGAGTATGGCTGTGCCAGTTTTGCCATCCTATATTACAAAAGCTATTTGCTTTTGGGATGCTCTATCATTGTGTTTAGTTAACCCTGTGCTTACATTATGTTTTTTTTTCCTACTAAGAGGCCAGGAAGACTCTTTTCCAGATCACATTTGACAAGTAGGCTGCAATGTTAATAATAACCAAGAGGGTGCAGCATAAGGTAACTGAAAAGGTTTTCAGGAATAGAATTATTTGTGCACTGTATTATGGCAAAAAGCAGCAGACTTCATGATGACCTCAATGAAGTTTTCTTATTTATTGGGGAAAAAAGTAAAGTGGATGTCTATCCCCTCCCCCTAAAAGTTCTGTATATTCTCTGCTGCTCTTGAAATATCTTCCATTGCACATTGAGGTTAAGCTGTGCTTTCATACATGCCGCGGAATGAAAATCTTAAATTTGTTTTAGCTATGCTTTCATTAAAAGAGGAGTATATGTACATACCCTTAGGTATTTTTGCATATTCATGGGACTGTGAAAGAAAGGACAATGCAGGAATGTTCTTTTCCCTGTTTAGATGTGCATTTCTTATTTTCCCATGCATTGTGCTGTTACTGTCCAAAAGAGCTAGGAGCTGACTCTTCTATTGCCTGGCAAATATAATGAGCTAATTTCAAACAGCCCAGATTTCAAAAAATAAAAAAAATGAAAAAAAATGTGTGAATAAATTTTATATATGCAGTAATGTTGTGATTTCATTATTCTGAGTATTTTAGCTTGCAGTGCCATGCACAGTTACTGTGGAGTAAACACTATCAAATTCAGAGCCAAAATAAAAATTTAAGAAACACAAAGGACCTTACAAGAATATAGCTACAATAAAAAGGAAACATGAATAACATGCAGCAAAATATGCAAGTATTTAAAACACCTGTGTGTGTGTGAGCATGCACACACACAAACACACAAATAAAATTGTCTAAGCAGCATCTTAAAAGGAGGTCCACTGAATGAGCCACACATATATTTTGGGGAAATCTAGTCTAGTTTTAAGCCTGTTCATTTGAACATATCCCCCAGTTTCTGTCAAACATATACAGTAGACATACCTGCTCAAAAGTAAGCACCACTAAACCAGTGAGTCTTACTGTTTAAGTGAGTGGATAAGGATTGCAGCCTAATAAATAAGACAAGTTATGTACTGTGTCGAAAAACTCATTAAAGGCCTAGTGTGTTGCCTCAATGATGATAATAAAAAGGCATGGATGTTTTGGAATGGGGAGTTGTGCAAGAATTATGAAACAGTTGCTCTCTTCCTGCACTGATAGCCTTAAACATACTGTAGCAGTGAAAGGTTGCTCGAGTGACAGATCTTCAAAAGAGCCACCTACCCAGACTAAGATCAAAGCACCAGGCTATTTTGCTTCCAGGCTGTTCTCCTGATTTGTTGTCCTCCTAATTAAACACAGGTGCATAAGAGGGTGTTCATTTCCAGTGATTTATCATCACTTTCCTTTTCCTTCTGAATAATCAGAAAATAGCAGATCATCACAGGGAGTCTATCTGACAAAGCAGTGTGTTGGTTGAGATAATTTACCATTTTCAGTTTGGATTGAACTAGTATACCATCTAAAAGACACACTGAAAAGAGAATTCTTCAGCTATAAAAAGATCCACCATAAACATGGATACAGAGAAGGTTGCAGAAGAGCTCTCTGTCAATGCAGAATTACATTATGAGAGGACTAGAAACATGCCTAGCTCTATTCTATGTGAAAAATTCAAATCTGGCACTACCTATGTTTGTATGCTGCAGAAATGAAAATTGAATTGGGAAAATGGTCTCAAAGCAGATCTGGAGACAGATGGATACAGCAGTCTTTTTTAGGTTAAGCAGGTTGAGAACTGGTATGTATCAGGTTGAGACCCAGGTTACTAGGAAAGTCCATATGAACTTCCTTTAGTTCCACAGAAGAAATGTAAGCTATAAAATAAGGAGGAGGGATATCTACATTTTGTGCTCTGAATGAACCTGGACAAATTTGTACCATTTTATTTATTTTTGCAAAATTTGTTGCAATATTAACAATTAGTGGCAGGATAGAAAGCAAAGAAGGAAGAACGGGTAAGGAGGGTTGAGGGAAGAAGACATGAGACTCAGGATATTTTCCTGAAGTGTGCCCTGATCTGGCCTTCCGAGGCTGCAAAAAGCAGCCACAAAAAGCAGCTTCTTTTTGCATCCTTGAAAGGGACCCATAGCTGTGGCGGTGCGGCTATATGGCACCCCTTCGGTGTTGCATCATTTGAATGCAGTTCTGGAGGCATGCCATGATGCTGCGCATCTCTGGAGCAGCGTGTGGCATCATCAAGACATTGCACCCTGACTCTGCCCCCAGGCCAGTCTCTCAGGCCAGTCTGGATGGCCCTTAAACACAGGAACAAGAATCTTTAATGGCATAGATATGTTGGTGAAACAGAGTGTGAGAGAAGGACACAAGAGGGTAATATCTCACATCTTGTGAATTCCCTTAGTCAGACTAGAACATATTTGAAGATGGTGCAATTTTAGACTTCAAGGAGATATCACCCATGAACCCTTATCACACCTCCTGAATCAAGAGAAAATTTAAGCCTTCAAGGTATTCATACACAACCCTCATTCAAATGGACTCATACTTGAGGTGACAGAAGACATACTTGGAAGCTACCAAGTGTGAACTGGCAGAGTATGCAATTTAAAAAATCTTTCTAGCCTAGAAAATCATCTCATGTTGGCTGAAGATAACTTGGTTGAGCTTTAACGTTTACTGGAATGTGCTTGATAATGGTTTCACTGTTAGTCCAGTAGTCAGACTCTGTAACAAGTTACCTGGCTGGTTGTGGATATTCTCTAGTTGAATGAAACTTGTAGTCTTCATGTTTCCTTTTACATCAAATAGGTATTTAGTACTCCCCAGGATTAGTGGCTATCTTTTGTGGCTTCTAGCCCTGTGTTATATGGAAGTCCATCTCAGGAAAAGTTCTTGACTTTTGATAGGATTGGTTCAGAAACATTGATGTACTCTACATTGATGTTAAGGTTCCTGTTCCATTAAGCTTCTTGCCAATGAAGAGAGAATTATCCAAACATTTCAATCAGGTCTGGCTCTCTTATTAGGAGTAAGGCAACTGTCTCTATCAGCATTTACTTAGGCATGGGGAATGTTAGCAAGGCTTTGGAGCACAGAGCTGTGTGTGCGATATGGCTGACTCTACACCCCTTGCCAAGACAACTGTGAGAGGCTAGGCACCCACATTAGCCTTACAGGAGAACTTGGAAGGCTGCAGCCCCACTGGCTCACCTGCAGCCAGGTGGCAAAATACTTTCCTCATGAAAATGTGAACCCTAACTAGTTGGTGCTTATGTGTATATTATGAAGGAATATACATCATAATATGCACATAGTATACTTCACATTATACTTCATAATATACACATAAGCATCAACTAGTCAGGGTTCACATTTTCATGAGGAAAGTGTTTCCTCATGAAACCAGGACCTGCCCAAGATATTTTACCACCTGACATCTTCCATTCTCTATGCAAATGTAACTCTGTCAGTTAAAGTTTAACAATACTGATATACTAGCACAGACCAACAAAAGCCACTTAAAACCCTCTTTACTAGGGCTGGAGGTACTGTCACCATCCAGGGTAAAATAATATTACTGTGTGTTGTTTTTTAAAAATCTTGTAGATATGTATTTAGATATTTTAAATTATCTGGAAGATCCTTTTTACAATCCTGTGATCCCATGGACATTAGGAAGGGGCAGATCCTCTCCTCTAAAATCTTTGAACACTCTCCAAACTCCCCTGACACCCATGATCAGTATGTCCTTAGAAAGGGGCAAAAAGGGACTTGGGGTGTGTGGCAATGCACAGGTTGGTCAGAGGACCTATATCTGCTACATGTAAAAGTTTCTCTAAGCTCTCAACTCAGGCTTCAGCACAGAATGAAATTTAGATGTGTTTTAGGCTCATATAATTCAGTTCCCTCCCATTGCTTGCAAAAAACGAACCCTCCTCTTCCTGCTCAAGTGGAAGAAACAAATCCACTGTAAGAGACAATGAGTTATATATTTTCTCTCTCTCTCTCTCTCTCTAATTTTTTTCCTCTGTTGGCAAGAGCCCAGCTGGGCTTTGGTTGTCTTGGAGTTCCTGAGATCAAATTGTTCCTTCCCCTTAGGATTACTTTAAAAAGAAGGAAAGAAAACCAGATTTCTAGCATTAAAGACATTACTTGGTCACTTGAATTCATTCACTACATATTAAAATAGCAAACCTTGATGAACTAGGGAAGATTTTCATGCAATCGTCCCCTGTCCATCTCTAGATCATGGTCATGCATTTAGGATTTCAACTTTCCCACAGAAATATTAGTTGACAGTATTATTTAGTAAACAAAGTTGTCAACATCTTGATATATCTCCAATTATCACTTCATTTGAAATGCTGTTATATTAGATATCTAATTAGTTGATTGATTTTGATGACAACTACACATTTATTTATTTTTAAAAAAAGTTAGGACAGAAGATGTGCACAACATTTCACTCATACAAACATACATTCAGTTACATTAAATTTAGAGAACTGTTCTTGTATGTTAGGTTTACTAAAGCACTTTAATCTGCTTAAACATTTATATCAGTCTTAACATTTTGCTTTGCACATCAAAGACTGCAATCCTGTAGTCGCTCATCCAGCAGTTGACTCCCATGGAACTTAAAGGCATGTAAGTATAGGATCGTATTGTAATTTAGATAAATTTCTCCCATATGCCTTGACCTCCTTTGGCTGCCTTGGCAAGAGATGAAAGCTTTGTTATGCACACAGAGTCATATTCCAAGGAACAGAATTAACATGAAAGTCCAGGTGATTTCATGAATATTCATTATGTACAGTTTAATCAGCTTCTGTTCATTACCAGTGTTTACATGGGAGGCCAACATTCAGTATGTAAATAAAGGTTTAAAAGAGATAGTATTGACATTTCTTCTGGTCTTGAGTCCTGTGTTTTCCACCTAACCTTCAATATTCCATTGGCTTCTTGCATGTGCAGATTACTGTTACTTAGTTTGTTAAAAACCTGCTGCTTCAGTATTGATATAATGAGTTCCTGGAGTATTCTGCTCTAACTCACAGGGACATGATGTGCTTTCTTCTCTTTAATTATTGCAGCTTCTAGCAGTGCTCAGTATGGCAACTTTTTGCAGTGTACTTTAATGTTGGTTGCTATTAGGAAAATGTACATCTTGCCATTAATTCCTCCATACAGCTTAAAATTGAGTCATCATTAAAAATGAAAAGTCCCTATTTAAAAGCAATGCTCTTCTGCAGTAAACTCATATTTTGCTTTTTATAAGCAATAAACCATATTCACAACATGGCTTTCCATGCCCTGGTTCTCAAAGCTCTGTTTTATGTTAACCCTAAGAATAATATTATTCAGAGAAGAAGATTTTCATACAGTTAGCATGCATCATATGGTGAGAGCTTAAATATGTTTACTCTCATGAATTCAGGGGGATCTCCTTCTGACTGTGGTCTGTGCATTTGTCTGGGGCTGCACATTAGTATTTGCTAGGCAACTGTCCTGTGTGGTTTCCCCCCACTAAATTTAGTTCAATTACTCACCAAGATCCTATGTGGCTGAACATAGCATAAGAGTTCTGTATGTTGAACTCTGTTAACGGCTCCTCTCTCACCATCACCAGGAAGTACTGTTGCACTGAGATATCTCTCCCCCCATGGCTATTGCTTTGCTTGAGGTGTGTGTGTGTGTGCATGTGCATGTGTTATGAGGAATCAGAAAGGTATTGGCCTAGATTTCCATAGCCAGACATAGACTGAAGATATCTTCCACTGAGATAGGCTGAGGTTCTCCAGAGATCTCAGCAGATGAGAACATAACCAGACACCTCTCTGATCCAGATTGCTCTCCACCAACAATAGAGTAACCTGGTAGGTGTGTGTTTTTGGGCTTGGGAGGGAAGTTATTGAACCTCAATACTAAATCTGGAGCCAGACAGGTTTTGGGTATTGTGAGAGAGGAAGAGAACTCATGTATGTCGTGAGGTTGGCCTGTGTATAATGCATTGGTTAGTTAGTGAATTGTATTTCTATCCCATCTTTTCACCAATAAATTCATGGAAGCATACATTATTCCTCTGCCCATATTGTTCTCATAACTCTGGAAGAGACTGACTGGCCCCAAATTGGTTTTCCCAAGTTCGGATAAAAAACTTTATCCCAGGACTTCCAAATTTTGTTGGCCAGCAATTTGTATCAGCCATAGCGAGCTTCAGTCCAACAATGCCTGTTGGATCACAAGCTGTTCAGACACACCGACTATCATATTTGATTTTGAGAAAACATGCATAGGAACTGTAGCATTTCAGTTCTAAAAAACAATGACATGAAGGAAAGCTCTTTGAAGTGTGTGGTACTTGCTTTCAAGAATAGGATTGGAGCCATGGGTTCATTTCAGTGAAACTAAGGAAATCAGTCAATGACCAAGTTACAACATTATATAACATCCTGCTGTATTTTGCAAAAGGCTTTTTTTTTGTGTGGTGTTTACCTTATTTGTACTTGCAGCAAGAATGTTGTTTTCAGTATTTGGTACCATATTCATTTTTTTTTTTTTAAAAAAAAGTATGTAGAATTAATGTTGATGGACAGTGATGCTTTGTTCATGACTGAGTTGGGATTTACATTCTGTCCCTTAGACCTCATTTGCTCTTGAGAGGGCTGTCATAAAATAAGTTGACTGGGAAGTGCTCGATGAGAACAGCTTGTGGATCTGAGTAATATCCTCCCACCCTACAATTTATTGCAATTGTCTTAATGATTAATTTGGGTGAGCTTACATGAGCATGACAAGCACATATACTTCCTGCCTGAGGAAAAGAAAGATAGTTGTTATTGCTACCATACCATCAATCTCCTTGGCCCTAAGCATCATTATATTGGACATATATCTGCAGGCAAGGACACCTGTCAAAAGCAAATATGGTATCTTATTGGTTATTTAATGATATAAACAATAAGAAATGCCAGTAGGTGTGTTAGCTGTCCTACATCTTATGACTGTTTTCTTTTCTAGAAAACTGAGTTTCTTGTATGGAAGTTTTTCACACTTTATTTTGGTTCTATAAATTGTATTCTTCTCCATAAGATTATATTTTACCAATTTTATATAATAATTCCTCATGCCTTGCATATGAGGACTCTTCCCTGACTTCCTTAATGGATAAGCTCTTGGTTTAGAGACAGATTGATTAGATATCATTATTTGGAAGAGCATCAGTCATTGGAAATACATAAGATGATATGGAAAGGAATTATGAGAGCCTTTTCCTTCTTGTAAGTTAAATTTGAAGCAGCACTTGTCCATTTCCACCATGTAAAGATTAATGAGCTGGATACACAGCAAGAAATCACTTATTTTTCTTTTTGGTACATGTTAATGTATGAAGCTAATCTATGAGGAGAAACCAAGGCAGCTTTAATATGACAACGTGTGCAGCTTGAACCATGAGCTAGCTCTTCAGCCAGGAGAACTGCACAATAGAAACTTGGGCGCGTTACAGACCGCCAAATTGCGGCGGTCTGCTGATGGCGCCGCTTGCAGCATTCAGGAGCCGCAGCTTCTAAACCGCGGGACTCTCGGACGCTGCGAGGAAGGAGCGTGGAAATCGCGCTCCTTCCTGTGCCCCGGAAGTGGCACCGCAAAGCGCAAGGCGCGCTTTCGGGGCGTCACTTCCGCCGCGACACATCTGGATGCTAGGCATCCAAGACGTCAAAATGGCAGCGGCCGTGTGGAATGGCCGCCGCCATTTGTTACGGACAGAGTCCGTAACAGGAGTAGGGGCGTCTAGAAGAGACGCCCCCTTTTTAAACTGGGACGTCCTAAGGACATCCCAAATGGTGGTCTGTAACCCACCATGGTTGTTTTTGTAGTGATACAGAGGACTGTCAACCCAAAGAGGATACAAGGCAAGAGGTACTATCTTATTGTCTGTGACATTCAGACAAAAGAGTTTTACATGACAAAAATGACAGAGCTGAGGGCCAAAATTATTCTCTGCAGCAGCTACCAGTAGAGACTTGTGGTTCCAATGTCAGCAAGATGGTGAATCTGCTGTGGATTTTAGTTTGAATCCAGTGTTTGATGGATTCCCAATATGGAAATTGTCTGGGAAGATTGAGGCATTAAAACAGCGGACAGATAAAAGACTAAGTATTATTCGGCCTCCTGTCCCTTCTTTGATATAAACTGTCGCTTCCTAACGTCACTTTTCAAAAGAAGAAAAGATGTAGTCTAGCCCCTTTGGCAAAAGCAAAATGGATTTCTCTACAATGGATGTCTGAGAAGTTTCTGATTTTAACCCCCTTTCCCTCACCAGATTCAATCCATGCACAATTGTGGTTATATTTCCTTGCTATAAGGTTAATTAAAATCATCAATCTAGATATAAGGAAAAAAGATGTTATTTGCATCTAAGAAACAGTCTATACAATTACTCTTAATGTCAGTGTGTAGGATGGTTGATATGTCAATATTATTTAGCTGTTTTCAACCCAAGGAAAAAGTTTAAGATAGACATAGACAGATTCTGATCAAGCATAGTTAATGAACAGTATAGTCAGGTGTCTTAACCAATTCATTATCAAGAAAATTGTGGGTTTAACCCAGGGACTAGTGAAATTAATTTGGTGCCTGAACTGGAGCCCTGAAAAATTTACATTATGGATTAAATTTAAAGTACATCTTCACATTTCATCAGAATTAAAGAAAAATGTATCATTTGTATCTCAGAATGTAAATGGGACTGGATGCTCATCATCAGCAATGCTTGTGTAAATACATGAATATGGAATTATGCCAAGTTTGAGACTGAAGAAATATTGCTGTATAATTCATGTTGGTAGTACATACAGTGAAGAAGAAATATTAAGTCACTGACAGGGTAACACTTTTCTATTCATAAAATGAACAACACTGTTTATTGAGGAGATTGACAAGGACAAGTCAAAATCATCAGGAAGGTGTATGACAACTCCTCTGTGAGTACCAGTCAATAGTTGGCACAATTTAGCTTAGGGAAAAGCGAGGAATAAGGGAAAGCATAACACAGGTTTTAAGAATTATCCGTGGAGGGGAGAAAGTAGATCCCAAAATGTTTTTTCTTCCTCTCACATAATACTTGGAATTTTGATTTTCTTCCACTGAAGCGGAATAATGGAAGATTCAGGATAAATGGAAGGAAATGCCTCTTCATACAGTGCACAGTCCACTTGTAATGGTGAATGTAATTGTGGATCGCAGTTTGAGAACTGGCATGGTGTAGTGGTTTTAACGTTGGACTGGAACTCAGGGAACCAAAGCTTGAATCTCAACTTAGAGAACCACCAGGTGGCCTTGGGCAAGTCACATTCTCTCAGCCTCAGAGGAAAGCAATGGCAAACCTCCTCTGAACAAATCTTGCCAAGAAAACCCTGTGATAGGTTCACCTTAGGGTCACTGTAAATCAGAAATGACTGGAAGATGCATAACAACCACAGAAGGGAACTCAAATCCATGGAAGTTCAGGCTTTCACAGCTACTGAACATATTTCCTCCAGATCATTGTTGCAAATATGAGCAATGCTAGATATACTACTACAAGCACTCATGTCCTATTTCTAGGCTTTTCATCTGTTTGGCCAGTCACCATTTCAGTCCAACCAAGACCAACAGGATGGAGTTGTATAAACTTGGCTTAGAACGTTAGTGTATATTTTTAAACTAGGCATACATGTATATTAAATATCAGCAAATCATTGAACCATGCTGATATTTAACAGTCTGGTGCTGACAGTACAGCATATCATCTAACTGTACATTTTCTTTATTTTCTTTAATGTTTTACACACAGTCTACGTATTGATGTCTTACAGTATTTTTTTTAAAAAAAATAGATAGGTCCCTTCCTGCAAGAATCAGGAAATCTGTAGTGACAATATTTTTTTTATCAAACTGGGATAAAAAAATTCAAATCATACTAAAGTAAAACAATATAATCAAACTATCAATACAGTTAATAGCCATTAAAAGCATGGCCACTAAAAAGAAATTTAAACAGTATAGCACCATGTGAAAGACCTTTTCCACCCTGAGCAATCAGTCCTCAAAGGCCTGCCAAAACAAAAATGTCTTTGCCCACCTATGGAAGGGTAGCAAGGAGGGCAGGTTGTAGTCAATGCAGGGAGGTAGAGACAGGGATAGTTAGGACTGAGCTTGAGGTCAAATTGTTAATTTAAATTGGGACCGAGAGTTAAGGGGTTAATTCAAAGAATGCTTTGAGAAGGGATAAAACATGTAGCATCTGACCACAAAATGCTCAGGAAACGAATTGCAATAGAGAGGAAGAGACCTCTGATGAACTGAGCATGAGAGAATTGAGAAGTGGCTTTTGCAGGTAAAGATATACCAGCGCCTATGACATGGTCAGATAAAAGGCATAATTTAAAATGTTGTATGTCCAGCTTTCCTTTTTAACCCACAAAAATGCACACAGGTGAACTGGGACCACCACACATAAGTAGGGGACAATTGACTTTTTGTCCATCTTCTGAAATCTCTCCCCTATGACATAGGGCTAAAAAATGGGAAATGATAACTTTCCATTGGGACCTGGGTAGGAATTTGGGGAAAGGAATGCCTGGGTTTTAAACCTCCCCTCCTGGCACATGGTCCTTATTTGATGCAGGACCCCGTATGTTTGTTGTTGATGTTGCAATTCAAGTCATTTCTGATTTATGATGACCCTAAGAAAAACCGATATGAAGTTTTCTATGCCTGAGAATATGTGACTTGCCCAACATCACCCAGTGGGTTTCCATGGCTGAATGGGGTGTCGAACTCTGGCTCCAGAGCCATAGTTTAGTGCTCGGACCACTATACCAGCTGGCTGTCTTGTATGTTTACTTGTAAATAAAGAAACAAAAAAAGAGAGGGTCAGTTGCATGCAATATATTTTAATCTCCAAACAAATCTCTTTAAGGCAGAGCTGGGGCAAAGCCATGGAAAGATTTAAAGGCAAGGTTTTGCATTGGGTGCAGAAAATAATGGAACACCAGTGTGAAATTTTTTTATGAGAAGCATCATATCATCTGAATGAATGGGACAGTTTTGGCAGTGGCATTTTGACTGGATTTTTCCAGATCTGGGATAGTAACTTTTGGACTACTAGTCCTAGAATCTGCATCCAGTATGGCCAGTGCCTATGCTGGTTGAGAGTTTCTGGGGTATGCCATTCAAAATAGTGACTTTGTAATTTCTTTCTTTGTTTTTTTTTAAAAAGCAGCAATAGATGCCACCTGCCCATCAAAATGGAATTGATGTGGTGATTTGAGAGGGGATTATAACTCCATTGTGCCAGTGCCCCGTGCAAAACCACTTACAAGAATCTGTTGCTTCATCCACTTAAAATAAGACTCAGAAACATGGGATAGTTTTGTACAGATAGAAGAACAACTGTACCCCCTCACTATCTGCCAGTGCTATCCTTAGTGTCATGGAAAAATGAAGCCAGAACTATCTGTGTATTAGTGGTCCAGGACCTTGAATAGCTTCTATGAATTTCAACCTAACACCTATAGTGGATTCACTACCTCACTCACATGGTACACATCAGATGTCACTGCCATGCAGGCAATGACAGGGTCTTGCCTGGGATTTTTAACTACTTCTACCATGTCACTTCAGAAGAACAGTGAAGATGTCATCCTATTTGGTCTTTTCAAAAAGGATCAGCAAGGAAATAATTTGAATATGAGGCAGAGAGGATAAAGGATAAAGAAGACCTTCATGTGTGAGTCTGTGTATGCACACACACACTGTTGTAATGTTGAATGATAGATGTAGCTTTTAGCTACCCGTACATGATGAGTTATTGCAAATGCCTCTGTTACAGAAAGTGACATTTCGGAGTACTGGAAAATATATGTAAAGCTTATTCTCTATTTTAAATTGTAAATATATGAATAAAGAATATTTTTTAAAAAAGAAAGTGACATTCCAAGAGTCATGTACTACAGATTTCATCATGATTAATAAGCATGCAATATCTTGATAGTGGTATTTTATGGTAATATGTCTAAGGGGTCCTGGTGGCATAGTGGTTAAATGCTGGTCCTGCAGTCACAATGTTGTAAGTTCAATCTTAGAGGAGGGCTCCAAGATCCACTCAGCTTTCCATCCTTTTGTAGGGTGGTAAAATGAATACCCATCTTGTTGGGGACAATTGGCTTACACATTGTAAACTACTTAGGGAGTGCTAGTTCACTGAAAAGCGGCATTGAAATGTATTTCCTATTGCTATTTTGCAATGTGAGATGTTATTTGGAATGTGACCATTTTTACTCCATATTTTTCACCCTATTATAATATTTTTATTATAGCTTTTATAATTAATTTTCTATGCCATGTTCTGTTATCTGCAGTGGATATAACTTGTTACAGAAAAGCAGGATGAAACTTAACTAGCATCTACTTAGTTAAAAAAGGTTTTAAAAAATTATGTAAGGTCTGCCATAAGACTCTGCCAGAACCACTTGTTCATGCCAACAGCTTTAAGTTGCTATCCAATTATAGGAAAGGGAAGCATTTTTTGTTCTTAGGGAATTGCCAATAAGAGTTCATCTGTCACTTGATTAAACATTCATGATACCAGTCAATCCAAAATGATCAGCTGCTTGTGACTTGTATTTTATTTGGAAGACCGGACATAATGTTTATGAGGTTAACACAGCTGTTGGGAACTCTGGAGCCATATTCAGCTTGAGGTAGAAGGAGAAGAAATATCATGGATGCTGAGAACATGATGATGTCTATCAGCTGTATGCCCTTCCTGTATCACACATATTAGTTACTTCCTTAAGCTTGTTATTGTCCTTTAAATCAATTCAAACTTGCTAATATCCTTCCCCAATCTCCCAAATACAGGACATAAAGCAGGGCTATTGCTATTCTACTTTAATGCTAACTTTTGTATGTTTCTAATTGTATGCTTTTAAATTGTAAGCCGCTTTGAGTCCCAGTTTTGAGGGGGAAAATGGGGTAACAACAACTACAATTTTATGTAAAAACAAACAAACAACCAAACCCTACATAAAACAGCCTGATCCTTACTTTACTGACTACTCCCTGGCATGGCAGGTAGAATTTGGAAATATCATTACTTTGGCTACAGGATCCAGAATTCCAGAATACTGGTGCCAGGGTAGGAAGGCTTCTAGTCATACTATTCCAAAAAACAAATCAAAAACAAACCCTCTTCCAAGTTCTGAAAGAGAGATAGAGTTGATCAGATCTGGCACCTTTCAGAAAGCGTCCCCCAACTCGCTGCTTGCAGTATCTGACTTGAGGGCCCCCAAATGGCTACTCTGTTACATTTGTAGTCTAATGTATAACAATGGGCTCCTCCAAATAGCCAGTGGACCCATTAAATGTTGAGTTAATCATGTTTCTTGATTGCACACCTCACAGTGGATTTTCCTGTCTCCCAACATCCAGGTCATGCTGTAAACATACCAGGATACTGTGGTGTGAGTGGGGCTTCCTTCCTTCCTTCCTCTCCATGCAACATCTCATTATCATTAGGAGTCACCAGATTGCCCAGAAGGACAGGTGTCCAAAAATTATCTTTACAATTTCAACTGTATATCAAATTGCAACTGTAAAGATAATTTCTGGGCACCCTGTATAGTGGAAACTGAGACAATAGTAATGGATGTAGAAAATTAACCCCTGCCTGTCTTCATTACTTCTAGGACAGGAGTTTAAAAAGTCAAAGCTAGTGACAGAAATTTGTGGATAATAAATTGGGAGAGGAAGTTTATTAGTATGCTGATGATACTCAAGTCTATCTCTCCTTTCCACATACATCCATGGAAGTTGTTTCTAAACCAGTTCATGTTGATAGTAATGGAATAGATGAAGGCAAATAAACTGAAGCTTAGACCAGACAAGAGGGATATTCTCCTAGTTGGTCACAAGATAGATCGAAGAATAGGGACTGGAACTGTTCTGGATGAAGTTACACTCATGTAAGTGTCTTCAAGTCATCTGTCAACTTATGGTGATTCCATGAATTTCATAAGATTTTCTTAGATAAGGAATGCTCAGAAGTGGTTTTGTCAAGACCTTCCTCTGAAATATAGATAATCAGACAGGGGACGAAACATCCTTGTCCTGTCCTTGTCCCGTTCTCATAGTGCAATAGCAAGAAGATTTTCATACGATGTCATGCTTATCTGGACATTATCCCATCCAAAAAGTGTGATTGACCATGATCTTTCAAAGGGCATCCCATAGATCCTGTCATTGCCCCATCGTTGAAGCGGCATTGCCCAGCATTTTTCATATATGGGAGTCTAGCATTATTTAACAGGCAATGAATCAACACTAGGATCAGGATGTGGGTGACCAGGCTGGCTGTACTATTAAGCAAAAGGAAGCAGATGATTTTGCGTGTCATGCAAGGGTAGTAAATTGCTAGTTATTTACTTTAGTATTATTATGATTTTATTGGCTGGCAGGGGCTACGGCATTTATGGAGGTTACTTTTTTGCCTCAGGTTCCTAAATACCTTGGGCTGATCTGGGCAGCTTAAAATTCTAACTGGAGGACTCAAAAATCCTTCTGATACTGGCTTAGTACTATAAATGACTAAATTACTATGCTATCATTTTCAGCCTTGTGCTCTCTGCCAGCTCCTTTGACAATGAACCTCTGTTCTCTTAGAAAATGTAAGTCTAACACAGCTCCAAAATGGATATGCTTTTTAAAAACATAGAAGAACACTGCTTTTATTTCTGCATTTTTATGCACAATAACCCCTGGTGCCATGAGCTGGGGAAGCATTATCTTTCTCATTTTGCAAAGAAGAAAATTGAATAAAAGGCCATATGAAGTGCTTAATAGCAGATACAAACTCCATGATGCAGTCATCATAGAAGAGTCCTGCTTCCTCAATCCCAGGACTCCCTGTTCCTTATTTCCTGATATATTTAGTTTTCAATCCCTCCCCCCATCACTCTTGAAATAGTCCTTAATTTGCTTTGCAGAACAAGGCTCTGTCCCCTTTGCAGTAATAAGACAGTCTCATCTAAAGCCTGAGCAGAGATCACCTAGGAAGAAATACGTTAACTGAGCATGATGGAAAAGATGAAGATGAGTGTATAGGAAAGCAATAAGTATTTTCTAGGTAATGCTCTAGCAAGAGAGATGAAATATAGGCAGGGGAAAAAAAACCAGGAAAGATTCACTATCACTGTTATTACTACTGTGTCTTTTTAGAAGCCATCAGTGGTTTGGTGGATTGGTAAAATGGTGTATAATGTGTTTTACAGACATGATAACCTAGCCTGTCAGAAGCGTGCAATGAAAGATTAACTTTCTCATACATTACTGTAGCCTTGCTATAAACCTCACTATTTCCCTATCATACTGTTTCCTTTCTTTTTAAAATATCCTCATGATATAAAGCAGTATGTCTGCATTGTTGTCACTGTCACTGCTATTGAAATTACTCTCTCACAGTAATATGGATGGAACATCACAAATATGAGTCTGCTGGGTTCCACATCATGGGAGAAACCAGTGTAGGCAGAGTAGGCTTTTCTCTACAGACATTCTTCCAACACATGGATAACCAGGGTGGGATCAGGTAGTGTAGATAGCCCTACACTTCCTCTTCACCGAAAGGTTAATCTTATGGCATGAACGCCCATGTAGTGTTCTACCATTATTGCCAGGGGTTGTTCTTCTATAGCAATTCTAGGCAAGTTTATTTAAAAATAAGCCCCACTGGATTGGGTGTACATCCTAAAGTGTGTTTTTAGAATTACGGACTTAGAATTGTGTGCCAATAACTACCACTGGTGACTAAAGTGACTGAAAGAAGAGTGATTTTTTTCTTTTGATGTAATGGATGACCACCTTACAGATATTAAAATGGTGTGTGTATGTATTAGCCAAGCAGGCTCAGTGGAAGGCAATGAAAAAACCCTGCCGGACAAATATTGCCAGGAACCCTATATGCACACGCACACAGTCAGTCTTCCATATCCATGGATTCAGCATCCATGAATGCAACCATCCATGGCTTGAAAATACCCCTAACCCCCCCCCCCCCCCCAAAGCAAACCTTGAATTTGTCATTTTATGTAAGGGGCAGCATTTTACTATGCCACTGTATATACAGTCAGCCCTCCACATTTGCGACTTTGACTTTTGTGGATTTGATTATTTGTAGATTTGATTAATATGTTCTCTCTATGAATCTCTAAGTCTTCCAGCACAACTTTGCCAGAAGTTGACCATACAATCTAGAGATTACTAGAGAAAACATTTCTTTAGGCATCTGTAGGTCCTCCAGCATGATCCTTTTTTTGAGGTTGATTCTAAGGTCATCCTCTAGCTGATATTGACCACAGAGTTGTGCTGGAGGATCTAGAGATTCCTAGAAAGGTGTTCTCTCAAGTAAAAATATTGTGTTTTTTATTAGCAGTTTTTCCATTTTCACAGTTTTTCCATTTTCACCCTTAACCACAACAGATGTGGAAGACCCACCATAATGGGACTTGTGCTCTTTCTTTCTTTCTTTCTTTCTTTCTTTCTTTCTTTCTTTCTCTTTTCTTTTGGAAGCACATTTCTTTTTGTGAAAAAATCTTTTGTGCATAAAATCACCCAGTGTTTTGTCACAAAACTGATGTCTTTTGCACAAAAGACAATTTTGTTTACAAAACACAGTAATTTGCACAAAAAAATTGCCCTAAAATGCATGCATGAATAAATAAAATACAGTCCACCCTTGGTATCTGTGGGGGATCCATTCCAGACCCCCTGATTTCAATGGCAGGTGTGACATGCACACAGCCACTAACACGGATGTGTGCATGTGCCCCCACTGAAAGCAACAGGACTTGCCATCCGCAGATGGTTAAATCTGTGGATACCAAGCCCACAGATATCAAGGGTCCACTATATTGTCACACTTGACTCCCCCCAACAGACTGTCTTGAGGTGCCAAAACACCCTACTGATCAACTCTGTGAAAAATTGTCATTATTTATATATCCCAAATATAAAGGTCATTTGGAACTGCCATTATTATATGCTTAATGAATTATTATGAATGAGAAAATTCATAACTTGAATTTAAACAGAGCAGAGAAATTGTTAGTTGGGCGAAAGAGAGAGAGAGAGAGAGAGAAAGGGAGAGACTCATGTGAATAATGAGATCATCTTGTCTTCTCAAGTAATTACTTCAATGTCTTGACAAATAAATAGTGCAGTAAAGTATTTTAACACTCCTTTCTTTTGAAGGATTGGAGTTGAAAGTTCTGGGCTTCACTCCAAAGAGTGAATTTACCTGTATTTGATGACCAGTACTGATGGAAAGTAAATTACCTAAGGGAATAGTGATTTCTTTTTAAAAAAAACCTCACACTCTCATATATATGACTTGTTCTTTTAAAGATATAGCTGTAACATCGTTAGTATAGTAGCTGACAATATTACTTGCTGTCAGGAGCTTTTCCAGTGCTAGGAAGGCAGTGATAAGCAGCACTGATAATTGGTGGAATGTATCAAGCACACAAAATCTTGCGGCTCCAGGGAGACAAAAATATTTTGGTACTTTCGGTACTAACTACTTAATTTATTGT
Organism: Sceloporus undulatus; assembly: GCF_019175285.1. NCBI lineage: Eukaryota > Metazoa > Chordata > Lepidosauria > Squamata > Phrynosomatidae > Sceloporus > Sceloporus undulatus. The sequence goes on from NC_056524.1 coordinate 185,709,027, forward strand.
GTCATGAACTTTACATAAAAAACCTTCTTGAGATGTAAATCATGTTAACACATGGAGGGCTAAATAGAAATGCAAGCAACATATTCTCATTGTTAGATGTGAATATTTTGTGGTAAAAGAACAGATTTATGATATATCTACACTCTAAGAAAGAATACAGTTTGACACCATTTCAACTGCCATGGCTCCATCCTACAAAATTCTAGGATTTGTAATTTTGTGAGGCACCAGCATTTTTTGGCAGAGAAGGCTAAAGACCTTGTAAAACGCCAAATTCTAGGATTCCATAGAATGGAGCTACAGCACTTAAAGTGGTTGTCAAACTGCATTATTTCTGCTGTGTAGATACACTCAAAGAGGAAGACACAGATCCACTTTAGAAAAGGAAATGACTCCTGCTGTTGGTCACATCTTTCAAAATTCAGCTGCTAAACCATCACAGTCATTTTAATGTCTACCCCTAAGGTATGGGACCACCTTCTTGGCAGTTCAAAAGTACATTTTAAATTAAAAGTTTATCACTGAATTCACAATTTTGCCTTCCTTAGGCTTGCTGACTTCAGCACATCCAACGGAATAAGCTCCATGGAATACAGTGGGTCTTACTGTCTTGCAATCATGAATAAAATAGTGCAGCCACACTTACTGACATCATTTGGCCATTTTCATTTTGGTAGATATCTTGGATGAAAACTCAGAAAGTATTCTTGATAGGCAAGAAATAGTTGAATGTATGTCCATTTTCTTGGATTTGTCTGATGCTTAGTCTGGACTGAGAGTGCATTTTGAATATTGCTAGGCTAGTATCACTTTCTCTACCCCTGTCCCATCTACTCATCCCCTCCCACCTTTTTTCTATCATGTAATTTTCTTTTTGGTGTATATGTATTGTAAATGTGAATGAAATGTATGTTACAGAATTGACTATAGTTTGGGGGCATATATGCAGAGTTACCATGGAGACTGGGGATGGGACAACATAATAAATGTATTTTAAAAAGTAGTTAAAAAAACAATAAAAGCTTAAATTTAAAAATATAAAATAATATGTTCTACTTCAGATGCTAAGCCATTAGACATCAATTAAGGAATACTATCAAAATGCCAAACATTATGGAATTTCAGCTATGCAATATTTTTAACTGTTAATGATCAAATATTGAATTCAAGCATCATTGGTTGTAAAATAGTGATATGAAATATTCAGTGGGCACATTTGGTGACCATTGTCCTCAGCCTTCCTGAGGACATCCATTCAGCGTCCTCATTGGAGATATTCACGAAAGCAATTAAAACTGAACTATTTCGCCAGCATACCCAGATACGATGTAAGATAATGACTGACATGCCCCTTGAATGAGATGCTGCTTTATTTCCCAATTATATTGTACTGTATTGAGTATTGTATTGCTGTTTGTAATTGGTAGTTATCATGCTGGATTTTAATGTTAATAACTGAGTCGGAGAATTTTAATATATACACTGTGATTTTATTTAGTCTGTAACCCCACTTAGATCCAACCAGGAGAGGAGGGGAAACATAAATAAAATTATTGTTGTTGTTGTTGTTGTTGTTGTTGTTGTTGTTATTATTATTATTATTATTTGTCATCAGAATTAAAGACAATTCTGAGGAAGAATTGTTAGGTGCCAATTCATTTCATCTCCAATTTGAATGAAACAGTTTAGTCATGTCTATTACTATATTTTAAAGAAAGAATAATGAAGGCAAGAACTATATACAGCAATACCTTTAAAAGTGCTAAAGAGCACATAAACAATAAAAGTAAAAAATTGAATTCTCCTGTATATGCAAATATGATGCTTATATTTTATTATAAAAATGGATGTATGTATCACATGAGAACCAGCATGGTGTAGTGGTTTGAGTGCTGGACTATGACTCTAGAGACCAGGGTTCAAATCCCTGCTCAGCCACGGAGACCCATTTGGCCTCAGAGAAAGGCAAAGGAAAACTCCCTTTGAACAAATCTTGCCAAGAAATCCCTGTGATAGGGTTCACCTTAGGATCGCCATAAGTTGGAAACAACTTGAATCACAATAACAACAATGTTGTACCTGAATAACACTGAAATATCATAATGCACGAAGGCTATTGGATTATTAACTCCATACAAAATCCAATGACTGAAATAAAAAGTTGGAACAAAATGTACTTAGTTCTATCCTACTTCATAGGCCTAACTCAACAATATGGGTATCTGATAATATTTTGCTTTTTATTTATTTTTATTTATTGCATTTATATCCCACCTTTCTCCCAAAACAGGATTCAAGGTGGGTTGCTTTGCTGAACGTAATCATATTATGGTAAAACATCAAAATTCTTCATATGCACTGTTTCCTTAGTATAGTGAGCCATTGCTATCTGCCAGGCTTTGGTTCCAGGACCCCCCTTAGATACCAAAATCATGTCCCATTTTATGTAATGGTGTAAAATGGTGACTCCTATAGATTTAATTTTTCGGGGGTGGGGGAGATTTCCAAGCCATCAGTGGATGCAGAACCCATGGATACAGAGGGCCAACTGTAAAATGTTGGCTAGACAATGCTACTGTTAGGTGGATTTATAATTGGTTGACCAATTGAACCCAATGGATGCTCTCCAATGGCTTCATTTCAATCTGAAGAGAAGTAGCTAGTAGGATGTCAAAAAGTTCTCTGCTGAGCCCATCTTTATCAATGACTTGGGTGATAGAATAAAGGACATGCTTATGAAATTTGCAGATGACACCAAATTCTCAAATTATTCACATTGTTCTTTCTTGCTGTAGAGTCAGGATTTTCTGCAAAGAGTCAGGAGAAACCTCTGACACCTGTTTAATGGGAGTGGCTGGGTGGGTTGATTATTTTCTGTTGATTATTCACATTGTTTTTTCTTGTCCTAGAGTCAGCACTTTGGACAAAGATCAGAACTCTTTTCAGATAAGATGACCATCAGGAGATTGTGCTCATTTCTTTTTTCCTTGATCTGTTTTCATAACACCTGAACAGAGCATTTGTCAGTATCATTAGATGAGCACAGGATAACTGGACTCCACCCCATGCCTTCCTGGATTCATCATGTCTAACTCCTGACATCTTCACAATATGCATTATTGTATGTAGATACATTTTCTGAATAGAGCTACCAAATCTCGTTCTTCTTTCTAGCCTTCTTTTCTAATCTATGTTATTTTATCCTGATTTCTCATCAGAAATAAACTTTGTTACACAAAATTTTACAAGAATGTTTTTAAACCTGGCAGCTTCTCCTTCATTTGGCTGCAATGGTAAGCACTAGGCAGTCCTCTGTGCATTTCAGCGCTACAGTTGTTTCAGGATGAGGATAGCCTTCTGACTTTCATTGTCTGTGGAGATCAGCGCACGCACACACACACACATCATTCTTGTTTGCATGACCAACCTTTCTGGTTTTCCCCCACTTGAATGTTTTCCTGATGTTCATTGAACTTTGCTGCTTCTGTCACAGCTATAAGAAAACAAAAATGACTGCAAATAACTACAGTGATCTGTGCTTAAACTACATCATGTTTGTCCCCCAAAGGTCTTTCTAAATTAAAGTGATATAAGGTACCAGAGAAACATGAGAAATAATTGCAAAGTGCAGTTTTCCTCAAGAATGTTGTCACTGGTTGCTGATGTTATGGATATGCTGATTTCTTCAGTTTTTGGAGGGATACAGTCTGCTTAAAGACTCCAGGTGCTGCTGTCTTATTAGCACCAACTTCATGGTCTTCACATCTTGTTACTGTCAGAAATACTCTGTCACTTTGTATTCTGTGACATGAAATTCTCTTTTAATTATGAATTTAGTCTACCTCTCACATTTTCCTCTAGTGACTCTTCCTTCACCTTTTGTGCAGGTAAAAAAAGATTTTGCTATCACACCCCTGGCTGACATTTTGTAACCCATTGCCCACGTTCTTTGCTGATACGTAATTAAAGAAAAAAAAAGTGGGGAAGAGAAAGTAAGTCACAGTGGAATTTTCTCTATTATTCATGACTGGTATCATATGGCATTTGAAATGTGGTACTAGGATACCACTGCCAGATAACTTAGGAAAAATGGAAGGGCTGGTCCATATATTTAATGGACCACAGACTGAACCTGGGGAGGGTTTCAAAGATATGGCCATATTAGTCTGTGGAATCAGTATGTAGAGAGATCTTGTAGCATCTTTGAGACTAACTGAAAGAAAGAAGTTGGCAGCATGAGCTTTTGTAGACTTCGGACTACTTCGTCAGATGCATTTGGGGAGGGTTTATTATATTCTTGCACTGCTTCATGAGGTTTCTGTTTCACTCTGTGAGCTCTTCACACACAGTGTCTCTGTGTGGTTGTGTTTCCTCCTCATCTGGTTTTCAAATATTCTACATGTGTTGGTAGATAGGTTCATTGACCATGAACACTTTCCAGCAGAAGATGACAATATATTCAAAGTGAGCCTTCAAAACATTATTGCATGCCTTCAAATTATATCTGATTTATGGCAACCCTAAGGCTATAAGATTTGTTCAGAATGGGTTTGTCATTGTCTTCTTCTGAAGCTGAAAGTGTGTAACCTGCATAAGATCATATAATAATAATAATAATAATAATAATAATAAATACCGCTTTTCAAAAAGATCAAAGTGGTTTACAAAATTACATAAAAATACATAATACATAAACGATTTACATAAGCAAATAAATAAATTACCTATACAGTACATAATGTATACAAACTAAAATTCCATCCCTCATCCCTTAACTAAAATACAACAATCATTAAACATTAAACAAAATTACACAAACAAAGCAATATTAAGTAAATTCAAATTACAAACAGATCACTACTATAGGTTTCCATGGATGACTGGGGATTGGAACCCTGATCTCCTGGAGTCCTATTCTAACACTCAAACCACTAAACCACACCATCCAGACATGTATCATTTTATTCTTCTGTTATGACATGAAGATGTTAACTCTGGTTCTATATTATCTTGTTTTTCAACTAGAGAAATCACTGAAGATAAGTAGTGTTGATGGATGCCAGTGAAGAACTTTTCCTCCTTTCCCAGAAAACAAGTGAAATATAATTTCCAGAATGGGAAAACAGGGCTCCTCTTGTTCCCTACTGGCACTGGTGATCTAGCATAATTTCTGAAAAGGGATGGCGATAACAAACTACAGTCACCTCTTCTTATAAACGTATTTTTTAATACACAGATTCACGCATCCACGGTTTGAAAATGTTCAAAAAAAGTATAAATTTCAAATATCAAACTTTGATTTTCCATTTTTTATAAGGGAGACCATTTTGCTATGTCATTATATTTAATGGGACTTGAGCATCCACGGATTTTGTTATCCATGGGGGATCTTAGAACCAAACCCCAGTATATAACAAGTGTCCACTGTACTTCCTAGCTTTTCAACAGGAGAATGGTCAAGATGTATACTTGCTCTTAAAAAATCTTGTCATATGCTTTTAATTGTTTAAAGTATTTCGAATATACCTCACTAATATTTATAACAACTTGATAAGATGAAAGTGTAATACCTTCAGATTGCAGATCTGAGGAGCTATGCCTCCCCTGTACTGAGTTCATGGCAACATTTTTGTTACTTTTAAACCAAGGATTTCCTCGTTCAAAGCTTACTCTTTAGCCACTACTGTGTGAGTTCTTCAGATGGTGCTCATATTTTAAGGTTATATATGTCTGCCAGTCTTTTTTCCCCTCTCGGGTCTTTGCAATCTGTGAATTTTCCCCTTCGTCCACCTTTTCCAGCTTCTTCTACTTCTTACCCTTTCCTCACTTTCATCCTGCACCTCGTCATTCCTTTGTCATCTCCATCTTTTGCCCAGCTCCATTCTCGTGTCCCTCCTGTACCTCCCTCCAAATCTCCATTTCAGTTCCCACAGCCTTCTCTCCTCCTGCTGCAGTCCCTTTGTGATTCAGTTCTTGTGGGCATGTCTCCATCTCTCTCAGGTTCCTGCCCAGTTTGAGTTTTAAAGATATGCTAGCCTTTATCAGCCATGACAATTCCCAGTCTTATTCCTGCTTGTATTTTTTTGGTTGATGCTTTGGTTCTCTGATGGTCTCCTAACAGCAAGTGTAGTGCAGTGGTTTGAGTGCTGGACTAGGACTCTGAAAGAAGGTTTGAATTCATACTCAGCTATGGGTGATCTGGGACAACTCACACTCTCGCTGGCTTAGAGGAAGGCAATGCAGACCTCCTCTGAATATATCTGGATACGGAAACTCTGTGATAGGGTCACCATAAGTTGAAGGTGACTTAAAAGGCACACGACAATAACAAGTTCCTCTTGTACATCAATTGTGTCATCTCCTCCACCTTTCATAACCCTCAGTCAGGGATGGAGGAAGTGTGACCTTCAGGCCACATGAAATCTAGGGCAATTTTTGTCCTTCAAGGTCAATGTTGGCAATTCTAATTGCCCCAAAATGCCCCATGAGGGTCTGAGAAGAAGGTTTGTCATGTTTTTGATGCCCCAAGCTATTTTAGCTTTCAAACCATTAATGACTTATGGGGATCTTAAGGTGAACCTATAATGGGATTTTCTTGGCAATATTTGTTCAGAGTGGGTTTCCCTTTGTCTTCCTCTGAGGATGAGAGAGTGCAACTTGCCTAAGGTCACCCAGTAGTTTCCATGGCCAAACAGGAATTTGGACCTTGGTTCACAGAATCATAATCCAATACTCAAACAACTATACTGTGCTACCTAGGAGAAGCCTTTTTCCACCAGGAAGGATGAAGTATGTGTGTTTCAAGCTTATGATTATCTTAAGACAAGATATCAGCACAGCCTGCATTTTCACCAAACATGCAGCACATGAAACATCATAACTATCTCATCCAGGCCCTAGCCAAAAATTCATTTCAGAGGATTGATACACTAGTGGGTACAGTCACATCCCTGTGCTTGAAGCTTTACATTTTCAACAACATTTAAAAGCATGAGAAAATCTGTCATTTATATGATGTAATTGGTTTTGACTGTTACAATGAGGTTAAAGAAAGCTTGCCTTTACATATACATTTTAAACTTAGAGGTAAGACACTGAAAGACCTCAGTGGCAACCAACAAATCAACCCCATGAGCAAAATTGTGAAGTGTGTGAAATAGCATAGAAGATTTGTGAAATGGAAAACTGAGGTAGAATGAGACTAACAAATTTATTTTCCTATTATGATGCAACACTGGATGTGAAACTGCAGATTTATAGAAATGAAAGCATGCTCCTTCTGCTGCCACAATACTGTTGAAATCCCAAAGAAAGAGACACTGCGATATGGATTTGTCATGCAAACCACATTCCATCCTCTGTTATGCTTGTTAGAGGTTCTGAGGTTTTCAGCTATGGTATTACTTTAGAATTTAGATGTAGATGACTTGCAATTCTTGCCTGACAATATTGTGAATCATGATCCATTGCTGTTATTATTTCAACAGGCACAGCACTCACTGTATTACAACAGTATTGTTTGGCTCCAGATTGCTCCAGTTCCTCACACATACAACCACATGTTTACACCACACACACACACCCAAACAACTATCATGAGAAATGCAGAATGCTATTTTCAAATGTAAAATACATCTGCTACATAGTTAGAATTCTTACAGCATTTCCAAAGATTGGGGTTTCAGCTCCAAGCCCTGCTTTTTAATTTTTAACTGTTCCTTTTAATAATTTGTGGAACAGAGGGCAGAAAGAAAACAAGGATTCCTGAAACTTTAAGGCAGAAGATAATCCTTCTGGGCATCCTTGTGACCCAGGACCATGGAGTGAATTGAATTCATAATGATGTATCCAGGGTAATGTAAGCATAATTCATGCAGGGGAGTGAAAGGGGGAGCAAGGATCCCTTATTGGGGATCAGGGAATAACATTTTGGTACATGTTATAGAATGGGAGAAAGAGTTCACAAAATAAATAGAAATTGCACAGGCTGGCAGAGCCAAGCAGTAACAAAAAGCAGAATATGGCTGTGCACCGACTTTCATTCCCATACTAGGCACAGGATGTAAACTAACAGGGATGGACTGTATTGAACAGCTCCATCCCCAGGCAGTACTCATCCTGTACCTGACCTGGGCTTCTTCCAGATCTTTTAAAGAATGGTGTTTCCTGTTCTTTAAAAGGTCTGGGAGAATCTCAGAATGGGTACAGGATGAGTACTGCCTGAGAATGGAGCTGTGAGATACATTATGTCCCTGTGAGCTTACATCCTGCATCTAGCATGGGAATGAAAGATGGTGTGCTAATCTCCAGTGTGGCTTTTTGAACTACAGCTCTTAGTATTCTGAGAGCTGTTGTCTATATTCTGTAGACTAGATTGAAAACATACTTGTGGGATATTTATCCAGGCTCTTTTAAGAAACCTACATGCAGAACATAGTTCACATTCTTATTTCACGGTCTTGCTGCTTGTCCAATCCCTGTGTATGTTCTACAGCATATTATCTGCAGCACACAACATTTAGCTTGCATGGAATAACCCTACTTTGCACATAGAGTTGATCACCATTTGGAGACTAAGAACTAGACCATCAGCTATGATCCTGGCCTCCCATGTTTTGAATACCCCCCCCCACCCATTTAAACACCTAGACGGGGCTTGCACCCTGCTTAATTGTGTGGAGATTATGAATGCCAGTATTGACGTAAAGATTTAGTCTTAGTTCCATGAAGGTTTTTAGCATTTTGAACTAACGGGCAAAAATGGATCCATACACTGCCATCAAAATTTCTGTCACCCTTCTAGATATGAATGCTGAAAGTGTAAAATGGAGAGAGCATCCTGTATCCGTGGCAGCTCTCTGCAATGAACTGTGAATTTCTGGGGCTCTGAATCATACAGATAATGGAGACTCTCAGGTTCCAAAGGTTTTCTTCCATGGGGCAGGAAGAGCAACAAAAATGACAATTGAAAGGATGTGACTTGTGTACTCCTCCTCACATTTATTCAACATGTGTAAACAGGGACGTCGCTAGGATTTTAGGAAGAGGGGGGTCCAGACTAAGTGCCACCATTATAATGGGGCTTGAGTGCGGCGGCGCAGCAGCACACACCATTCATTTTTCTAATGGAAGGAGGGGGTCTGGACCCCCAGATCCCCCCCCCCCCCGGCTACGTCCCTGGTGTAAAAAACATTGCACAGGACTCTTGAGGCATATTAATGAAGGAAATCCTCTGACAAGTTCTGTTCTAAAAGAGATGTGGCAGGAAATTCTCTGTAAGAAGAGTGAATATTATTTTGAAGCATGTGTGACTGATGATATTCACTACTAGGAAAGGAAAAAATATTCATAATTATTTGTTTCCAGGTCCAAAGATGGATTTCCAACTGTCAGGAAACTCCATTGGGAATAATAGTAGACTAGCAAGATTTTTTTCTGCATTTTACCCCTGGTATTCAGTATCCTGAAGTGCTGCAGATAAATTATTCTGGGGAAAAAATGGATTTTCCATGTGGAAAATGGGTTTCCTGAGTAGAAAATGTGTGCGTGCGTGTGTGTTCACAGAAAACCCTGCACATATATTTCTCTGCAGAATAATTCCTGTATAACACTTTGGGAGCTTCAAATATAGATAGAATTTGTTCTTGATAATTGCTGTCAAGTTGATTTCAGCCTATGATGACTCTATGAATGAGAGACCTCCAAGTCACTCTATAACTAATTGCCTTTCTCAAGCCCTGCCGACTATGGTTTCTTTTTTAAAGAAACTAATTTCAGATAAGGCATGTGTTATAATAAAAGGTTAACCACACTACCAATATAGATACTGAGATATTTAGAAAGGGGACAAGAGTGGATGGCTTTATAACCTCATAAAAAGGGTATCAGTTCTTTGCTAATTTCTTGGGTCAGATGCAGTGGCTCAAGTGGTTAAGATGCTGACTCTGTTGATTGCAAAATCAGCAGGTTGGCAGTTTGAGGCCTGGGTGCCCCATGATGAGGTGAGCTCCCATCACTAGTCCCAGCTTCTGCCAACCTAGCAGTTCGAAATCATGCAAATGCAAGTAGATAAATAGGTACCACTTTGGTGGGAAGGCTGGCCACATGATTACAGAGTAGTCTCTGACAATGTTGGCTCTTTGGCTTAGTAATGGAGATGAGCACCACTCCCTATGATTGGACATGACTTGAAAACCTTGTCAACAGGGAATACCTTTATTTCATTCAAAATGAAATGGGTATCATATTTAAATGACTCTACAAGTGATAATATTAAGAAATCAGGATTTAAAATTACAAATGTATCTTCATGATGTCCACCCTCTCTCTGAGACTAATGGTGCATCTACACTGCAGAATTAATGCAGTTCGAGACTGCTTTAACTACCATGGCTCAATGCTATGGAATTCTGGGATTCATGGAACATACAGTTCCACCAGTGATACCATATATTTGGCACTCTGTATCCACGGGTTCTTAATTCATGGATTCAAAGATCAAGGCTTGAATATATATACTTTTATATATACTTTTACACGTCAAATTGATGCCTTACCAGCATGTCTTACTAAACCATACCATCCCATAACTTTTCTTTTATGTTGGTCTTTTCATTATATAGTTCTTTGTATGAATATTTGTCCAGGTACTAAGTTGTGACTGGATGAGAATCTAGTGAGCAGACAGGTGTAGGCTATGGTAATGAGCTAAGTAGACCAGGTGATTGCATTAACTAATTAGAAAGGTATAATTGCCTTGTGGGTCTACTGGGTCTTGGGAGCATTCATTGAATTCTGCTCTCCATATCAGGATTTTGTACTATGCCATTCATATTGTTTTGCTTCAGTTTTTGAGACTTCTGTTAAGTAAAGTTTTGTTAAATTTCTTCAAACCTCTGCTGTCATTTTTTCTTTAATACTCACACCCCAACAATATTTTCTTTATATTAATTCTTGCCTAATTGGGCTTATGTTTTATCCCTTCATCTTGGGCTGTACACAACTTTTTATTTCATACATTATTGAGAACTCACAATCCAAATGTTACATATTCAATAACTATGTTTCTCACATTGGCACAATTACTGAGAGAAAGAACAATTTTTTAAAAACTCAATTCAGTATATATTTCAGGGTTTCTTTTCTATAGAACTGTAATATTGCCACCAGATTTTAATTGGACTGATCAATAATTGCCATTTTGGTTTTATTAATCTGCCTATATTTACATATAATTTTTAATGATGTTACTATATGAAAAAATGTCTTTGGTGAACATTGTCAATAAAAATTACTCTTCCATTGCCCAGCATTTCCAAGCTGTGGTTATGAATCTTCCAAAATGTCTCCCCCTTTTCTTTCTTTTTTTCTTTTGGTTAGTAAAGATCTTAAATCTTTTTTTAAAAAAATATTTTATACAATAAAAAATATGGCAACAACAATTCATCAGGCAAGTGTGAGTAGGACTGCAATACAATTCATCAAGGTTGCAAGTTGTAAAGAATGAAGACAATAATATGGAATCAAGCAGTGAAGCCATCATCTTAAATGTCATATTATGTTTTGCTTCCTTTACTTCCTCTTCCTTTTCTGCTCATTTTCAGCAGGGCTATTGGATACATAATTATTTCATAATGAGAAACATAGGCCCGGTACAGATGGGCAGTTCATGGCGTCCCACCATGAACTAGGGGTAGTTGAGGCTGGGCCCAGCACTCCTAGTCTGCCAGTAAGCCACCATCATGGCTTGCTGCCCTCCACACAGGCAGTGCCATGATAGCGTGAGCGTTGTGTGGCGCCTAAATGGCACTGACAGGAAGTGATCCATTGGCGCGCGCATGCACTCCAATCGCACCCTTTCCAGGAAGTTGTTTTAGGCAGCTTCTTTTTGCTCCCAGGAGGGAGCACATTGTTGCCACACTATTTGGTGGATGTGGTAATGATGCGGGGCTAAAAGGGGTGGCATAGAGCTTCCCGTCTGTCAAGCCCCATAGTCAGGACCTTGAAATCCAACAGTGACCCGGACATAGAGGCCTAATGTCCAGTGGTGCTGACAGAAGGAGCACTGAACTGTTGATTCCTGAGCCCAAGATATCTGTCACACCTCAATCTCATATACCTGATCCTAAGATAGAGATAATATCAATTGAGACCAGATCCAGAAAATCAACATATTCTCTTCTAAAGGCTTTGCACGTCACAGAATCAGTCCACCCAGCCAAGTGGAATACCTGGTACGAATTCTTAACAGAAAATTAATGTAAAACAAAAGATCAGGCCAAAAGTTTGCCTCTGTAAAGCTCCTCAGCAAGTGTGTGGAACCTGAAAGGCCTATTCAGTCTCTGTGAGCATCAGGGGTTCAATTGAGAAGACAGTTGTTTTAGTTTTTTATGGGTTTCTCAGGCTATGTGGCCATGTTCTAGAAGAGTTTATTCCTTATAGCCACATAGCCGAAAAACCCACGAAAAACTATGGATGCCAGCCATGAAAGCCTTCGACTTCACAGTTGTGTTTGCTTCCAAGTCATTTCTGAAAGTAGGCGCTTCCAAATAAACTTGTAGTTTGTGAAGTCAAAAGCTTTCATGGCCGGCATCCATAGTTTTTTTGTGGGTTTTTCGGGCTATGTGACCATGTTCTAGAAGAGTTTATTCCTGATATTCCTGGCTTGTAGTTTCTTTTTTGGTTCTTGGTATTCAAGTGCTATCAGATTTTGTTTTTTGTTTTTTTACTCATTACCTTCTATGGCTGGAAAAGATAAAAACTTTTTAATACAAACTAGTCTGCTTATACATGTTCTAAATAATTGCAAACAGTTTAATTTGTTGAGTTCTAGCTGACATGTGCAGAATTAACATTAAGGAAAATATGATCAGTGCACATTGAAGAATATTGATCTAATGCAAAGGTGAAGAAGCATATTAAATTTATTTTTTAAAAAAGCAGTACATTTATCATTTCATTTCCAGAAGCTCTAACTTGATTGCCAGTGCTAAAGTGGCTTCGTGATCAGAAAAGATTTCACTTACAATCGTTTAGCAACTGTGACGTCTTTTACTTCAGTCAGTTCAACTGCTGATGCTTCACTTCTCTTTCTTTCTTTCTTTTTCCTTTTTTAAAAAAAACTATACTTTCCCCCAAAAGGCCTTCTTTCTGTTGTCATCCCCAGGAAGCTGTGAGTAATGTTTTCTCTATTGAACAACTTTCATAATTCATCCCGCAATGCTCTGGTTTGCTTTTCTATTTTTCAACAGTGTACTGTTGGTTAATGCATTTATGCTGAATCCAATAAATCAGAAGTATGCCTTCTCCTCCACTCATATCTCTGCTTCTTTCATTCCTGCACCTAATTCTTGCAGAAAACTCTGTGCAGACAGGTATTGGGACTCAGGACAAAGGACCTATCTGGTTAAAAAGAGTATTGTCCCATGATAAGTAAGTTTTAAAACCAGTGCTTGCAGTGAACTGGCAATTATAGGAGGTAGAATACTGGGAAAAGTTAATTGTGGGGCTGTACAGATGGCCCCAAAAGGAGCGGTCGCTCCTTTGCTCGCCGGATCAGGACCACAGCAACTGCATGCTATGGCCCAATCCAACATTTTTCTGCTCCCAAAAGAAACAACAAAACGTTGCTCCTTTTGGGAGTGGAAAAAAGCCACCCTTGCCACCACTGTAGAGTTTTTGCTGCATTTTTTCAGTGCAGTGTATCTAAATGGTGCACCGAAGAAACAATGTGGATCCACTGGCCGTCTGGTCATCCCAGTAGCTTCCCAGCAGCCTGGGGCTGGAGTCAGGGCATGTGGTCACTATTCCCCCACTCCATCCTGATGCCAGACCTTTTGGCCAATCTGTACAGCCCCTAAGATGCTTCCTCTTTCCCAGGATGGCCCTTTGATTTCATACCAGTAAGCCTTGCTCTCTAGAGCCAGCCAAGTCCCACACAATCTTCCATCCCACCCCAAAGGCCTAGTTCTGAAGACATAGACATTGGGGCCACTAATGTCAGGTCTGCATGGGCAGAATAGTATGGAAACAGCTCCAACATCCCACTGTTACCTGGGGCCCTCTGTTGCAATACTGGGCAGCTATTCACATGTAATTCCCACTGTGCCATCTGCTGCAGTCACTGTCACTGTGAATCACTTTCTCTGAGGCACCCAGTATCAATCACATGGTTGGGAACCTCATTCTGACCTCAGGCCAAGTGAATTGCTGCTGCTACAGCAGCTGGCACAGCAGGGTGCATTGTCAGCAACTGCCCAACTTTGTAATAGTGGGCTCTGGATCTTATAGTAAGATCTGATGCAAAATGTGAATGTTTAAACAATGTTTTAAGGGGAGTATATGGCAAACATGGTGCTGAACTGGCTGGACATTATAAGGACTGTTCACACCAGAACTGGGGATTGGACCTTGCATTGTCTGGAGCCATTGCTGTGGGAATGTGGGGGGGGGGGGATGCTTTATTTGATATATGTGGACAACTGCTAAGAATTCTTAGCTGGAGAACTTTACTCCAGTCCCCTAAACTACAATGTGAAGCCTTTACGGTTGTTTAACTTAAGTCCTCCCCTTTAGTTCCTTTATTCTCACTTTAGTCCCCCCCCCCTTCCTTTTTCATCAGGGACTTCTTAGGCTAAGGCTGTCTGCCTCTTTTACATTGCCAAGGTGGAACTGATACACGTGTAGCGTATCTCTTGTTTCCATGCAATGATTTTGAAGCACAGTATTAATTAGGCTATTTTTCAGCAGTTGCACCTTCTCCCTCCTTTTTCTTTGTGCTACAGGGCTTTTCTGGTGTCTTTAAAACAAAACAAAACCTCTCTGTACATGCAGTAGGAGTTATATTGTTCATGATACGTGATGAAATTTCACAGGAATAAACCAGATCAGTCTCTAGATATATATTCAGAGGACTTCCCCTCCCTCAAGAGTGTTTTGCACATAATGATTTATATGAGCAGTGGCAGACTTCACCTCGATTTGCAGACTGAAGCATTTGTCAAAGTGAAGAAAATATTTCATTCATTTACAGGCACAGTAATGTCACGGCTCCTATCAATACTGAAGCCATTTCTTCAACATTCTTACTCATCATTAAGGTTGCAGTCTTGCAAGTACTGATTCAGGAGTAAGTGTCACTGCTCTTAGTGGAATATATTTTCTGATAAATGTGCCCAGGAATGCTGCTTTAATGCTTACATGATCCTTTTGAAGATGATAGAGGCTGAAATCCTAAGTATATATAAGTAGTAAGCCTAGTCAAACCAAACACATTCCGTCTCTGTCTTTTCTTTTTTCCTAACTTTCCCTCTTGGAGAAGTAGTCCTTGCTCCATACTGATAAGCTGGGGTGGAAATTAATGGAGAGCTTTCCTCTCTAATTAAGATGTGGGGCTATCTTCTATGAAAAATATCCTTTCATGATAAGCTGAGGGTCAACACTCAGGGCTCTGGGGTAAAGAAGTGGGCTTTTCAGAGATTTGTGGTTGAGGCCTCATGGGCCCTAGCTTTAATGTGCCCTCTCTTTTGAATCATAGGTATCTGAGAACAACTGTGCAAACAATAATATCCTCTTCTTGCACAAGGTTCTTGAGAGTTTAGTGGCTGGGCACCTACAGATGTTCTTGGAGAAAACAGATTGTCTCTTTACATTGACCATGGTATCCCACTGGGTTAGCTCTGTCAGATGGGAGTAGAACACACTGTGCTCAGTGGTTCTGTTCTCATCTAGAGGCCAGTTCAGAGACACTCTAGACAACTGCTCAGCCCAATTAATGGCCACCACACTGGCCATTAAGTAATGGAGTGCCACAGGCTTCCAGGTCATCTCTCATGCTGTTCAATATCTATATGAAGTTGCTTGGCAAGATCATTAGGAATTTTGGATTTGGTTGTCATCCGTATGTGATGATACTCAGTTTTCATTCTCAATTATGTTTGAACCGACATGTGCTGGAGCAGTAGCTAGATGGCTGAATGGATGAGAGCTGATACACTGATGGTGAATCTGTGCTGAGCTGATACACTGATGGTGAATCTGTGCTGAGCTGATACACTGATGGTGAATCTGTGCTGGCCCCTTTGGTCTCTTCCAATTCTCTAATTCTATGAATCCTTAAAAGATGCAACTTCTGTGGACTGGTGGTGCTCACATCTAGGAACTGAATAAGAGACCTGCCTCAGATGTGTATTTTAGGAATATTTCTTCATTAATCTCTGTCTCTGGAGGTCTAGATGCACTCTGTGGCTTAGGATACTTGTGGTCAACCTCAGCTGGTCCACTATGCCTTTCTTCAATTGAGATCATAGAATCATAGAATCATACAGTTGGAAGAGACCACAAGGGCCATCCAGTCCAACCCCCTGCCATGCAGGAAATCCAAATCAAAGCATACCCAGCAGATGGCAATCTAACCTCTGCTTAAAGACCTCCAAGGAAGGAGACTCCACTACACTCTGAGGGAGTGTGTTCCACTGTCGAACAGCTCTTACTGTCAGGAAGTTCTTCCTAATGTTGAGGTGGAATCTCTTTTCCTGTAGCTTGCATCCATTGTTCCAGGTCCTGTTCTCTGGAGCAGCAGAAAACAAGCTTGCTCCCTCCTCAATGTGACATCCTTTCAAATATTTAAACAGGGCTATCATATCACCTCTTAACCTTCTCTTCTCCAGGCTAAACATCCCCAGCTCCCTGAGTCGTTCCTCATAGGGCAAGGTTTCCAGACCTTTCACCATTTTACTCGCCCTCCTCTGGACACGCTCCAGTTTCTCAATGTCCTTTTTGAATTGTGGTGCCCAGAACTGGACACAATATTCCAGGTGGGGCCTGACCAGAGCAGAATACAGTGGCACTATTACTTCTCTTGATCTAGACACTATACTTTTATTGATGCAGCCTAGAATTGCATTGGCCTTTTTAGCTGCCGCATCACACTGTTGACTCATGTTCAACTTATGGTCTACTTGGACTCCTAGATCTCTTTCACATGTACTTTCATTCAGCAATGTGTCTCCCATCCTATATCTGTGCATTTCATTTTTCTGCCCTAAGTGCAGTACCTTACATTTCTCTGTGTTGAATTTCATTTTGTTAGCTTTGGCCCAGCTTTCTAGTCTATTCAGATCATTTTGAATGTTGGTCCTGTCCTCTGGAGATAACTTAGCTACAGTAGGTAAGGTTGCAAGTTCAAAATTGTCTGAGGTTCTGAGGTCTCCAACCCAAAACCTGAGACCTAAAGATAGCCTCTGGTAATGCCATTAAGTGTTATGCATTAAGTATCAACCATCATTGTTCTCAGCTTGTCATTCAAACACACTGAAATACACATACTGAGAACATATTTTCTTGTTTCAAAATTAAGATAGAAACCTTAGCTAAAGGAGCTCTTCCCAGATCAAAGTGAAATGAAAGGATTTTACTCTTTCTCACTTATTTAGGGAAAAAGAGTAAGGGACATTTAATATATCCTTCTTGCTTCTAGACAGAAGATGGATGCTGCACACAGCAGGGAGTGAGTACTGACACCACAATGACTGAGAGAGGATGAGGAACCTGACTAAGTTAAGTACACAGACCACAGACCTGGAGAGCCTTTGCAAGTTGCAGCAACAAATCAATTAAGTCTGGCAAGTTGTAGCAAGCTGCTGAACTCCTTTGCACACAGAGCTTCCTTTTACCTGGAGATGGGTCCACCAAAACGAGAATTTGCACTTTCATCTCCTGTATGGAGATGACCCACAAAAACTGGAGACACCAGACTAAACCTTGAGATCTGGCAACCAACACACTAGGCTATTGTTACTAGCTCCTGATTACACTATTATATGGAGCTGCTGCTGAAGACAACACAGAAGCTGCAGCTAGTGAAGAATGATGATATGCACAAACCATATAATAATGGTTTTAAAGGGATTCTACCAGCTGCCAATATGCCTCTGTTCCAAATTCAAGATGCTAGTGATAACATTTAAATCCTTAAATGGCTTGGGACCATAATAATTGATGGTATACCTCTCCTTATATATTCCAGTTTGAGGACTGAGGACTGTTGAAGTGTTGGGCTTCCCTTCAGGGTTTGGTGTGGCTGCTGCCATGCTGAACCCTGAAAACATTTTTGCAGTTGGGGCTGTAGTGGTCTGAGTGTGCAGGTGGCTGAGGGGAGGACAACGCAATTAGCGCCCCCTGCACCAGGTGACACCAATCTCAGGGACACAACTCCTGTGCCCTGTGGTGGAACAGTCTCCCCTTAAAGTCCATATTAGTGCCAATGCTGGTGTCATTTTGGCGCCATGCAAAAACATGACATTTTGTTAGAACCTTTGAGTCAGTTGATTTAATCCAAATTTGTTCATATGCTTAAATTCTAGTTATCTTAAATTGCTTTAACTGTTTTATTTTAACTTATCCAGTTGTTTAATATCCCACACTGTTTTAAATTGTTTTGAACTGTCAAAATTGATATTATTGTAAGCCAACTTGAGATCCTTGGATGTAGGGTGGGATATAAAGATTTTATTAAATAAGTAAAGAAAAGAAAGCCTCAAGTCATACTAAAGAATTGTGTATGGACTTTTACTTTGTTTTTACTTTCCTTGGGGTATCTTATGAATTACTAAACTAAGTAGCTGTCCAAATTAAGTAGGTGGAACATTGGCCCAGAACAGACGGGCCGAATGCACCATGGTGGTGCCGATACTGTACTAGGGTTAGGGACTGCACACCAACCCTAACCCTAGCACGGTGTGGCTATGGAGTAATGGTGGTGTTCCGTCCATATGGGTGCCACCATTTTGACGTAAGCGACGCGCATGTCACCGCACGCAGATGTGAGTTAATATTGCCTTTAAAAATACTTTGAAGGTTATTTTCAAGGTCATATATCACTGCTTAACCATTGAGTAAATGACTTTCAGGAAAACTGGGTATTGAATTGCCTGGAAGCATTCGCAACCCTGTGCCCATTGTCCACCATCTACAACCTAATGTGAGTGCTTGCTTTTAACACAGTTATGCAGTTATAAGTGAAATAAGAGACTGTGAGATGTGTACAGTGTTTTAGGAGCCTTCATAAACTCTAAATAATTTTAACATAAGATTTCTTGTCCCTTTCTGAATCAAGTCTTTCACCTGATGTAAAATAAGGACCTTGCCACCATCAGGTATGTGATTTGCCAAGAAATTAGCAGACTTGCTGAGCCAATATCATTTCCCCCTTCTTTCAGTGTGATGCTGATTAATAATAAAGCTGGATGAATGTATTTGCATTTGCATCTATTTTCAGGCAGCCTTGAAATATCCTGATGTGAGGACACAGTTGGAATGACACAAAGAAAATAAAGGTGACATTGACATTTAAAGCAAATCTTTTGCTCTGAATGGTGAAAAGTGCCAGAGGCGAGTATGGGGAACATCTGTGCTTACCTCTAGGTACAATTTTGGTCTTATGTAAGCAGGCCTTATTTCTTACATTAGAATATACTCTAGATGTTGTTATTCTATATTTTTTACTTACCTTAGGCTGATGGGTAATTAGATCATTCATGTTCCCAATAAAGGAAGGGACATCTTTCAGAGGCAGAATGCACTAGGGATAGGGTGAGCAGTAGATGCAGAAACATTCAACAGGGGAGTTTATCACACTGAGAAAAAAGATGAGAGCACAGAGGGATGCTGCTGTCAATAATCACGCAATTTGACAAAGATTATCACACTATGTCGCACGACATCGCAAATATTCCATGATTATCCTTTGAATAAAGAAGAAATATAGTGCCGTTTTTTATTCATGGGATTTTCCCATGAATAAAAACAGTGCTATAATTTTTCTTTATTCACGGGATAATTGTAGGATATTTGTGATGTTGTGTGATGTCACGTGATAATCTTTGTCAATTTGCACAATATTGACCAGAGCATCCCGCTATACTCCCATCTTTTCCCCAGTGTGATAAACTTCTACGAGAACATTCCCTGACTGAATTACAGTAAGCAAAAGTGAGGCTGGCACAGCTCACTTCAAACAGGTCCCCTGATATCTCTCTTATTCTGTGTGCCTACCTCTGTTTCGCTACATACCTGCTAAAAGTATTGCTACAGGAAAGTAGGGTGAGTAGCAAGCAGGGAAAATTAAAATCTCTAGCTTGATTTTCTTTTCTTTTTTTCTGGATCCTACTTGCATTTTCTTCCCATCCTCTGCTTGTTGAAACATGTTGAGTTGTATAATTTTTATGATTTTTTTTAATCAAAGAGAAATCTGTGTGATTTTTTAAAAATGCATTTTCCTCATATGTGCACTTGTGCATATTGCCTATTCCTCTGAAATATCCTGTAAGCTTTACAAATATGCAAATTATTGATGGGTAGTGGGCTTTCATCTGGAGACTGCTGAAAACAGTGAAACTATCCAACAGGCCAAAAAGGAGTTTAAAGAAGATGGAAGATGCCCAGCCAGCTGTCTTCTGGCTGGAATGATGGTTTCAGTGTCTTTTCTTACTAAGGATGGTTGGTCTGGAGTGTACCACTCATAATTCCCAGTAGGAAAGATATTCAAACCAAAGTTTCCAGACACTGTGAATCTGAACATCTGGAAGGAAATATTAACATTCATATATTATTGTATATTAACAGAGCCAGCATGGTGGAGTTGTTTGGGCATTGGACTCTGACTCTGGAGACCAGGGTTTGAATCCCAGCTCAGCTATGTAAACTCACTGGGTGACTTTGGGCAAGTCACACTCTCTCGGCCTGAGGATGGCAATGGCAATGGCAATGGCAACCCCCCTCTGAAGAATCTTGCAAACAAAACCTCATGATAGTTTCGCCTTATGGTTGCCATAAATCGGAAATGACTTGAAGGCGCACAACAACAATTAACAACAACAAATTAATGTGTATTATATGTTATTTTTAAAAACTAAAACATACATTTTAAACTGATGTTTTAATAGTCTTTTGGCTTTAAATATGCTGCTGCTTCCACTGCTGTTGTTGTTGATGGTAACACTTATCATTGTGGGAGACTTCTGTGTGCTGTCAAATCTTATTCAAAATGAAATTTCCCTGCTTTTTCATTTTTCATTTTTTTATTCTTTATAGGTGGAGAAGTTATCACCCATGAGGCATAATGCTTGCACTTCTACAGAACAATGCATCCTCATATGTGTGAAAACATTCTCCTAGGAAAAACTGTTGTTACTTTGCTCAGGGCAAAAGTCTCCTATCACACAGTAAGCATAAACACCTTCAATGCTTTCAGTAGATAAAAGAGACTCGGCACAACATTCACTACCATAGATGATTCCAAGCCAGCACTCAAAGGTTTTCCTCAATGCTTGTTCAATTGCTCAGATGACTTAGCCATTAAGTTATTTGATACATAGTTCTTTAAAAGACATGGCTGGAAATAAACACTAAACATATTACACTCCTAAAATTTCTGTTTTGCTAAAATGATACCAATCTATGGAGTAAATTGTCCAGTGATACTTCTGTCTGCACTCAGGAGAAAATGTGTTTTATTTTCACTATTTTTCCTCAAGACATTTCTCTCCAGATGTCAGACAGTGAAGCAGTCTGGCCTCTTCCTCTAAGCCTTTATAAATATGTGAAGAACTGATAAAAACAGTGCAGTACAGAGACTAAACTTGTTAACTTTATAAGTTGCCAATTTTTTATCTCTCTCTCTCTCTTTTGTTTCTATTCTTCATACTAATAAACAAAACCCTACTTCTGCATCCTTTTTGCAATCCAAAGCTTATTAAAATACAAACATACTTTATTCTAACGTTATATGTCTGCTGGTTTCATTAGATAAAATTAGTTAATGTTTAGTTAATTATTTTATTTAACTTTATTGCATCCATTTCAGCTGCCTGCCAAAAGTTCCATGGCTTCCTGTCTGGGATTATCTGAAATGCTGCTGGAGCATTTGGTCATAAAATGGCTGACCTTCAGCAAAATTACAGTGAAACTGGTCAAGTGGAAAATTGTATAATGTTAAAGCTAGCCAGGTTCAGTGTATGTATGCCATAACAGAAGTAATGTGAAATGTTTCAGAATTGAACTTGAATTTCTTAAATGCTAACCTCCTCCTGATGCCAGTAATGACCAGAAGTCCATTGGTCTCCTTGTCACAGGGTCACACAGCAGTGAAGGGAGGTAAACAAAATATGCCAGCTCTGAGCTGCCTGTTTCTCCAGTGCCTTACTTCTTTCGCAGCTGATGCATTCACACTCTTCTTCCATCTCCCACTTTGTTGTTGTTGTGTGCCTTCAAGTCGTTTCCAACTTATGGTGACCCTAAGGCAATCCTATCATGTGGTTCTCTTGGCATGTTTCTTCAGAGGGGGTTTGCTATTGCCATCCTCTGAGGCTGAGAGAGTGTGACTTGCCCAATGTCGCCTAGTTGGTTTCCATGGCCAAGCCAGGATTTGAACTCCGGTCTCCAGAGTCCTAGTGCAATGCTCAAACCACTAGATCACACTGGCTTGTCATCTCCCAGTACCACCTATGAATGAACACACTTCTGGCCAATTATCTCTCTTCACACTTCAAGGCACAATCCTGGACACTCAAAAGAACTCCATTACCACACAATGAGATTCAGGTGGCCTAGGGCTCATCTACATCAACCAGATACTGAGAAGCCCAGAGTATTCTGGTTTTAGAGCTGTCCCTAATTTCTCCCATTACCTCTCCTGCACTCCGTAGCGATACTGGGAGCTGTCTACCCAGGCATTCCTGCTGTGTTGTCTAGCGCCACTGGCATGTGTAATTCCTTTTGAGGTCAGAAATGAGGCACCCAGTGTGGATTATATGGCTAGCACCTCATAGTGACCTTAGAAGGAGCAACTCGTGCCAGTGGCAGCAGTGTCCAGGTAGCACAGCAGGAGACGTGCGTAAGCAACTGCTGAATGTTGCAACAGAGGGCTTTGGGTTTTCCTGCAAAATATGGAACAAACTGGTCTAAGGGAGGATAGGGTGGATTCATGGTAGAACTGGCCATAGATTGAGAAGACATTGCACACTTGAACTGGAGATTTGACCCTGTGTCATGAAGACAGGCTGTCATGAGGATGAGGAGAAACCATTTTATTTGGCCCATATAGACATGCCCCTACTCTAATTCTGATTCTACAGGGACCAAATCAGTTTTGATTTCTAATGATCCAACCTTTAGAAATGCAGAGGGAAGAAGAATAGTAGTCTCTTCTTTGCTAGACTTGGATTTAAGGAGCTAAAATCCAACAGCTAATAATCAAATAGTTAATAGTCAAAACCAAGAGACTTCATTGCTTTCCTTGTTAGTTTTACAGAACACAGGGACACAATGTCGGCCTAACAGAATTGAGAATCTTTCTGGTTATAAAAAAGTTAAGAGGATAGAATGTTATGAGAATAATTTGTCTGGTGTACAACATCTTTTCTTATCAAGGTCTTCTTTACAACAGTTTAATAGAGGCCAAGCACCTTTCACAAAAATCCATGTGTGTATTTGCATTCTTTTGTGTCTTCTGGAACCACAGCCTATGCAATCTAATAGACAGAACCAATTATGCCAAACTTTTCTATCTGATCATCAGCCTGCTGGCAGAGAGGGAAGCAGCTGGCCTACTTAGATGTCTAAATCCAGCCGGAGAACCAGGTTTCAGGGCTAGCAACATTAGACTGAGATTACTGACTCAAACAGTTGCTTTTTGTTTTCTTGAAAGAGCAGGAAACGGCTAGCCAAAAAGGGATTTTTCCAAGCTTTTGCACTATGCACCTTGAATTGAGAGGAGTGGGGATGCTTTATGCATAATGTCTTGAGGCGAACACTGGCCTCCATGCTGTGGTCTTTCTCCCTTTCCTCGAGCTGTTCCTATTTGGTAAAGATAATCCCAATTCGCCCTACTATTATCCTACTTTCTCAGATGCTTTAAAAATGTCCTATTTTCTCTCTCCTCCCCACCCCCCCCCACTTTCTCACTTTGTTCTCAGATTATTTCAGTTTCTATAAACTGAATTCAAAGTGGAAAAATAGTTTTTACTCATTTAACTCAGTGAGGGGTGGGGTGGTGGTGGTGGTGGTGAAATCTTGCCCTTCCCGGTAGGCTCAGGCAAAAACAAACTCTGCAGCATCTCCTAGCCTATCTGTTGTTCCTCATTAAAAACTTTTGCCACATTGACCTCACTCTGATGTTACTTGGATACACATCTCCAAGTTTCCATGTGAAAAGTTGGTGAGTATGCTATCTGTGTCTAAGAGAGAGAGGTGAAGATGAGAATTTGGGCCATCTTCTTGAGGAAAGGCACATTTGTATGGTTCAAGAACCCTCATGTTTTTGGCATTGTGTCCTTTCATAAGGTTACCTTGATGACCTTAAAAATATTATTTGTATAATGAAATGAAACAGTTTGATTGTCTGATTTAAATGCTCCCATATTTCTGTAATACTGACTACTTATTTTTTTTAAAAAAAGTGTATTATTAAAGTCATTTCATGAGGTCTGTCACATTGCTCAACATATTAATTCTGGTTACAAAAAAAATCAAGGCAAATAGAAGCTGTGCAGCATCATTCAAGTGAGCTCTGTCATTTCATTAAAAATACCTTTGGCAAAGTATTCAGTGTTTGCAGTGTATTCACAAAGCACAAATAGATTATATCATATTGTATTATATTACTTAAAATTCCATTCTTATTACTTTGAGGTAGTGATAAAAGAGTGTGGGATTTTTTTAAATGGCATATACAACTTGCTTCTGTACAATCTCCTGTTCTGTCTATCAGACCTGTGAAATGCCATTTTCTGAAGTAGCCTTCAAATTGGGCCTTAAAATGTGCTTGAGACTCAGCTTCAAGGGGAAAAAAAACACAGTCCTGCACAAAGGATGCTCTACTGAAGTCTCCTGAAGTCTCACTTAAGCCCTCTTTGCTGAACAATGACTTTGAAGGATTGTGCAATTAGTGTAGTGAGCAGACTTTGATTTCAGCACTGCAAGTTGAAATCTACCCTGTCCTCTCCTTCACTCTTTCAAAACAACTCAATAAACCGTTCCTACTTGGGAATGCACTTTCATCACAATAGGGAAAATAAAATAGTGTGGGTGTGTTAGCAATTCCAGCCTCAAAACATAATTCTTCTGCATCCATTTACATTTCCCATCATTTACACCCCTCTGTGAACTGAAAGGCAAACTTTTGGAGAGGGTGCTCTGCTTATGGAGGCAATTTATATAATATTGTACTGCACTTAATCAAGATTTTTGTTAGAGGTAGTAATCTTAGCTTGGTTATACTTGCTAGTTGCTAATTGGCATCTAAAAATCAAGGTATTGCAGGTACTCATGTTATTTCCTGTTTGTCTTAACCACACCGTCTGTTTTTGTGCATCAGTTTCTCTGCAGTTCATCTAAGTTTTGTTCAACCTCCATTTTGTAGTCTGTACACTTTTTTCTCTGTCTTCCATGTTTGAAAGGCATATGTTACAGAGCCTCCCAACAGGAGACAATCTAATGATCAGGTTGTTAAAAGTGGCTGGGAGGGGGAGATGCAGTGCTGCTAGCCACTGGGTATTGCAAGTAAGCCATAAGTAGTGCTGTATCCCACTTGAAGTATTGCTTACGTTCTTGCTCTAGATTTTTCCTTAGTTAAATAGAGCTGTTTTTCAGGAGAGAGGAACTGGTCTGACTTCTGTCTTAGGTAAACAGAGGGAGGACATTCTACAAGATTTTCCATGAATTTGAGTTGGAACTTTCTATACAGAGCTGTGCTGTTGGGCTCTGTCTGCACTGGAACAGGGTAGTCTGGGGTATCCTGATCCCAGAGCTGATCCAAACTTCCCGTGTTACAAAGCTCTCCTTTCTAAAGGCAGGTGGCTGACTACATGTGTCTTGCTGAGCCATCCAGCATGTTCACTGCCACAGTTCTGAGGTCAGAATGAGGCATGGCTAGGCACCTTGTTTTGACCTGAGAGTAAGTGACTGGTGGCAGCAGCAGACATGCCAGGCGGCACAGTGAAATACATGTGTGATCAGCGACTTGGCTTCAGAATGGAGGGTTGATGATCTCCAGGAAGATCCAGAGCAAACAGGGACTTTAAAAATGCAGTAAGGGTGTGAACTCTGGTTCTGAATGGGCCAGCCATCATCTGGTCTACTTGCATCAGAACCAGGTTTTGAGCCATGCATTGTCTGGTCTCTTCACTGAGGAAATGGGGGAAAGCCTTGTTGTTTCTCAGAAGAGTAGATTTGAATTAGCACTGAATTTAAGTTGCCACTTCTTTTCTTAGAGAGATGCCTTCTCTTCAATATGGTAGGTTGTTACAACATTTCCTCTTCCTGCTGGAAATAGTTGTCTCAATTTAACAGTGGCATACTAGGTTTGGTGTCACCCGGTGCAGTAATTCTTGGTGTCACTGCCCCCCCCCCCCATTGAACTCCGCCCATACTACACCCATACAGAATCCTTGGTAATGTTTTTTGTACTCATAAATCATAATTCCCATATATGATTGAATCTAATGATAATAATTGTGAGATAAACAACTGGCAAAATTAAAATGATCTTTAAATTACAATGTCATATGCACAGAATAAACATTTACATATACATAGTTTCAAGTGATTAAAGTGAAAATTTGGTAGAATGCAATATTTATAAAGAAAATTTAAAAAAATGAAAAATATATATTATTATTTTTAAAAAAACAACCACCTTGGGGCATCTCCTTTCTCCTTCCACCCCACTCACACCATCTTTTTAGCATATTAAAGAGATATAGGCAAATGCCACAGTCTGTTTCTGCCAAAATACAGATGTTTGAGAAGCAGTGGTGTCACCCCCCCCCCCCCGTGACACCACTGCTGTTTAATAAGACTGACATAAAGGGGTGATGAGTTCTTGTTTCAGGGACTGTGAGAGCAGCAGTTCCACTGCAGTCATCTCTCATCTCCTTCTTTGGAGGTCTTTAAACAGAGGCTGGATGGCCATCTGTCAGATATGCTTTGATTTTGAGTTCCTGCATGGCAGGGGGTTGAACTGGACGGCCCTTGTGGTCTCTTCCAACTCTATGATTCTATCTTGCAGCCAGTGAAAGTGGAATAAGACCAGTGCCAGATTTGAGTTTACCAAAGCAAAGCTCCTGTTTCAACTTAAATCACCTTCTGGAGCAGCAGTGAAAAAATACAGAGTGGTTTTGCCACCATCATGAATGTTCAGCCTCAATGTGGTTGAAAAGACAAGTATTCAGCCTAAGATTTTTAATAGGTAAAGCCAAAGCACTGGCCCTGGATCAATAATTCCAACAGTTTCTATTTCTTCTACATTCATTTTTTAAAAATTCACAGTACTATTAAGTTTGCAAATTTTTAGACATGTTTAATATCAAAAATGACGTGGAAAAAAACTCAGCCATGCCTCATCTGCAACCATTTATTCGTTGAAAACTCTCCAAAATCTTGTTTTTATTTTCGTACAAAACAACAGTATAACAGTGCTATTAAAGGATGTTAAACATACTAGTGTGGCATAGTGGTTTGAGTGTTGAACTGTGACTGTGGAGACCAGGATTCAAATCTCCACTTGGCCATGAAACCCAATGGGTGACCACGGGCAATTCACATGTTCTCTATCTCAGGGGGAGGCAATGGCAAATCTCCTCTGAACAAATACTGTATTGCCAAGAAAACCTCATGATAGGTTTGCCGTAGGGTTGTCATAAATCTGAAACGACTTAAAGTAACATAACAACCAACAAACATACTAGAGAAGGTACAAAGATGCCCTCGAGGTTTTTACTGTCAAAAATGGTTTTCTAGCTGTTCCCTATTTATTTATTTATTTAGTGTTTTAAATGTACACAGCACCTTACATAGAAATAATCAAATCAATAAAAATATAAAACCTGCCAATGGCGTACAATCTACAAAATACATATAAACAATAGGTAGTAATATAAAATAGAATAAGTTAAAAAAGCAGGCAACAATTAAAACATCAACATCCACTATCTAATCAAATATCAGATAAATATTCACACAGTGCCTGGGAATGCTTCCCTGAACAGGGTGGTCTTCCACTCAGATTTAAGAGTTGTCAATGAAGTGATGATCCATGTTCGTGGGAGAAGAAGGTTCAAACCATAGCTGTATTTCAGGTTTAATGTTATACCTGCTGGTTTTATATTTGCCAAGTTGTTTCCATTTGCACTATCTTTGGGTAACTCTTTGGCAACTCAGGAAATTACAGAACTCCACATCATCAGTTTTCTTTGATTAACTTACTGTGCATTTCAGTTGGCCAATAAAGGCATCACTGATGGATTTTTGTCTGTATTTACATAGATTTATTATCTATAAATGGTGATTTGTTCTAATGATTCCTTCTACACTTTTTTTTTTTTTTAAAAGAAGATATTAACTTGTGCTACGGATGGCATGAATTGCTTTTCTAAGCCACAATGTTATCCTGAAAACTGATTCACTATCTTGCCAGAATTCCATCTTGATTTGCAAAACATGGATAGCTGGTTTGCTTCTTACCTCTGTCTCTTCGTCCTATCAATTTTATTACTACAGTATTGCCCCCCCCCTTTTCTTCTGCATCTAAATATGAAAAAGTATGTTAGTAAAACACGGTTTCCAACCCACCCATCATTAATGGCCACTGCTGTGTTTCTTTCAGGTTTTTAAAAACAATGTTTTTGTTTTGCCATGCTCTGATGCTTCAAATATTCAGATCAATCTTTATAGGACTGGTTATATTTTGTTTGATGGCAACTAAAGGGATTCTTTGATTTGTATTTTTTAAAGCATTTCCTAAAACCTCGGGGAAGTATTTTATATATTCTAAGGGGGGTTTTAGAGGGGAAGGGATGTTATTTGCAGCAATTGATCCATATCATAATCTAGCTACAACTGATTTAAATTTAATGGAAGGAAAGAGCAACCATCTGGATCATGCCAGAACCCCCCAAACACAGTTGACAAGCATAGCTGGAACATCTGATACACTCTATGTCCTGTCAATAAGACAGACTGGTTGGAGAAGCGGTCTTCTTTAAAAATAATTCTCTCCCAATGGAATTAATGGGGAAGGAAGAAATTTAGATAATCACTGGTGTGTGTGTGTGTGTGTGTGCATACACATGTGTACGTGCCTTCACTTAACCTGATAATTTATGGTAATCTCATAAATGTCACAAGGGCTTTCTTAGACAAGGAACACTAGGTTGCTGAGAACATGGTTAAGGCTGGCTAGGGTTGATATGGATCCAAACACACACACACACACACACACACACACACACACACACACACACACACCATCTGACCACACCATGCCTCTAATCTCTCCCCACACAGTTTTCTGATGGCAGAAAGGTGGGGGATGTAGATCTTCTGTAGGGCAGGAAGACTGGACCCAAGATTATCTTGGCTCTCTCCTCTCCATCTGGATTTGCAGTAATAAAAAACACACAAACAAAACCCCCCACAAAACCCCAAAACTCTTTGGCCCACTTGAAATGCCAACATACAGCACTATGTGAGGTAAATACTCTCAGAAGCAGTTTAATGTAGCAGAGTAGAGAAGCACCAGTCGAGATTAAAATATTGGCAGTGCATTGACCACATTCCACATTCAAACAAATAAACTTGCAGACACAGTTGATATATTCCAAGTTCTTGGAGGTTCTTTATCATAAATAGCAGTATTTACAGATATTTACAAACACTCCTCCCCAATATCCATCAACATTATCTTCTGTTGTAATACAGTTTCATCTTTAACAATCCACAAGCTATCCAACCCACAGGTGCCCTGATTCCCAGTGCACTTATATACTGAGATGGCTAAGAGTCATCACCTGGTGCTACTCAGCATGATGCAACCCCCGTAGTATGTTTTTGCATCATGCCACATGCTCTGACTCAGCAGTTTGATAGTAATTAATGCATTCTGTCAGTCAAAATATTTTCACAACACTTTAAAGGAACATTGTTCCAGCAGATTATACCTTCTGCTCTGAGATTAGAGCTCTGTCTCTGATCTCAGGGGTGGCTGAGTCAAATTCTGCCCAATTGCTCCTGGTATGCTGTCCCAAGAAGCCCAGATCCTCTTGCATTATTTTGTCATATGATAGTATTCCATTTTTATGACATGAAGTTCCTCCTCTCCCACTAGTGGTTACTGCTGTGTTATGACTTGAACATTTGAATAAGGAAGGAAAGAAGATTGAAAAATAGTTTTTTTCCCCCAAAATGGTTGAAAAATCTGGTTTTTTGAGCATTGGGAAACTCTGATGAAGAGAATCCTGGACTGGCAAGAATCTTCACAGTTCAGAACTTATTCTACACTGAATTAACACATGATTTGTGTGTGTGTGTGTGTGTGTGTGTGTGTGTGTGTGTGTAGAAAACAACATTATCTATGCAAAAAACAGGATCTCCTGCACAGAAAATAATATTTAATTGTAGAAAATTAACTGCAGAAAATGCTGTTTGGTGTGCCAAAAACAGGCAAATTTTGCACACAACAGCTCTGCAAGTATAGCATTTTCTATGCACCAAACAACATTTTCTGTGTGGAAAATAATACAGTATTATCGAAAATAAATAGACGAAAATATTATTTTCTGCACTGAAAATGTTGTTTCCTTTTTGTCCCAGTTTGGGTAAACCCATTGCATCAGTTATTAAATGGTGAATCAACACTTAGGTGAATGTCAATGTTTTCATGATCCTATTCTACTTAAGACTCCCAATAGGATTGAATAATATGTATACTAAGTCTATACTGTTCTACAAGGCTATGCTATACCTGTCAATTAGAGATACAACTACCAATCAAAAGATGTCTTACCTTTTCATCTTTAACTTTTTGTCCAGTACGAAATAAGTGTAGTAATAGACAGTAGTAGTAATAGAAAGAAATCAGAATAATAGAACCATAGAATCTTAGAGTTGGAAGAGACCGCAAGGGTTATCCAGTCCAACCCCCTGCCATGCAGGAAATTCAAATCAAAGCATCCCCGATAGATGGCCATCCAGCTTCTGTTTAAAGACCTCTAAGGAAGGAGAGTCCACCACTCTTTGAGGGAGTGTGTTCCACTTTCGAACAGCCCTTACTGTCAGGAAGTTCCTCCTAATGTTGAGGTGGAATCTCTTTTTCTGTAGCTTGTATCCATTGTTCCGGGTCCTGGAACAATACAGAAGAATACTGCTGTAAGATAACAAAATTTGGACCCCCATAAAATTCCATTGATGAGGCAGGACATGATAAAAGCCTCATCTGCAAGAATCTTAATACAGTTTGATCATTAAAATGATAAGTCTTCTGTATAGGGGAGAGTTCATACAATCTGCATTTAAATTAGTCTCCTGTTTGCAGCATGCTGTTGCCTTTCCCCCCTTTTAAATGGAGCTCTTGCTCATAAAAATATTGTAATGGATTTTAAAGAGGTGTGTGCAGAAACATACTCAGGATCATGAACTGCATCAGTCAGCTTTCTATTGCTCAAAAGACCTTATAGTAGTTGTGGCCCATCATTTCTGTGAGGGGCAGGGTGCCTCACTTCAAATTCATGGGGTCTTGTTTGGATTACCCTGGTCCAAGAAAGTAATCTTATGCTTATGAAAACTAAAATATTCCTAGCAAAGAATGCTGAAGAACACAAAGAGATTATTTAGTGAATCAACAACAAAGTAACTGATTTAACTAGAACTTGTGTTAGGTGCTACAATAGGGATATATGTATGTATATTCTTTTACATATAATTCTTGATTTCACTGCAAAAGCTGGTCATTGCATTAACCTAAATCTAGAGGCTATTTCTTGGAAACTTTTGAAATATCTTTTTCAAGAGGAAAGAGCTATGAACAAGTAACTGTCATAAAAGATTTGCCCTTGTTCAAAGTCCTCTACAGGTAATAGAAAGAATCAAGCAGATATTTATTAGCTGTGACAAAATGAGTCTGCTGACATGGGGTAATGCAAAGGATTCACTTTTAACTGTTCAGATGAGATATCTGAAACTGTTGAAAAGATGGTGATGAGTCTTATCAGAGGAAAAATTGTGCCTCTAGACACTCTTCTTATTCATATCACAGCTTCTGTCTAAAATGTGAAGATTCATTTCTAGATGCTAAGAATAAGGAGGCAATGTTTATTTCAAGTTTTCCAGACTTATGTTTCTTGAAAAGAAGGAAGACACTGCTTTCCTACAGAACACAGTAAACACTTAAAAGATTTTGGTGCCCCCATGCATATCTAATTCAAAAATATAAACAATAATAAACAATAAAATAAAATTTTATTTTTTTGAAATGAACCAAAATTTACAGTAAAATGGATGACCAGATTATAATTTTATTGTATTACCAAAATTAATGTATATAATTAAACTCTATTATTACTATTATATATATATATATATATATATATATATATATATATAATAAATAGTAATAATGGAGGTTCATTATATACATAATTACATACATAATTATTTACAATAATCATTTATTGTGAGAGCCTTTTTGTTTGGTGGAACCTGGTTCAGCTACACCATTTGCAGTTTTGCACAATGTGATCCATGGTAAATCTAGCAATGAAAAAATTCTGTGGTGCCCTCCTTCCCCTGAATCATGTGCTAATTTTGCTTAATACAGTCCATCCTTGCCTTACATGGGAGATCTGTTCCAGACACCACCACCACTCCCGCGTAGGCAAAAAGTGTGATTGCTCGAGCCCCATTCTCCCATTCTCTGGCTTCTGTGTAAGCTGGAAGTCACCTATAATGAAGCTGCGTATGGCATGGGCTCATTGTAGTTAATCCAGCCCTGCTAACCCATCTAAATCAGGAAAAGAAAGGAAAGAAGAACCTATGCAAATTTCAGAAATGCATGTATATAATAATAATAATAATAATAATAATAATAATAATAATAATAATAATAATAAACAAAACTGCCAAGAAAAGCCCATGATAGGTTTGCCTTAGGGCTGCCATAAATTGGAAATGACTTGAAGATACAGACCACACACACATTATTTAAACAGTAACTGTCTGCATTATCTGACTGTGACATTTTCCTTTTCATTTTTTTTTAAAATTACAAGTAAAAATACAAAAGCAATTCCACAAGTAATGAGTAAAGTTACTAGGTTTTAAAACCTCAAGTAATAAAAATATATATTGCATTTTAAAAGGTACAGTTCAAGTAGATTGTTACCCAAAATGTTGTGGCTGACCTCGTGTTAATGATGGTGTATTTATCTTTTTGCTCATTTTCAGAGGGAAAAATTCAGCACCTCTATAACACAATGATCTGCAACCTCCTTAACATCTGTCACATGCTGCTCCTCTCGCTCCACAAACATGTCTGTTTAGTCTGGTATAGAGGTCCCAGAGAATGATGTCATAATTTTGTGTCCAGCTATAGGGACATATGTCCCTGTAGCTGGACATTCCTTTCTTGCCAGCTGCTTTCCACCAGTCACTACATAGCCATGGAAGGACCCTACATGAGGCTAGTGGGTTTTAAGAGAAGTGAGGTGGAGAGAGGCCATAGTTCTGCCTCTTGGTGCAGGATCTCAACACATTATTTCCAAGATCTGGCTGCTAGTAGATGAAGGATTTTATATAGCTTATTTTCTGGTACATTTGTATTAACAGAATTCACTTTGGTGTTAAACATAAAATGTCAACAACTTGGCTACAGAGTGGGTGTCTCCATTTTAGAATAAGCTGGCAGGGACATGTGATCTTATTGTCTTCTGCAAACATAACTGAGATAATTAAGTGTGAGAAATGGCAGGTGGAGATATACAATGTCACTACTTTGAGTTCTGAGGTAATGGTTTATTATGTTCTCTCTTTTTCTTTGAGTTCTTCTGTGTGTTTACTTGAGAACAAAGAACCTAGAAATTCTTTAACACAAAGAAAACTGACAGTTTCAGTCGGACGTGTGAATGAAGCCTTTTCCACTTTCTTAATGTGAGGCGCATTAACATGGGACTTTTAAAAACTTTCCATTATTAGGGACATGACATCTCTCAAATGTGAGTCATTACAGCAAGCAAATGCATTCTCATACATAATTTTAAAAGGGGAAAGCCATGATGGTACATTTGGATGCATGTCTTATTCAGGGGTTGAAGACAAGTATCCCAAAAGCTAACAAAAGAGGGAGCTAAAATGTGGCCCTCTCAAGACTAAATATACAAATGATGTTACAGTCGGCAAACAAATTATTTTATGCTCAGCCATAGCGATGCAGTTCTTCACTAAGTTTCTTCTCAAAGGAATTAATGAGAAATTTTAGCAATTTTCATCCTGCTGTGAGAGTCTTTAAAACTATACGGTTTTCAAAGGCTTTTAGCAATTCAGAATTTATTCTGTGCAAAATTCACATGTGGTTATTTTGCACAAAAAACAGTATTTTTGGTGCAGGAAACAGCATTTTCTGTGTGGTAATAATTTTTTTTTTCTCATAGGAAATGTTATTTTCTGTGCAGATCAATCATGTGCAAAATGTTGTGTAAAAGAAAACCAAAATAACAGCATTTCTTATCCAGGAAAAAGCATTTAATCCAGAGAAAATAATATTTCTGTGTAGAAAGATTAGTTTTTAGGCAGAAAATGCTGTGGTTTTGTTGTTGTTGTTGCACAAAGCAACCATGTGTAAATTTTGCACAGAATAAATCCTAAAGTGAGAAGATTCTAGTTAATCCAGAATTCTTCTTATCAAAGTTTCTTGATAAGGTTTCTTGGTCATGGTTTCTTGATAAGAAGTAGCTTTCCAAGCTCTGAAATCTGTTTTTGGCGCGGGACAGACCATCCAAAAAGAATGGTCTCTCGGCGCCTAGTTTTGGTCCATGGGGAACCCACAGCCTCCAGACCGCGGGACTTCCCCACGGACCAAAAAGAACCCATGCATTCTTCTTGCAATGCCATTATGACATCGCAGTGCACCAATGGCACACTCACGATGTCATAATGGCGCCGCGACATGTGGGCACATAACAATGGCAGCACCCATCTGTACAGGGCGCTGCCATTTTGATGCCCTCGTCACGTGGAATGGGCAAGGGGCGTCTAGAAGCGCCGCCCTCACACGTGACGAGGGTGTCCTATCTCGTCCATCTGGACCGGGCCTTTGCTAAGAATAAAGTGAGGAATGAGGCTTTTTGTTCTTCACGACTATCTCTCAAACCCTTGGTTCTTCCACTGGCCCCAATTATTTTCGTAGTCTACTCACTTAATAAGTGACTCAGATACAGGCTCCTGGTATCCTTTTCTATTAAGTGTTTTAATGTTCTTGATAGTGTGCTTTTGATATTGCAATTTTTAAATTACTTCAAGCCATTCTTTTGTAAACAAGAAGAAAAATAACTTTTTTTTGCAGAAAGAAATGAACTTACGATGTTTATCACACTTGCTCTTAAAGAGGGGACTATTCCAGTGTGACTCCTCTAGCAGCCTCCTGTTGCTGCTGGGATTGGCAGTTTTAAGGAGCTGACCTTCTCTGCCTGAGAATTCTTAAATACCCCTCTTAAAACTGCCAATCCCAGCATGCAACAGGAGGCAGCTAGAGGAGTCACACTGGAATAGTTAACCTCTTAAAGAGCTCGTTCTGATCAAACCACCTTAGGGAGCTGGGATGTTTAGCCTGGAGAAGAGAAGGTTAGAGGTGATATGGTCGCCTGTTTTAAATATTTGAAGGATGTCATATTGGAGGAGGGAGCAAGCTTGTTTTTCTGCTACTCCAGACACTAGGACCCAGAGCAAAGGATGCAAGCTCCAGGAAAAGAGACTCCACCTCAACATTAGGAGGAAGTTCCTGACAGTAAGGGCTGTTTGACAGTGGAACAAACTCCCGCAGAGTGTAGAGGAGTCTCCTTCCCTGGAGGTCTTTAAACAGAGGCTGGATGGCAATCTGTTGGGGATGCTTTGATTTAGAATTGGAAGCAGATGAATGTGACAGCCAAAGGTAGGTGTTTGAAGAGCAGAAGAGCACCTTCCCCCTTTAGGGTGTCACCTGGTTCACTCTGCATCACCTAGTGATGCCACTGGGAATGTTATCATTTTGGTATGGCACGATTCCATAAAGACTCAGGGTCCTCCATTGTTAGTCTGGACTCACGATCACGGGTCACAGACTTGAGGGACTCTGGTCTTTTCGGCTCAGGAGCTTCAGTCTCCCAGGTTCAGGGTTTTTTGATTACCCAGTGATGCTTTTGACTGGTCTCTTCCTTGCTCGTATCACAGCCATCTCTGTCCATGAATCTCTGTCCCAGATACTGTGGGGCCCCATGACACTCTTCCGTGTATCCTTTGTGCCATACGCTTGGTTAGAACATCCCCTTTGCTTTCTAGACTATATGTAGCATTGCATTTTTGTTCTTCCCTTTGTGACACCACTGCTGTGACACGGATCCCTTGAGAAAGCCATTTTATATTTAGGGAAGTGGTTCTCTCTGGCTCAATGAAAAGTTCTGGTGCCATTGCTTCTATTTACTACAGTAGTTTTATCAATTTTATTTTACCTTTTTAAGGTCTAAAAAGACTTTTGCAGAATGTCATTCATGAATAATGACAGTTCAGAAGGTCAAGTAATTGGCTACTGTGCTGATGCTAAGTATGATATAAAAATCTGGCCAGAGTGTGGAAAAGTTACACTTCTCAGTTAAATAGTGTAGATACAGCATCTTTTTTTTATTTGGAACATTTATTGAACAAATTATAACACAGCCATGCACACACACACATGCACACACACAGAGAGCATGGTGTGGAATAGTTCTGAGGCAATGCAGAAGAAATAGTGTTCAGCAAATATCTAAAAAAGCACAGAGATTCTCAAAAATTCTCTGAACAATGCCTTCAAGTCTTAACAAAAATTATCAGAATTGCTGACCTTTTGTTTTGACAGTGTAATCAATGTATTCATACCTGTGTTCAATGAGATTTACTCTCTGTTAAGTTTGTTTTGGATTGCAACCTGGGGCCCTTTCACACTACACAACTATAGCACTATGATTCCAGTTTAACTATCCTGGCTGTATCCTAAGGAATTCCGGGATTTGTAGTTTGGGACACACAGGAGATCTATGGCTGAGAATTACAAATATCTTCCCTCAACTGCAAATCTGAGGATTCCATAGGATCTAGCTATCACAATTAAACTGCAGATATAGTACTATAATAGTGTACTGTGAAAGTTCAATACTGTAATTTGATGTTCTAATTATTTTACCACATTGGCTAGAAATCCCCATTGACCTAGCCCTAGAGTCTGCATCTCCGAAGCTCTGGTCTAATACTCCTCTAGACTACATTGACTGTCCATCACATTAGCCAATTAATATTTTGCAGAATGTCTCCAACACATGGACAGTGTCAGGATTTGTCAGTGTGAACAACTTTAGCCTCTCCACACAATATTAATCTCATTACAAAGGGATTTTGTAGTACATTTGAAACTAACTGAAAGAAAGAAGCTGGTAGCATAAGCTTTCATAGACTTAAGTCTACTCAGATGTATGGAGTAAAGAGTCCAGGAACAAACATATAGAAGCAGGCTGTGTGTGAGAACAGCAATAGAAATGCAATACTTGTGGGTATGGTAATCTCGTCTAATAATACAACAGAATGCAGTTTCTATGCCCTACCATATTGTACAACTATAACACTATGATTCCACTTTAACTGCTATAGCTGCATCCTAGAGCCTTATCACATTATAACAGCAAGAGAAAAAGCAGTGAGATAGTAAAAAATAATTTCAGACTAGTAAAAGTGTGCCTTTTGTAATGTTGGAAAAATCCATTTGGCAAAAGGCATGTTGGTGCAGTGGGGAGCCCTGGTGGTGCAGTGGTTAAATGCCTGAACTGCAGCCACTCACTCTAAACCACAAGGTTGCGAGTTCAAGACCAGCAAAAGGGCTCAAGCTCGACTCAGGCTTGCATCCTTCCGAGGTCGCTAAAATGAGTACCCAGATTGTTGGGGGAAAATTAGCTTACAGTTGTAAACTGCTTAGGTGGTATGAAGCGGTATATAAATGAAGCTTGTTTGTTGTTTTTATGACCATCTCTCTCTGTAGGGAGAACAGAAATACTACAGTGTCATGTGGGGAGATAAGCAGAAAGCTGCTTCTATCTCATTGCATATTATCTTACTTTTGTAATGCAATAAGGCTACTATGGAATCTTGTGAAGTCTGGTGAGGCACTAGAGTGCTCTGGCTAATTCTATATACCTCTATAAACTACAAATTCCATGTTGCTCTGGTAGTTAAAGCAGAATCACACTGCTATAATTGTGTAGTGTGAAGGGGCCCCTGGAACACCAAGCTAGGCATAAATAATCTTGTGCATTTATGTCCCCTCAAGCACTCAGTCAACAAGCTACCACTTCAGTAGAAGAAACTGTGTCTTCTTTTCACATCTGCAGAGGGAATGATGTCAGCTATCTTCTAACACTAGCTTCTAACCAGCAAGATTATTTTGCCTCCTTCTTACTCACAAGGGAAAGAAAGAGGGGTATGGCTACTTTCCAACAATGGGGGAAATCACCAATTACGGTAGGCAGGGAACAAGGCACAATATACCTGCATTGTAATCCTTGTTCCCTTGCAGCACAGCTTTGATAAGTGGCAACCCACCTTCCCATCATTCATGATGCTCAAAGCTGGACAAATGGGACTGGGATTTGCTGGAGAAGCCGTTTTCTGTCTTGCACTAGGAATGGACATAGTACAGGCCAGGGCCATAAGCAATCCTTGAAATTTCTGACTGTGTTCCCTCAGCTCTCCCCTGAGCACAGAGTTCACTATCAAACCTTTCCTCATAGCCGTTCTATTTAGGAGTTCAGTGAAGCTGTGACTACATCATGTGTCCTAATCTACCTAGGGTAGAATATGGCCAGATCTGTACAGTTATCTTTTAGAGAGAAGTGGTAGTATATAAAATTATGCTTGAGACACTAAAAATTTAAAAAAGATGCTAATGTTTTTATTATTCCCTCCCTAAATTAACATAATTACAGATACATGCAGTCATACCTAATCAATTCATCTGTACATAATTTATGTAGTTGTACACCCACCATTATGCAACATTTATTATTATTATTACTCCATTTCTAGAATATATTAATATCTGTTGCACGGAGAGAATTTATGTAGGGCCATTAGTAGTTATGTAGAAATGGTGTTCTCTAGTGGAACATTTGCAATGTTGGATATGTCCTAAGAAACTGAAAGAAAGTGCTGCTGTTACAGATATTTTGCTGGTAGTGTTCTGCCAGTGGAGCAGAAGAAAATGGGGGCATTGTTAGGGCAGACATGAATGAGAAATGTCCCTCCATTCCCCTGATACTTGCAAAGAAACAGTCAGGCCTTTGAAGTCACACATTACAAATAACAAGAATTAACGCTAATACTTATTGGGTACATTCCAATCTTGTAACTATTTTTTAAAAAGTAATGTAACATAGCAACAACTTAACATAATTACTTTGCAGGTATAATAAATAATGTTATTCCTATAGCTGGTTTTAGGGAAAGATATGTTAAAATTCACCAAAAAATAACCAGTCCATAATAATCCTGTCAGCAATGCTCCTCTACACGCTTCATTCTTCACAAACAGGGCAGTTGCTATGCCAGACAATAAATTGGACATTTAATTTCTGACCTGCAAATAGATGTTCTAGAACAATGGGGGGGAAATCAAAGGCAGATTGGAAAGAGAAACTGAGAATTATTCCTGCTTCAGGGGAACAGACTTCCAGGTAAGCAGACATTGCTTTCACACTGGTATCATATTTACAATACAAACTTACAGAAGTCTTTGAAGTTTGGTGGTCAGGGTCACAGTTTACATATTTCTGTATACTATTACAAACACATTCATTATCATAACTTTGTAACTTGAAATCCAAATAACATCTTGGGGTAGCCATGTTGGCCATATAGAAAATCCAGTAACATCCAAACAATGATACCTTCATTGACCAACCAAAATTAGAAAAAAATTGCTTTACCTTTGTTGGAAGCAGAAGCCTCAGATGACAAGGTCCCAGTGCACTGGCTCTCTCCATAGAATTCTCCTGTGATGGCTAAAATGTGACTTTGAAAGTTGTAACATTTAATTGTGCATTTTGATTGGCATTTTAGATGACACAGGGGAATTCTAAGGAGAGAGCCAGTGTACTGGGACTTTGTCATCTGAGGCTTCTGCCTCCAACAAAGGTAAGGCAATTTTTTCTAACATTGGGATTGATTGGTATGCATTGCCTCTACACCACCTAAAGTTTTCCTGATGCAAAACATGAAGACTTCTTGAGAAATTCAAGGTTCTCTACCTACATAGTGGCCTGTGGTTTCACAAAGGAAGCAGACATGCTGGATTCCAAGGAAACAACTTATTTGAATTGCAAATGGTCATTACATTTCATTGACTTTGAAAATCTTTCAGTTATCACATGGCCAAAGGGGGAGGTGCCAGCCTGCAGATAGCCCTCCATACCATCTGACGTAAGACCAGAAACAGAAAATGCAGGCCTATGACTAACATCTTCAATTTCTTTCTCCTGTTTGCCTGATGAAGAAGCCAGTGTGACTTTGAAAGCTTGCAACATGTAACTGTGCATTTTGGTTGGCCCCATAAAGGTATCATTGTTTGGATGTTATTGGATGAACTTTGTATCTGTACTTACGTATCTGTGGACTTAATATCACTCCATCAGTGCATCTGGATAAATGGGCTGAAATCCATGAAAGCTCATGCTGAAATAAAACAATTGGTCCATTTCCCTTTTTATAATGAGAAATAAGCAACACATGTTATTCTTTGAACAATGAGTAATGTTATCAAGTGACATTTTAAAAGTATTAAAAAGCAACTCTGTGGCATGAAAATAATGCAGCAATATGACTGTCCTGGGGCTGGAATTTCTAATGTTCTCCTATTGCAGCCAATGGAAGAGAAGGTGGTGGTGATGGTGATGGTGGGGAGCCTTTGCTTATTGCACTGCTCATAGCATAAAGGTAGAACATCCAGTGTGGCAATTACTCCACCAGTGGAATCCCCAATCTACCTCCTGCTTTCTCTAACAAGAAGTGGAGGGAAAGCCCAATTTGTTCTTCATCACAGATGGCAATATAATGAGCAGAGCAAAGCAATGCACTGCATAGAGAGTGAATATTCCTGGCAAGATTATTTCAACCAAATTTAAGAGGACATTAACATTCAGTGATTTGTCACTGGAAAATGATGTTGTAATCAGAGTAACAACAAGGAAGAGAGAGCTACAGACTCTCCATCATTTCTTTATATGGCAGAAAGGCCAAGCTCTGCAAATTGCTCCAGCCTTCCATGTTTTTCAAGGCTGCTGATTCTGAGAGGCTTCTGCTGTGTCAACTATGTTCTTCCTTTATTCAACTGTATTAACTTCAGCTTCTAACAGATGACACTGCTGTGCACAACATAATCACATTGCCTTTCTCTAATAAGTTAATATTTTATTTCTAGGAATCTGGAGATATGCAAAACAGTAAATAGCATGAAAGGGAAATTGGAAGAAGGAGATGGCAGCTTACACTACATATTTTGGAAAAAGAGAGTAGAAAATTAACTTGGAAAATTTGTAAGAAGCAATGGACTTATGGCTGGAATCCTATCAGCTGGTTTAGATGGAGGGGTGGTGAAGCAGCAGCAATGGCAACAACAAAAATGGTACAAGAAAAGTGGTGATGGAGCCAAGTAAGATGAGATGGGTTGGGATGGCAAGTCAGGGTATCATACAAAGCCATCAACATCAGGAGAGAAAGCTGGCCTCACAGCTCCTGAACTCAAGGTTTTATGAACTACCATAAAACAATTTGGGGACAATTGGAAGGATGCTGAACATATACAGCCCTTTTCTTAAAAACATAGAGGATATTCATCGGTTTCTCGAGAAAACTGAGAAAACAGTTAGTAAAATGAGGAAGCCTGATGACAGACATATATTAGTTGCTTTTCTATGCTTGTGTTACCTGAGGCTGTACATCTGCCTTAAATGAACTTCACAGTCATTCTCTCTGATTAAAGTTGCAAAGATGAAAGCATCACTGTCATCAAATCATCCAAAATGATTTCACAGTGAATTCCAGCATGTTTAAGTTTCTGATTT
Source organism: Sceloporus undulatus (assembly GCF_019175285.1). NCBI lineage: Eukaryota > Metazoa > Chordata > Lepidosauria > Squamata > Phrynosomatidae > Sceloporus > Sceloporus undulatus. The sequence goes on from NC_056524.1 coordinate 185,751,185, forward strand.
GCAGGAACAAATGAATCACTTCCAATTTCTTGCATAAAGTAGATTACAGCATACATACATATAAGAGCTAATTTTGCAGTTACCTTGAATATGTTATAATGATGATTTATATTTCTACAAGGCTATTAGGGAATATCAGCAGTTTCTCCTACAGAAGATCAATTGCTTAGCGTGAAACAGATTTTGAGGTGTTTCAAAACAAGTGACTCTTTTTAAAAGAAGAAATGTAGAAATGGGCTATGGTAAGCATGCAACTGTAATTGTAAAATTACAGTTGTAAAACCTGGAAACCTGGAACAATTACTGAAGGAAGTCAAGAAGTCAGGTTCTAAGGCAGGTTTAATGCTGAACATTAAGAATGCAAAAAATAATGACCATGGATAATTTACACAACTTTATCGAGGATGATGAAGAAATTGAACTAAATAATTTCCATACCTTGAGGCAGTCATTAATCAGAATGGAGACTGCAGCTAAGAAATCAGAAGAAGATTAGGACTTGAACTGGCAGCTATGAAAGACCTAGACAAGACCCTGAAGTGCACTGAATACCAAAGTTAGGATTGTCCAGCCATTGTAGCTCCCCTCACTATATATGGATGTGAGAGCTAGATGGTAAAGGTAGATGACAGGAGGAAAATCAATGCATTTGAGATGTGGTATTGGAGAAGAGTCCTGCAGATACTGTGCACTGCTAAAAAGACAAATAAATGGCCCGGTACAGACGAGCTTCACACACATCTTGATGACGTGCTAGGGTTGCCTTGGGACGTCGCTTACAGACGCCCTCCAACCCTACCACGTATTCTGTACGTCAAAATGGCGGCGCCCTGTACAAATGGGTGCCGTCATTTTGACATGATGGATGCTTGGCATCCACACGTCACAGTGCGATACTGATGTCACAAGTGCGCCAGTATTGCTCTGCAAAAAGAACCTGCTTTTTGTGGCTCATTTTTCTGCCAGTGGGAGACCATGCAGTTTGTCCATTACGTTTTCTCCCTGGTGGAAAACTAGGCGCCGGTATATTGCCCTTTTTGGGCGGTCTGTACCGGGCCAAATGGGGCCTAGAAAAGGTTGGTGTCACACCAATGTGGTAACTCATGCTGTCACTCCCAGGCTGTCTAACTGGTGGGTGTGGGCTGCTGCTGCTGCCCAGCAGCCTTTTCCCCACTCAGGCAGCAGCCACACCAGACATGAAAGGAGCTTCTGGGTAGCAGTAGCACCCCACACCCACCAGTGGCCACCACCAAAGGACAGCAGAACCTTGACTGGTGTAAGGGGGGGGTGACTTCTCCACTGGGTGTTCAGCCCCCCCCCCCGCAAGATGTCACCCAGTGTGATCTGAAATCCCCGCACTGGCCTAGTGATGCCCCTGTCAATCCTGAAATCTCTCTAGAAGCCAAAATGATTAAACTGAGGCGCTTGTACTTTGGTCATATGATGAGAAGGTATGGCTCACTAAAAAGTCATTAACACTAGGGAAGGTAGAAGGAAGCAGGAAAAGAGGAAGACCACATTGCAGGTGGATAGCCTCAGTCAAAGTAGCCACTTCCCCAAGTCTGCAAGACCTGAGAAGGTCTATTGAGGATAGGCTATTGAGGATATTCAAGGTGGCCTCAACTTAGAGTTGCCATAAGTTGAGGCCGACTTGAAGGCAGTTAAAGTCACATCTTTAGACCTGTACCCTATTTGTAGACAACGTATTACTGGTCAAACATTTTTTAATATAGTGTTCAAAACAGTGTTCAAAACAGTATTTAATAGCAAGTACTGTCCTATTGGAATAGTATCTTAGGGCCAAAACAGATGACCATGAAGGGGTGGCTTGAAGCTACCCCACCCAACCACAGCAAACACAAGCCATGGTCCCAGATGCATCCTCCTCTACTGGCCCAGATAGGAGCGGAAAAGATCTGCTTTTTCTTGGGCTGGGTTTGGGCTCCCTGGAAGTAGCTTCAGCATAGCTTCTGTGTGTCTTGGGGAAATGGGTCATCTAAAGGCCACATCCCCAAGTCACACAGAAGTCTGCTTTTTTAGCCCATCTGTTCAGTCTCTAAGATGGGAAAATTGTGCATGGAAGGATTTTGATTTCTGTTCATTTCTGAGGATAAGAAACTGTCCTCTTGAGCTTGTGTTCTCATTTTAATGGATTTTGGTCAATGTAACTGGTACAGTTGGACTTTTGTATCCATGGTGGATCCATTCTGGACCACCACCACTCCCGGCAGATACAAAAAATGTGGGACCTCAAGTCCCATTGTCCCATATAGTGACATACCATGTTTGTGGCCATCAGTTCGGCCATGTGCATGCACCACCATTTGATACAGTGAGGCTTGCCATCCATAAATGCTGAAATCTGTGGATGGCAAAGCTGTAGATGACAAGGTCCCCCTATATAGTTTGGGCATTCTGGAATGTATTTATGCATGTGCATATGGTTATATATATAAATGGATGTGTGTGTGTGTGTAATCACATTCTTTAAATGGCATATTTAGGTATTAGATCCAGCTTACGCATGTGTATATTCTTTTGCTTTCCTTTTAAAAAGTTACTGCTGAAGTTGGAAAATTTTTCTTCCATCCTCATGCAATGATCAGACTCCCTGACAGCCCACCTTCCTTCTGCACCTCCATGGCCTTGTAGGGGCTGATGCCGTGTGGGAGGCAGGTGAGAAGGTCCCAGAAGATAACATCATCATTGTGTCATTGACTAGAGTCATATATAGTTTCAACCATCCCCTGTTCTCCATCAGCCACTAAATAGCAAGAAGAAGGTGAGTCATATGGAAGTGGAGGGGGAGATACGTCATAGTTCTGCTATGTTAGAATTTTATAATATACCTTCTGATGGAAGATATATTTATTTATTTAATTAATTTGTACCCCTCTTTCCCCCCCAAATTGGGCTCAATGTGACCTCCAATATAAGTTTAAAACAGAACTGCTACAGTACAAAAGTTGAAAAACATTAAACTATCAATCAAATTATAACAATTTTAAGACATTAATTAACCCCCCCCCCAAAAAAAAATCTGTTGTTGGTGTGTGCCTTCAAATCATTTCCAACTCATGGCAACCCTATGGTGAAACTATTATGGGGTTTTCTTGACAAGATTTCCTCAGAGAAGGTTCGCTATTGGTTTCCCCTGAGATTGAGAGAGGTTACCCAGTGGGTTTCATGACTGAGCTGGGATTTGAATCCTGGTCTCCAGAGTTATATACTATGTATACTATTTGCTGGTGAAAAGATAGCAGGGAGGGGACAAATTGAGGAGGGATTTCTATAACGTAGAAGCTGTCACCAGGAAGTGTATTTCCGGTGTTTCTACCAGATGTGCCTGGGAAGTGGGTGGGATGAAGAGAAAGCATTCCCCTGAAGACATTAATACTTGGGCAGGAGGATATGAGGAGAAACAAACTTTCAGAGAGTCTGGACCTTAGCGGTACACACGTGTGTTTGGAAATGGTACATTTTGGGTAATAGTTTTATTAAAACTCCTTTTTCAGGCATGTTGATAAAGTAGTTGATGGCATTTCAGCTTCAGGATGTCTTGAATTATCTGGGTCCAAGCCAATCTGAATTCTAATCTCAGTCTGAAACTACTTTTGTTAACTTGATAGATAATCTGTGGTGAAAACTGATTGGGGACAGTATCTTCCACTGGTAATCTATGTTGTTGTGTGCCTTCAAGTTTCCTATTTATGGCAACTGTAAGGTGAACCTACCACAGGTTTTTCTTGGCAAGATTTGTTCAGAGGGGGTTACCTTTGCCTTCCTCTGAGGATGAGCGAGTGTGACTTGCCCAGAATTACTTAGCAGATTTCTGTGGCTGAGCAGGGATTTGAACGCTCCAGAGTCATAGTTCGACACATAAACCACTATACTTAGGAGAAGAGAAATCTGTCCCTAGAATATCTAGACCTTGAAGAGAAATTAGCTCAGTAGCATATTGTGATGCTATCTCTTCAGATCAATGTCATGGTATTATTTTGTTAGGCTAAGTGAGAGACATAAAGTCCTTGTGCAAGTTTTTGAAACTGGCATTTCTTTTTCAGATGGTTTTTCTCCTCAGATAACATAGAAAGCCACCCCAACCTACATGGTTGTTTTCCTTCACCCTGCAGAATACCCACCTCCTCCAAAGCCATTCCCCCACTGGCTAGAATTCCAGCAAAAATGGTGAATGGAAGTAACCTCCTCAGTGCAGTTGCCCACCCCTGGACTAGATCAAGAACTGCACAACTGTATCTTGTGTATACAGGTGATACTCCAAGACCAACAACTCTTTCAGCATCCTTCTTCCCCATATTGCTGATGGGGATAAGGCTGAAAAAAGAGTGACTTGCTTAATGCCCCTTTGTAAAATAATGACAGAGGGAGGAAGCCAACAGGGACTTCTTGATTTGCAGCTCTGTCTCAGTCCTTAGTTCTTAATTTGAGGGGAGAGAGATGGAGAAACAAGAAGGAAGATGGGACAAGGTTAGCACAGGAAAGGAAAATGACATTGGAAAATGTCCAGCCATTTAGCCAGAAGCCATTTTTAGGGCCATGTTTTTGTACATTTCTACAACCTCCAATATATGTCAATGGAATAGAATCATAATGTTTATAACAATAGTGATTGTGCCTCTCACTGACACCTCATAGCACATTGTTAGAAGTGGTAGTGATGATTCTCTTAGCAACACAAAACTAACATTGATGTTTAGGACAGGAAGGGTTATTTTGGAGGACTATGGGCCTCAACAGACTGGCAATAAATGCCAGCCTCAGGGCAGAGTGGGGGTGTGGTGACCACACGGCGTGAACCCCGACTCCATCCCCATGCTGGCGTCATGCTGCGTGCCCCATCGCATGGCAGGAGACACCATGGAGCTCCCTTGGCACAGCGTGTACACATGCTGCACCAAAGGACTGCTGAAAAGCTATGGCACCAGCAGTTATGGTGCCCTTTTTGCGGCTCCTTTTTGTGTTGCAGAAAGGCCAGATAGTAGATCCCACTATACTATTCCAGCTTTTATGCAAAAGAGTGTGTGTTCCAATAGATTATTTGCGTAAATCAGTTTCCAAGCAACAGTATATTAAAAATGTAAATATATCAATATAGGCAATTACAGCAATTTTTTAAATGCTTGGGAATTGATCAGGTTATTTTATTTATGAGCCATGACTCCCATTTTCAGAGCAACTAACATGCAATAAATGATTTATTAAATGTGCTTTTGTAAATCAAGTTATGAGAATATAATGTGATGCTTTAAGCAACTTATATTCCATGAAATCTTTACAGAAGGACTGATTTTCTTGGGTTTCTGGGAGAATATCCAAGTAGCAGCCTCATGTGCTTCCAGTTTGGAAACTGCAGCATAAAACTGCAAGGATGAAAATAAAAAACTCAACCCTCTAGCATTTCCTCATTCCTGCTCTGGGAATCCAGTCACCTAAGTAGCACAACCTGCCAGGGATTGACATGATCCCTGTCAGTCATGTGATCCAGCATAGGATGGAATTAGGAATGGGTGAAAATTATATATATATATATATATATATATATATATATATCTCCCAAAAATGTATAAATTTCTTCATAAATTGAATAGTAGAAACTGATTTAAAAATGCTTGAAGATAAGAGGAAATGAAACTGACAACTTTACTGTGGATATATTGGCCATGGGTAACATGCAGAAAAAGTGAGTGTATAAGGCTGCATCTACACTGCAGCATTAATGCAGTTTGACATTGCTTTAGCTGCTATGCCTCAATGCTATGGAATTCTGAAATTGTAGTATTGTGAAATTATTTAGCCTTCTCTATCAGAGAGCTCTGTTTCCACACAAATTACAAATCCCAGGATTCCATAGGAGGGGGACATCACAGTTAAAGCAGTGTCAAATTGCTTCGTGTGGCAGCAGCCTAGGTTGGCCAGACAGAACATAGAAATATCTCTAGATGGCCAGACAGACAGATGGATAGACAGCATCTTCAGTTCTGTCAAACAGCAGAATATTCTTGTGTCATGGTCATTCATAGAGCAGGGGCTAAATGTTAACCAATGGGAACATGCATTAAAAGGCACACATATACACCTTCACATTTCAGTTGATTACCAAGAAGCAAAGAAGACACCAAGTAATGAATTGCTGCCTAATTGTTGTGATGAATACCCCATAGTATGTTTTTTTAAAGTCTTCCTCAACACACACAGAATAGGCAAATCCCAAAAGGAACGTTTATTCATTTATGTCAATTTTGTTCTTTAAAGAAGCAGATTGGCAGCCATGCAAATGGGTTGTTTTGCTTTTGCCAAATACCAGCTTTTTCCTTCCTGATAAAGCAGAACACAAATCTCTCCCAGCACAGATGTTGCTCGTAAAGCATCATTTGTCAGTGGGACTTATACAAGGAGATACTAATCACAAACCAACAGACTGATGGTACTGCTGGTGACGCTTTGAAAGTGGTGAACTCCAGCCATCATTAATTCCTCATGACATTAAAAAGATATTTTAGAAACACAAGTGGGTATCTCACCTGGCACAACTATCTCAAGATTTCCCTTCCAGCTGTCAGATAAATATTCAAGGGAGACATTAACAACAGAAAGACAAAATTGTGAGATGTTTGAAAGGTGCAGTTAGTTAATTTTAGCTTCTGGATTTAATGGTCTTACAGGGATTCCTTGTATCTAGCTGTCAATGGGTTTCAGTGCCTTTAATTCAAAATAGGGCCACATAGGTTTGCATGAGGACCCATTTATTCACTGGGGTGTCCTATTCACTCCACTTGGTGTGGTTCTGGACTTCAGCCTCCAGATTTTCATTTTGGCATTTTATTGTTGTTAGCGGGCTTTGATGCATAGGTAGCTTTTTGTTCTTATCATATAATCAGTGTGGTGTTTCAACGTCAGGATTATCCCAGACATTGACATTTCAGGGCCAAAACCTGAAACCTAAGGATGAACCTTTGTGATGTCACAGGATGTGGGCCCTTCTGATGTTACAAGGATGATTTTAAAAAGGGCAGACTCTGGTGAAGTCATTAAGCACAATGCCTTAATCATCAGCTACAGTAACAAAGAGTTTACTATTAGAAAAGAATACATGCATGTCCAAGAAATGAGGAAAATACACATACACACACCTTTCAAGGCAATGTTTTCATCCCGAGATTTCTCCTCCTCACCCTGAGACGCTGGTCTAGGCTTTGACATTCAGGGCCATAACTGAGATCTGGAAACTCTAGTATGCTTAATGAGTCAAAGGATTGAAATCTTCCCTGTTCCTCACCATGAGATTCCAGTCCAGGTTAGGCTGTCTGTACAGAGGACCCTTGAATCTGCTGGCGTTTGCCTCCAGGACAAAGTCCCATCATATGCAGTGGTGTAGTAATATGGTGTCCCTTATATTAAATGACAAAATCAAGGTTTGCTTTCTGGAATTTTATTGCAGTTTAAAAGCCAAGTGTGATAGTCTATTGTGTAGCACTGTCACTGTGATGCAAATGCATTTGAACTTCCCAACAAGATTCCAGCCATCATCATCATCATCATCATCATCATCATCATCATCATCATCACAGTCGGCCCCCTGTCTTGGTGAGGGTTTGGTCCCGGATCCCATTGTGGAAATCAAAAAAGTGGAACCTCAAGTAAGTCCCATTAGCGTCAATGGATGCTGATGTGCACATGGCCACGTCGGCGTGGCTTTGTGCATGCACCACCATTGACACTAATGAAGTTGGGCCATCCGGAGATGCTCCAATCCACAGATGGCTAGGCCACTGATACAGAGGACTGATTTTCAGGAACTGACTGTTTTTAAAGAAAATACTTTTAAAAAGGTGACATAAGAGAAAGTTTGATATGATTTTTAAAAAGTTTGATATTATTTAAATTGGATTTAATGTTATTGATACTTTCATTACATTTTAATATTTTAAAATGTTTTATTTATACTATATTTATTTTATTGTTGTTAACTGCTTTTAGTACCCATTCGGTGGTGGTGGTGGTGGTGATGGGAGGAGGGATTGGAAAGAGAATTGTATCACTGTATTCCCAGCCCCTCTTTTCCCTGACAACTAGTTAGTCTTTCGGTAAATCATGATTATTGTTTTTAAAATAATGCTCTTAAATGGCCCTTGCAGTGTAAGAATATAACAAGTACAAGAATAGGATTTGCTTCACTGGTAAAATTATCTTGTTAATGACTGAAGATATTTTCCACTACTTTGAAAGAGGTATTAACATTGAGGGGGGAGGGTATGTAGGAGGAGAAAAGAACTGTAAAGTTATTATCACAGGATTTGGAATTACAAGATAATTAGATTAAGAAAATATATTAGCATAATTGCTAATGGTAGGTAATTTGCTTAAGTTGTAGTAACTGAATTGTCGTATCAGTCCCGAATGAATGAGCCTGGGCTGGTATATAAAATTTTCATCAACACGCCACCACAACCATATTCATCTCCACTGAGTATTCAGATGCTTTACTGGCAATTCAAAGGGCTAATCCCAACATTATTCTTAGAGTACTTCACTGAATTCAAAGGGATTTACATAAGTCATAACTAAGAAATCCAACTCATTTTAATGGGTCTACTCCCATTGGAGTAGTGTTGGATTTAGCATAGTATGTAGGAGGTCTTTTGAAAATTCTGAAAATGTAGTTTCATCTGTTTGTTTGCCTTTATCTACCCATATACTCATATATCTGTCAAAACACCAGAATATTTAACATATGAAATTGTAAGGAGTATTGTTGTTATTATTATTATTATTATTATTAAGCTTTATTTATAAAGTGCTGTAAATTTACGCAGCGTTGTACATACAATAAATTAAAATAGATAAAATAAACCTGCCTATGGCATACATTCTATGAAAATTAATACACTCAATACATATGAATACATCTTAACATTATTAATACGTAAAGAGTATGGAAGTTGATTCGAACTATTCTGTGTATATTTCTAGCAAAATTCCTGGTGTTCTGCCATGCCCTGAGACAAAACTTTAAAGGTTATTTTTTAAGAATGGCTGTTTAAAAAAATATGCTGAAGCTGCCCATAATTGAGCAATGTTAAAATGATGCTGTGGGTCCTAGAGCACTTTCCAAGATTTGACTTGGGACTTGGGAAGGGTACCCTGCAGATGAGACAATTCCCCCCTCTACCATTGCATCTAGGGGTTGAAGGAAGGAATTTCAGGCAGATCTGGGCTAACTACCTGCATGGTGGAAGGGATATGATTTTGATGGCCTACTTTGAAGGGAGACCACCTTAATGGTTATATCAGCACCACACCAAACCTAGGAGTGCTGGGGGTGACCCCCAGGCTTCCGCCTTTTGAAAATCTTGACCCACCCTCCCACCTTTCACACAATGTAAGTTTGCTGGCTGCTTTGGCGCTTGGTAGGAATTTTCTTCCCTTTCCACAGGTCTTTTGCATACCTTACACTGTGTGTTGGGAAATAAGAAATTGGACTAGTCACATGGCAGGTAGTGGGAGGAGAAATGAAGAGTTTGCTGTTCACCTATGGCACCCTTTGGTGAAGGACATGCCTCTAGACATGCTCCCATATGTCAGGCAACTAGGAGAGTGAGGAAGGAGGCTATCCTTGGGGCTGACCAGGGGATCTTGCCCTAACTACAAGTCATGCGGCTTGGGAGTTGGATCCCCTGGTAGGTCTTCCAGCAGTTTGCTGGATGGTGAGGAACCCAGATTTTGGATTCTCCTTGGGGCTCAGGTTTTTAACCCAAGGGAAGCTGTGGAGGACATCTAGGGGAGACAAACTGCCTCAGCTGATCCCGCATTAGGTTGCCCCCCCCTTTGTTGCGTTTCTCAAGAAATAAGTTTAAATAGGTAACAGTTTAAATAAAGTTGCCCATATTTTATCCCGAGCTCTGTGTGTAGTCTCATTATTTCATGGTTGGACATCAATAAGCATGTACAGGATGTTTTCAAGGGGGTTCCTGCTGGGAGGAAAAGCAAGCATTGCTCCAAATTGCACACCACACATGTAAATAATTTAAGAACAAGAACAGATGTAACTATTCACTCCACAAGGTGTGAGGAATTGTGGTCTTCCTGGGAGAATAACAGTCAGAGAGAGATTGTGGGAAATGCAGCCCCCAAAACTAGAGATCACAGCCTTGTGCTACAGAGTAAGCATAATGAGTAGTTTGTTCACCACATAGTTTTCCAGGATGTCCAGTGACACTAGTTATGTAACCAGATTATGTTGTTTGACAGAAGGCTTTCTGATCTTTGCAAAAGAACATTTTGCTTATTTCACAGCAGACTATTCAAAATATATAAAAGCATTTCCATTGGCTTCATAAACTGCTCAGTTACCCAAACCAAAAATAGTTCTCAACTATACCCATAGTTTCCCCAGAAGTAGAATGCAGTGTGTGATTTTTTTTTTAAAAAAAGATTGTTATTAGTTTTTAATATGAACTGTCAAATTTACCATCAAAGTAATATATAATTAAAAATAGAAGGAAAGAGATGATGTAAAAGAAAGAAAAAGGAGAACAAAAGAGAGAAAATACATGCAACTAATACACAGTAAAGCTCCCACATTTTTGCATGTTTTTATTTTATATTTTCATTTTAAAAACCTGTGCCTGCTTGGTTCCCAGGTCTGGAAGAAAGGTATTATATATACTCGACTATAAATCAACCTCATGTATAAATCAAGGCTGGTTTTGGGGCCAGAATTATGGATTTTTGTATGACCCATGGATAGGCCAAGGGTAAAATTTAGGGGCATGGACCAAATAATGTAAAGGACAAAACAAAGGAAAATGATGCCAAAGAATTTAGAAATTCTTGCAGGACTAATTATTTGTGCTCAACTAAAAGCTGGATGGATGAAGAGGGAACTATGGTAAACCTGTTGGATGTGTGGGGTAAGCAACCAACCACAGGCACATATGTCATAAAAAATGAAAAGGCAAAACACGCACACAAAAATGGTCATTATGTTAATAGTAATTATAGTCTTAAACTTTAATGTAACAACTTTGCCTGTTTTTAACTAGAAAACATACAGAAATGTCTGTAAAAAAATGCCTTATTTGGATCCTTTTGGCCCTCCTTTGAGGGGAAGTGCCAAAGAGCTTCCACTACTGCCATTTTCACATCCAAGGGTCTCATTCCCACTACAGAATAAACCAGTTTTTGAGTCAAATTGATGAAGCGATTTAGTGCCGAATAGATATTCACACTATTTGAGCAGTGGTTGCCCATTTTCAATTTAATCCACTTCACATTCACATTCATCAATGAATCGATTCAGCATGGAGTCACATCACAGGGCTGACTGTACCAAAGGGAACTGATTCAGATCCAAAGCTCGTTCACACTAGCACTGAAATGATTCATTGCAAAAGATGTGAGTAATTCAGCAGATCCGGAAGAAGTGATTTGAATGGGTTTAGCACTGGGGATCCCTTCACAAACTGCATCAGGGAATTGGAGCAAGTGTGAACAAGGGCCATTTAAACTGGTTCAGATCCACTTGCAAACTGGTTTATTATGTAGTGAGAATGAAGCCAAGCATTCAAAAAGGCCAAAAGTGGTACTGAGGCTGAGAAAGTAGAGGGGTTCGATGCTTCTTTTAGATGGTCCCAGGATGGAATAAGCTCTTGCCTTTCATCACTCTATTTAGAGAAGGGGATGGTTCCTTTTTAAAAATAAGAGCTAAAGTATGATACTTACATTGACCTACGGATAAATTGACTCAGCCTTTTGGGGTCACTTTTTTGACTAAAATTTCTAGACTTACACATGAGTATATACAGTAGGTTGTAAGATGAATCAATCAATCACTAGCTTAACAATTGCAATATCTCAATTGATAAACTCATCTAAAAACATTTTCCCATGCAAACTATTCACCTCTGAGAGGGAAGGCAAGATTCTATTAATCATGGAATAACAGAAATCTTTCAAGTGTCTAATCCCTCCCCCACAAAAAAAAAAACAAAAAAAAACCAAAAACAAAAACCTTTTGGATAGCTTTAGGCACTTAAAGGTTTTAATCTGATGGCTCAAGAACACCTAATATCATGTAAAATATTACTACTGCTACCAGTCCAATCCCATACAAATGTACCAGATAATTGCTTAATTTGTGTTTCAGTCCTAAGGGGGTTGAACATCAAATCCTACTTATTGGCATCATTTGAAACTCCATTACATCTTAAAGATGTTGAATCCTCTGGGTAAATGAAAGCTATTTGTAAATACTGAGAAAGCAGAGAATTATTCTCTTAGTATTTTGGCATGATCCTTTCCAAAATCTAAATCTAATCATTATCTCACAGCAGATGTGGCACAGTTTGACTGCTTCCCCACTCCATATTTAGCTTTAAAATCAAAGATTAAATTATGCAAAGCACTTCATGCTGTCCTGCCTTGCATAGATGGGGTTCAGGAACCCCAATCTCTAAAATGATACACTAAAGGAACAGGACATGTTGACTTAAAAATCTGCACTATGTTACAGTGCAGACATTGCAAAACTCAAGAAATGAAGCAGAAGAGGTAAAAAACTACCTTTCAACATCTTGATAGGTACTATGTAAACAAAATGCTAGATAGTCCTTTGGTGTGATCCGATGTGGTGCTTCTTATATGGAGTTAATTCTTCTAATGAAAGAAGAATTAACTCCATATAGAAAACATCACTGTGCATACATTTGTGTTCCTTCTTCTTCACCTTAGGTTTGAATTTTCTCTTTTTAGTAGGAATGTGGGATAGCAAGGCCAGGCAAGCTAGGTAAATGCATTTGAATCATTTCTGCCACCTATTTACTGTTGTGGGTGATTTCTTTTTAATCTCCGGCTGCTCTCTGATTCAAGTAAAGTAACTATCATCTATCCACTAGCTTTAAAGATACCTACCAAAGTCTTGCTAGTTTCTGGACCAGTTTTCACAAGATTCAGGGACCATCAACACCAGGCTGTCTTCCAGGAGACTACAACTATGGTCTAGGTGGAGAGATGTTTTCCCCTGTTCCAAGAATGAAAGTATTCTTTGAATATAGAGCAGTTATTTGAAGATGTGTTCTCAATAAATAGTGGTAACACAAACAAAAGCCTTGATAGGCAATCATACAGCTTGTACCACAATAATGGATGCAACATGCAATATTTGGGGAGGGGGGCACCACCACTGATCTTGACACAAAATTCAAGAACCATAAATGAGCAATCACCACAAATGAGTGGGAACAACCTGCTTTAAACACTTTAAAGTGTTTAAAGGACACAGCCTTTCCAACATGGCCTTGTTTCCAGCTGAATAACCCTGTGATTCAACCCTGCTTGAGAAAAGAAAAAGTTCTGGATCTGCAGACCTGACATCTTAACAAGGCTTAATTTAGTACAGTACTACTTTTACTCTATCTACTGGATTACATGTTTCTTGTCATTGTGTACCTTCAAATCATTTGCAACTTAGGAAGGCCCTAAAGTGAACCTATCATGGGGTTTTCTGAGGCTGAGAGTGTATGACTCACCCAAGGTCACCCAGAAAGTTTCCATGGCTGAGCAGGGACTTGAGCCCTGATCTCCAGAGCCATAGTCAAACCAGTACAACATGCTGGCTCTGGAATTCCACGCTTAGATTATGGGTGAACTAAATGATACTGGATGCTGTTTATTACTCTCATTCCAGTCAACATCATGGGGAGATGTAGAAGCTTAAATATCACATACTTTATTAACATATATACCTGTTTCTAAAGATTTTTAGGATACCAGTATTATCTATCCCAGAATTATTGTCTTTTCTAGTTAATTATGCCTTTTAATGATGTGGCTAAATTATGACAGCCTGAATTTAGTCATCTTGACTTTTAGGGAATGCTCAGAACTGACTTGCTCTTGAATCATTTGTTTGTCTTTTTAGTCATCTGTGATAACCACACCACATCTCCGTTATCACATCTCAAATGTGTCGATTTTCTTTCTATAAGCTTTCTTCACTGTCCAGCTCTTGCACCCATGCATAGTGATGGTAAATATGATGGCATAAACAATTTTCACTGTAGTGTTCTGTTGTCTATCTTTGCACTTTAGCACCTTGTCTAGTTCCTTCATAGCTTCCCTTTCTAGTCCTAGTCTTCTTCTGATTTCTTGACTGCAGTTTCTTTTCTGGTCAATGACTGATCCAAGATATGGGAAGTCTCGATGGATATACAGATGTGTTGCCATTCAGCAAAAAAAGCTTGCTTTATATTCTGTTGTATGTCCTGTTAAAAATGTAAAAATGTGATTAAAATATTATTGTTATGTATTTTTCTAGTTCATTATTATAACATTTCTTTTTTGCAATATTTGTATGATCAAAGCCATTTGTTTTTCTTGAACAGAAAATAACTTAGCAAGTTTCTGTCAAAAGAAATACTTGTTTTGTGTTAACAGTCACAAAACATTGGGTAAATTATTGGCATTAATCATTGCTTAGTACTCTGCATGCAGTACTTTGACTGAACAACTGCAGTTATGTTTCAAGCTTGCAAGGGGCTCCAGATTTCAGCTATTGCAAGAGAAGCCAATTAAACATACAACCAGCCCCCCTTATCCATGGACTTTTTATTGATAGATTCAAGCATCCACAGCTTGAAAATATTTTCTAAAAATATAAATTCTAAGAAGAATTTTGCCATTGTATATAAGGGGCACCATTTTACTATGCCATTGTACTTAGTGGGATTTGAACATCCATGGATTTTGGTATCCAGGGGATATCCTGGAACCAGAGGATACCAAGGGCCCACTGTACATGTGGAAAGATGAAGTGTAGTCACTAGCAAGAGATGTAAATTCTATAGGAAGTTGTCTCCTCCACCTTTAAATGTTGACAGGTATATTCACATCTACCCAATGCAGTAGTAGCCTGATATTCTTGTTCTATTAGCATGAAGAGAACCACCCATCCAACCAGGTAGATGTAGGTTGTGGAGTGAACATAAAAATTATTTGGTTTACAGCTTGAAAGATGGTTATGTCTGTATTTATGAAAAACAGTAAATAAAGATTTTGAACTGGCACCACCTCTTCCTGTCCTGCTTCAAAGTGTTGATAGCATGATGATTGACAATACATTGAGAAATAACTAATTTTATTAAAACGTCTCTTGCTTGTCACTGGATAAATGTTTTGACACTATCTTATCTTTCTTCTTTCCTGAAATGTTGTAAATCCTTCTTTACAATCCAAATGGAGATTAAATAAGGCTTAAACTACATATTTGGGGAATCACATGCGTACAGGGCTATCTTAAACCTGCAAAGGGTGAGAGGTTATCCTTTTTTCATTCCACTTACTGTATATACTTGACTATAAGTCAAGAAATTTATGCGCCAAAATTGACCCTAAAATTTTGGGTAGACTGATATAAGGGTCAGTACATCAGTAGTGCTTATAAAGGTCTTAAAGCAAGCAAGCCTGATGCCCCAATCTCCATTGAACACCAGTTCCTTCCCCCTTCAGTCTGTTTTGCAAGACGTTGTTTCCTGTCAGAAAAACTCTCCACTTATCCCCTTGCTTCTCTCTTTGGTCCGTATTGCAAGCCCTGGCTTCCCATGGAAAAAAAACCTCCCCATTTAAATCCACTTGATTCTTCTCTCTCTGGTCCGTTTTGCAAGCCCTGGCTTCCTATGGAAAAAACTCCCCATTTAAATCCACTTGATTCTCTCTCTCTGGTCTGTTTTGCAAGCCATGGATTCCTATCAAAAAACCCTCTCAATTTAAAACCATATCTCCAGTCCCTTTTGCAAGACCTTGCTTCATATGAGGAAAAAAATTCTCCTTTTAAAACTACTTGCTTCTCTCTCCAGTCCATTTTGCAGGACCTTGCTTCCAATGAAAAAAACCTCTCCATTTAAAACCATCTCTCCAGTCCATTTTGCAATCCACTTGCTTCCTTTCCCAATCTGATGTTAAAATCTCTCCTCCAGCACCTGGGAATCACTTGGGAGAGGTCCAGAGAAGGAGAAGGAGGAATGGAAGTGGTATTTCCCACTTTCTGTCCTTCCTTATAGCCCCCTAGGTTTTACCCTCGTTATATCCACGGGTCATATCAAAATCCAGGATTTTGACTCTAAAACCTTCCCTCAACTTATACATGAGATTGACTTGTACGCGAGTATACACAGTACTGCAGCACTTCTGAATTATCATTGTTTCCCACTGTACCTGAAGGCAGTAGCCTAGGTTGTGCATTTGGGTGTGGAGGGCAGGACACAAAATACATTCAGTTCTTTCCTCAACTTCTTGTTGCTGAACCTGTCCAACATCCACCATCTGAGGCATGTGCCTCACAATGATTAATACTAAAAAGTCAGCATTGCATAATTTTCATAAAAAATAGAAGTGTCTTAGTCCTTTGTTCTTTCCCCAATGGTGTTTCATTAAATAAGATGTGTGATGTGGTATCACCTTCATAATTTCCCTCAGGTACTGTGAGAGATAGCAAATAGATTTGGGATAGGAAAGTTCCAAGCACAGTTGTCTTATTGTGCATCTTCTTAACAGGGAGACATGAAGGAAAAGACTTGGGTTGGTAATTTCCTTCACACTGCTCAATGTATTCTGAGGCTTAATATAAGTATCATTGGTTACATTCATTTTACTCTTGACTTTGTCATTCTTTTTTCTTTCTCTATCTTCATCTATTGTTGAAATTTGGATGGGAATCTTTGAGCCTGTTTTTCTCAGAACATTCTTTCATTCCTGTTGGTGTTAGCAAACTTTTCATGCCTATATTCACAGCTTGTTAGGCTGGATGTCTTTCTCTAGGAATTTAGGCACAGCATGATCATGGTAACTTCCTGATTGTTTGTTTATTCACACATACTTTCTTCCTCCATCATGTAGCATTGCACCCCCTTCTTGTGCTGTCATTGAGCAAGGCAAGCATCCCATAAAGTTCTGTACTGATGTTTATTGTAACTGTTGTGCAATGGCCATATTGTTTATTTCACCGGTGAAATGGTCCTGATGCAAGCACATTATTAAGGTGTGTGTGTGTGGGGGGGATGTGGACTACCCCATACGACACCCTAAGGGGGAGTGACGCCATTGCTCCCAACAGCTGCCTTTTGGCAGAAATGGGCTGTGGTGTTTGCCTGCATCCCTTTAAAACACTGAAGAGATGGTGTAAGAGAGATGAAGCTCAATGGGAGAAGAAGGAAGAGGCTCCAAGGTTTAGCTTTTTTTATTTTAAAATTTTAAAATTAAAAAAAATTAAGATTTTAAAATTCTTTTAATATTTTCTCTAACAACATCACATCTTACCAAATTTACATTTTAGAGGCCGAAAGAAATGGATGGATTTTAGCAATATTGTAGAGAAAGAATCTACAGGCCTTGGCTCTGGCCTGGATCTGGGGGATACACGACAGATAAGAATAAAAAATGAAACCAAGACTGCGGGCTTCCTAGACCGGTTGAATAGAGATGTCGTCAACATAACAGAAAAGGAGTATTGGAGGGAGGGTTTAGGTGGGCAGACAAGAAGCTCTGTCTTGGACATGCTGAGTTTCAAACGCCAGTGGTGCATCCACTGAGAGACAGCTGTAAGACAAGATGAAACTTGGATAGTGTTCCCACTGGGCAAAAAAAGCGGCTTATTTTGCTGTGATTCCAACTCGGATTTTTTTTCTGAGTCATAATCCAATCTGACCCATCATTCCCATTAAAAATGAGTGCAAACAGACCTGGGTTTTTTTACCCCTGTTTTCGTTCCCATTGGTATTTTCCCTGTGGTAATTTGATTCGGGTTATTTTGCTCCTCGCTCCCATTGCCCTTCCGGAACCTCTTTTTTTTTTAAAGCAGCTGTCAATCAAGGGCCTAAGCACTTGATGTCACAGCCAATCAGTTGCTTAGGTGCTTTTCCCCTCCGGGAAAGGAAGAAAGAGCCTCTATTCCCCTCAAATCTATTCTCTGGAAGAGAGAAGGAGCCACTCTTCCTCCCAAATCCCTTTGGATGCAAGGCTACTCTGTGTCTCCCCAAACTCTCTCTGGAAGAAAGAAGGAGCCACTCTTCCCCCCAAATCCCTTTGGATGCAAGGATACTCTGTGTCTCCCCAAACTCTCTCTGGAAGAGAGAAGGAGCCACTCTTCCCCCCAAATACCTTTGCTCCCTGGGCTGTCTGAGGGACGATCAAGCAGGCATGTACTGCATAGTCCATCTGCTGCTCAGGCGCTCAGGCAGAGGCAAAAAAATAAAATAAAAAATAATAGTTTAAAATGGTGTTCAATGGCTCTCTTCACACATCAGCCTATGAATGTGGAGCAGGAGGGAGGTTGCAGGGAGAGAAATGTGTTTACTGTGTTTGGAGCTCAATGTAGCGCGATCGCCTTACCCTGTTTCACAATCCACTGGGGGAAAGGCTGTGTGAATGGGGGAAATGGCACCGGTAATGCAGGAAAGAGAACAAAGAGGGTGACTTCCCCAGGCCAGCCCCTTCAGCTCCGTTCCTCCCATCCCCAAGGTACCGACTTCAGCACTCTTGTCTTTCCCATTCAAATGCACCGAACTCGGGAGGTGCAAGAAAACGCGCTTTGAAACAACACTTTTTTTAAACCGATGTATCCACTACTGATTTGGGTTTTTTCAGGATAAATCGATTATATGGGAGTCTGATTCGATTTCCAATGGGAACGATATCGGTGCAATATGAATCGAATGCGCTCTCAAATGGGAATGATGCAGAGCTGACTCAATTCGTGATCCACTTTATACCCCAGTGGGAATGCCACCTTGCTGTTCAAGCCCCAGAGAAAGGTCAGGGGTTGAAAGATGCAGCTGAGTGTCACTGGTGTACAGATGATAGGAAAAGCCAAAAGAGCTGATAGGTTTTCTTAGGAACAATGTGTAGAAAGAAAACAAAATCAAACTGAAACAACATTTTTTCCTTTTGCACCAGCAAAATTCAATAAGTACAGATATTTCCAGCATGGAGGAGACCATGTGGTACTTGTCTGTCAGAAAAAAAGAGGTGACACTAAAATAATTGAAGACCCAGATTATTCAGATACTGAATAATATGGAATGGTTAGAGGAGTTAATGGATTTGGCAGAATTGGATAAAGTAACTAATTAGGACTGGTACACTGTAGCATCTTAATTAACAATATGCATGTTGTTATTGTTTAGCATGTGCGATATAAGAATCAAAGAAGGCCTACAATTCCATAAAGAAGCATAAGCATGTATATGCTGAAAACATTAGAATAGTTTCCTGGAACCATTGTCGGACAAGATCTGAAACATATATCAAATTGCACCAGAGGGATTTAAGTACAGACATTTTATAGAGGAGCCCTCATTAATGAAAGTTACTGGTGAAAGTGTTTCACTAATGAATTAATGTGCCTAGAGACATGGCAGATTTTACATCACTTGTTGGATTAATTCAGTAAATACAGTCAATGAAGCTATGGGGTCAGTGTTGTAATTTCAGAGGGAATAATTCTAATGGGTTTAAAACATTGTTTGCCTGAATGATGTTAGGCTGAATCTGATGTTCTCCTTTGAGCAAGCCTTCTATGGTATGCTTTATAAGGTAGGTCAAGACAGATTATTTTAAAGTTCCCCTGTGGCTGAAAAAAATGTTTGAATATATTAATATTAATAAATGTTTAGTAGGACCTTAGGCACGTATATATTAGAAATGAAGAGGAGTCTATAGAAGGGAAGAGCTACTTTTTTTTTAAAGACTGAGAAGCAGCCTCTACAATGATAAAGAACTGGAAAATGGTTTGGATGTATCAGTGTGCAGTGTGATAAGTTTTATTTTATTTCATGGAATAGCATTGCATCTGGTACCTAATTTCTTGAGCAGTTAGACCTAGATGGGATGCCCAGAAGGGTGAATGGTCAGAAGTCATGGGAATTGCAATGCAACAGCATATGGATGGCTGTAGATCCTCCACCTCTGTTGTAGGGGATTAATAATGATGTGCACTTTCATTGCTCCTAAAACAGTCAGCTTCTGTTTGGAATGTTTGTATGTTTCAACTAGGGATGCATAGAATACTTCCAAATGGTTTATAATTTCATCAGAAAGGAAGTTCAACCATGGTGAGATTTTTCATATTTCAGGATGTTTTTGTGTGTGATTTTTTAAAAACAGCATTTTGCACATAAAGTAGGTCTTGCATTGTTTTATGAAAAATATACAGAGATTGCTTTTCAGAAAACATTTGTTAAAAATAAAACAATGTTTTTGAGCTAATAATTTTTTTTGCTAAAAATTCTGAAATGTGAAAAAGCATAGAACAATATGCAAAACTATATATTAAAAAATATTATCCCTCCAGGAGGCTTTAATTACTGGTTTAATTACCCTGGTTTCTTTTAAAAAGAAAGGAAAAAGAGAAACAAAAGGAAGCAATAAATTAAAGCCCTCTACTTTTGTCATATGGCTGCAGCCTGAGTGATGAAGTGGCAATTCAACAGTTACACAACAGGAAGTGAAAACAAAATAAAAATAAAAATGAGACACACTTGCAAAAAAAAAGAACCTTGTAATGAATATTGTAGGGGGAAAAATCTAAGAAAAAATTGTAGAAGAATGTGGGTAGGAATGGAAACAATATTAGAAAATATTTTTTAAAATGGTCAAGAAATATGCTTTTGTAGTTTTGGGAAACTTGAAAAGGAGAAATGTATTTGACTTTATGTGCAAAATTTGCATTTGTTTTTTGTTTGGTGCAGAAAAGTGCATTTTATGGCAGACAGGGTGGGTGGTCTTCAGTCAGCTGCTTCTCGATCAACAGGGGAACACTCCCCCCCATTGATCACAGTGGATGCTCCCCAATAAGCAGAAAATGGGAGACTGCCATGGTCCCTATGTAACCTCTACACTAGGCACAATTTGTAACTGCCCAACAGGATTCTGGCCCTGTTTTCAGCACATAACAACCATGTGCAATTTTGCACAGAATCCCCCGTTCTGTCATTTTCTACAGATGAAACAGCTTTTTCTGTGCAGAAAATAGTATTTATGCATAGGAATATTAATTTCTACATATACAATGCAGTTTCCTGTGTGAAAGAACCATGCCCAAAGTTTGCACATAATTAAGCCACAAAAACAGACAAAATCCTCACCAGAGCAGAATTCTTCTTGTCAGCACTTGTCAATGCTTGACACATGTTTTTGGACCATTTTTAAAAATATCTTAAATATTCGTTCCACCCATGAGGTTATGATTTTAGGGACAGATGTACTTCTTTGGTAACAGAGCATATCAAATTTCTAAATCATGTGTGAATTATAAGACATTCCAGACAGAAAGACAGCATGAGACTTTCTGTTAGATTTCTTCAGAACAAGGGAATGGTTGAACCATTTTTAAATAGTATAGCATTTTGCTCCTAAGTGGATTCAAGTTCTGCAGTCTTTCACGGGCAATTCCAAGCTAATTATTAACATCACAGTAGTTTGGCTTTGAAGTAGTTACTGCCACAGATAACCAATTCTTTTCCCTGGATAGATGCTGTGTACAGGTTGTATAAACAGTTCATTCATAACTTCAAATATAATTGTAACCATTTCAATTTAAAAGCAAATCAATGCTGGCACAACTATGAGAATATAAATTTCACATTAGGAATTCCCCTGTCTGTTGGTGTGTTGCATTATTGGATTCATAGGCTGTAGGCATGTTTCAGTTTTTGCTTGCTCATTTAGATACTCTTAAGTATTCCTTCTGGAAGTTGGTAAATGCCAAAGAGGTTAATGGCAAACACACGAAAGTGTCTAATTATCAACTTCAAATAAATGCTTTTGGTTGAGCAGGATTGGGCTCACATTAAATACAGCTGACATCCCAGAGAATGTTCTAAAGACATAACAACATTAACATAATTTTCTGACTTGGATTCTCTCAGGAAAGGATCATTTTCTTTCATTTTAATTACATTTTCAGGGCCAAATTTGACCTTTGGATGCTTTCATGCTGTCAGCTGAATTTCTTGCTGTCTCTTGGGAGAGAATTTGCCCCATAATTTATAAACATTATTGCTACAGGGTTTTACAAATTCTGTAGTGGGAATACACTTAATAATGGCTTTAAAATAAAAGTGATTTCCCCTAAAAGAACCCATGTCAGTCTAGGCCCACCTACAAAGATTTTCCTCCCACTACTCACATCTGATGGCGGCACAAAATCAGCATGTGAGTTTCCATTCTTGTATCTAATTTATTTATTTAAAACAAAACATAAAAACATAGTGCAGACATAAAAAGACAATTAGACAAACAATATATTAAAAAAAACCCATTCATATCTAACCATAAGAGAAAAAGAAAATCCATATTCTTCTAAATCTATTGTACATGTATTCTTGTACACACACACACACCTTTTGCTTTTAAGTTAAACTTCTGTTACATTTAACAGCTTTCATTAAGTATTTTCTTTTTCCATCTCTCTACTTAACAATTATCTTCCTAAGCTAGTAGAACTCCATGTTACTGCCATACCATCTTAACCCAACTGTTTTTATGTTATCCGCAATAAGAATACCATCTATCTCTACTATAACCTCGGATATACATTTATTACCCTAGTCTATCTACCTATATACATATATACTATCAATTTCAGTAATCCTACA
>NC_056524.1:185773861-185805630 GCF_019175285.1 Sceloporus undulatus
CATCTGATTTTGTCAATATATCCCACTGATTGCTTATATATCCCAATATCTGTTTCCAATCTTTTGCATATTCACCCAATGTTTCACCTCTTAGAAGACATGCCAGTTTATCCAGTGTTGCCATATCTATTACTTTTAATAACCAGTCTTCTATATCTGGTTTTTTGCCCTCTTTCCATTTCTGTGCTATCAATAATCTAGTTGCTGCTGACAGGTAATAAATCATTCTTGCATTCTTTTCACCAATTTGTTCATCTATCATCCCTATCTAATTTTTGAATGATGGTGTCAATTAAAAACTAAGTTTTGGATGAGTTAAGAGCCAAAACAGGAAGTAATGGTTTTGGAAATAAATAAATAAACAAACAAACAAACAAACCACTAAATGGTGCTGTGGTGAAAAGGGACCTGGGATGTGGCTGGAATCTACGCAGACTTGTCTCCTCTTCCCTGCCACCAAGCCCCCCATTTGAGATTTAGGTCCAAAATATACTGCAGAAATAATCCCGTTTGAGAATCCAGTTTGCTAGGGAATCCTGGGGAATGTAGTTTGTTCTGGCACCAGAGTTCTCTGACACAGAAGGCAAAGTGTCTCACAAAAGTTAACAGAATTCCCTAGCATTGAGCCAGGGCAGCTAAAGTGATCTCAAACTGGATTATTTGGACCATAATTTTGCTCAGGTTCCTGAGGGTGTAAGGGCTCAACACCCTCCCTCCCTCTCTTACGGTTATTGAGAACATGGAATAATACTTACAGGGTTCCTGGTAGTCCTGGTCAAGGAGACGGGTGACTCGATCTTTCTCTTTACTCTCCCTGAAGGAACAAATCAGAATTTTCAAAAGTGAACTCTTGTTAAACAACAACAACAAAGGAAAATTGCATAGTAAGAGGTAACTGAAGAAAACTCATCTAGATGAAAGCACACAGGCTTTCCAAGTACCTTGCCCCTGGTTGCAAAAAT
This sequence comes from Sceloporus undulatus, assembly GCF_019175285.1. Classification (NCBI taxonomy): domain Eukaryota; kingdom Metazoa; phylum Chordata; class Lepidosauria; order Squamata; family Phrynosomatidae; genus Sceloporus; species Sceloporus undulatus. Next base: position 185,774,824 of record NC_056524.1, read on the forward strand.
GGAAAGCAACAACACAGTTTTAACAGGCTTTTAATATATAATTGTGTCAGGGAGTCTTTAATACAGGTGTGTGCTTTAGTTATGTTTTTTAGCTTTTTTATGTTTATGTAATTTTATACTATTTTCAGCTAGTTGATTTTAATTGTCTTGTAAATTTTTCTTGTAAAGTTTTTAAATGGTTTTATTTATGAGCTGTCTTGGGTCCCTTTATGCCAGAAAGGCAGCATAGAAATGCAATTATACACACACACAAACAAACAGGTATGTATATAAGAAACACAATGCTCTTCAATTCCACCAGTTGTCATCCCTTTCTCCAAATCACTTTCCTGAATTTTTAATTTGTTTTCAAGTATTGAAGAACAGCAATAGAAGGCCTTGCAGGGAACACCCATCAAATTTAGCAGTTGTTGTTTCAGTTGTTGCTTTTGCTGTTGTTATAGTCATCATCATCAGTGTGGAAAAGCCCATGGTCAAGAAAGCACTGCCCCATTCCCAGCAGAGCAGCTGCCACTGAAACCAGGAGAGGAAAAAAGATGGGAAGAAAGAGGAAGAGGGTGGTGGTGGGGAAAGGGATGCCACCCCCCTCAAGTGGTGGAAGGAGGAGCTTCTGCCTGGCTGAGAGGTGCCGGTGGATGCGGGAACAATGGGAGGATGCCAGCACATGCGAGCAACCAAACTCACAGAGATTTGGAGAAATGCGGTTTGTGTAGAGATGTGGTTCCATAGTGTGTGTACCAAGCCTGGAATGCGTGGGTGAGGTTATTTGCATTGTTCCACTAAAAAAAAAGGATGTCTGAATGATACCCCAGGCTCCTTTTAGCACTGGCAAAAGGTGCCCTTACCATGGCGGCGGCAGTTTTTTACTGATTCTTTTGTGCAGCGCATCTAAATGGTGTGCTGAAGAAATGGTGTGAGGCCATCCGCCATCTGGTTGGTTTGTCACCATACTCCCACTCTGCCCTAATGCCAGCGTTTATTGTCAGTCTGTTTAGCCCTTCAGTGGCTGCCCCGAGGTTGAGGCACTTCCTTCCATGAGAGTTTCAATTGGTTTATTCCCTGTTGCCCTTCTAGCAGGTGGAGAGTAACACTCCATCCATGCAGTTATTTGTTACCCCTACAACCCCAACAGCAAAACACACACACACACAAGGTCTCCCTGTCCTTGGCTCCTCCAAACTCCTTGGAATGTCTTTCTTTTTCTTGAAAAAGAAGGAAGGTGAATTGTTTCTCCTGAAAGAGAGAATTCGAATTCAGGAGAATTAATTCATTTTTAAAAATAGATTTCAGGGGCCTTTATCACCATTTATTCGATCCATTTGTCAAAAACCAAGGTCCTTCTGCATTATTTAGTGTTAAAATAACTTATTTTTCAAAACCAGAATCAAAATTACTTCTCCAGCCCCTTTTAAGCATTTCACTGTTTCTTCAGCTCCAAGAGGAGATATTTAACCTGCCACCATTGCTCATCCTGATGTACATTAAACACAAGCACCTTTTCCATTTTCTCTACCCTTGAGTCTTGCAGAAATGTTGACTTTCACATCCCTATATATTCCCTAAATGAGTGAATACATAAGGATTTTGAAGATAAACCAGCACACTAGGTCACACATTTGTAACTGCTTTAGTAAATTTTGGCCCTTATATAAAGGGCTTCCACTTGCAAATGTTGCTAACAGGATGCAAAGGAAACAGAATGATCTCTCAGTCCCTAGTCTAGAATGGCAACAGTAAAGGCCTGAACAGATATGCCAAAATAAAGCTGCTTCGGGTCATTTTGGAGGTATGCTGTTTAAATGCTGCATGCGTCTTAAGAGGCCAGAAGCCAAGCCAAAACCACGCTTTGCCACAGCTTCTGGCCTCTTAAGATGCATGTGTCATTTAAACAGCATACTTTCAAAGTGACCCAAAGCAGCTTTATTTTGGCATGTCTGTTCAGGCATGCCAAAACAGTCTAGATTTTGTGTCTCTGCTTAATCAAAATGAATGCTAGTTAAGGAGATTATCGCATGGACAAATAACCCGACTACTCCCTAATGGGATGCAGCTGGGTTGCAGGATGCAGGCAGGTATTATCACTCATAATTCGCTGCTGATTCCATGGGTCAATTGCATCCCGGCTGCATCCCGGGTCCCAGGCATGCTTTGGAAGCTGCTTTTCAAAGCCAGGAGCTTTCCATCTTTTCTCCTTTTCAATCACTGAACAGATGAAGTACTGAAAGAACACTGCAGATGCCCTGTCAAGGAAGAGCTACACTCACTACCTACCTGCTAGCTTGCTTTGCTGCTGCTTGCTGCTGGCAGCCTTTCCTGGAGGACTCCTACCTTCTCAGAGACTGCTCCCTTCAGGACCAGACTCCAGGCACCCAGCCAATTCCTGGCTAAATAGCCAGGTAGGACCACCTGTCTCCATCCAAGGGGATAAAAACTTGGTTGCTGCTGTAGTCAGCCTGCTGCTGGTGGGCTTGCCCCTTTGGCATGAGCCAGTTCCTCTGCTTTTTGTTGGGGAAGGGTTATTGGTTTGTGTTGTTAACATCAAACAACTGGCCTGCCAGCAGTACAATATGTGCTACAAGGAGGACAAGGGAGAGGAAACAGTCCAGGGACCTTATCACACTAGCAAAATGCTGCTGAGAAATGGGATTTAAAGTAGATTCATATTAGAAAAAACTTGCAAATGTGGGAGGTTTTTTCACATGATGTTCCTGCAAACGTGAAATAATGTGAAGATAAAGCGAAGGCAAAAGGGACAAAAACAGCAGCTTTTTACTTTTGGAAATCTCAACGGGATTTCACTAGTATGATAAGGTCCCAGGGAGGAGCCATTACAACTGTAATGTGCAGGGGGAGAAGTTCTCTGCCTGAGAATTCTAAATACCCCTCCTTAAAACTTCCAATACCAGAATGCAACAGGAGGCAGCTAGAGGAGTCAAAGTGGAATAGTAGCACTATAAGAGTATAGTGTGATAGAGTTCCTTGTCAGAAGTTCACCTGTAATGCAGGGACCCTCTCACACCACTCAGTTATGGTACTGTGATTCCATTTTAAATGAATGGCTACATCCTATGAAATCTTGGGATTTGCAGTTTGGTAAGGCATAAGAGCTCTCTGGCTGAAAATTCAAAATAATCATTCCTAAACCGCAAATCCCAGAATTCCATAGGATGGAATCATGACCGAATGGAATCACAGCACTATAACCACATAGTGTAATAAGCCTCAGGTGTGGGCAACTGTGCAACTTTTCAAACTACTGCATCAGTAAGGGACATTAGAAATTCATGGCAAGGAGAATTGATGATCAGGAAGTAGCTGTTAATAATCGCCAAATGAAAATATTGATTTCTGTTAACCTAGACAAGTATTTATCTGTAGTATTGTCAGTCACATGATGCACACATTTCTGTCTTTATGAAGGACCCACACTCCAAAATACAGGATTTTTTTGGCATCTTGTTCAGTTTATTAAGAAGGAAAAGATTTTTACTCTCCAATTTAGGAACATGCCATATTATAAGGGAAATTTGCTATTACTATAAGCGGCATCTGGAATCCTACTGGATATATTTTTGCACTGTACTTCCCATAATCCCTCCCCATTGGCTAAGTTTATTAGGGCTGATGGTAGTCGTAGGCCAAAAACACCTCAGGGGGTCACAGTTTCCTACCTCTATTTCAACCCATTGATTGTAGTACAGGCAGCAAGCACACCTCCTTTCTCTCTGCGTTATGTGAAAGCAGAAATACCTCCATTGATTACTTATGTTTTTACATGAAATTCATTTCTATAAATAATGTAATGGCTTGAAAAGAAAAGAAATGCAAAGAAAAAAAAAAGAAAGAGAAAAGAAATTACTTATTGAAAATTGCTGTATCTGGAATAGCAGATCTAATTTCTTCATAGGAAACATGTTCAAACATTGATAAACGTACACCAATAGCATATGCACATTCTTGCCCTGAGGTAGTCTATTGAACTGTTTTATCATTCTGTACTACATAAGAGCAAGATAATATTGTACAAATGAAATGATTTCTTCAGAAATATGAGTACCATAATTTAGAAGCAAAGCTAAAAAATTGCAAATGTGGATCACACGCAGAGCTAGCCTAGCTCCGTTTATGCATTTCTGATGATTTTACATGTTTTGGGGAAAGAGTTACATTCCTCAAGGGAATTGCTAGTATGAATTTGGCAGCTAACTCTTCAAGCATGTGACACTTTCACAAGTACTTTTGTAACTTTTCTTCCATTTACAATGTTCATTGTAGAACTTTCTGTTGTGGCTACGAGTTCTTAAGTGTGGATAGACTGAGCAAATAACCGATAATTTGTTTCAGGAAAAGACGGATGGTTCTCTTAAGACATGAATATACATGCTTCATACCCATGTGTGCCATATCTCACATAGAAACCTTTTTACTATTACTGCTGTGCATTTGTTGTGGGATACCAAGTAAGTTTAGTATCTGAAATGTTCCCAGAAATGTCATCCATATAGTAAAAAAGTGTAAAGTTTACAAAAAGAATTTTGAAGCAGATGCCAAAAGGAAGGCAGTTTTGGTGTGTGTGTGTGTGTGTGTGTGTGTGTGTGTGTGTGTGTGTGTGTATACCCATACAAAATTCCATTAAAAATGTACAATCGTCTCCTTCATTGCTGACATGGGACAGTTACCATTTTTATGCTGTAAAAAGACCACATGAATTTGGTTTCATCATTTATGATATCCTTTTAAAAAATAGAAATGAGGGCCAGAATCCTGTTGGGAGTTATGAATGTGTAACCTACAATTATGCATTTGTGCCTGTTTGCTATTCATGATCCCAGTGTATAAGGAACTGTTTTCCTTAGTTTAGGAAACATGTAAGGACCATGAAAGTCCCCATTTATCAGGCAGAAGCTGCTGTGATCAATGGGGATCCAACCTGCTGTTCCTTAGAAGCAGCTGACATTCGCACCCACCCCCTTTGCAGGAGTGATCTCCAGCATGAAGGAGAATTGCAACAGGGACCCTACTTGTGTCTGCTATAACAAACATCACTCAAAGAAGGAAGTGGGAACAAGAATCAACTGTTTCCTGAACTACAGGGGAAGGGACCCCCATTGACTGTAGTAGTAGCTGCTTGCTGAGTGGGGATGGAGGTTCACTGCATAGCTGTGTAACTACAGTGGTTATGCATTTGTAACTCTCCAGCAGGATTCCAACCTAATTTTTTTCCAGAGAAGAAACTAAGTGCTCTATGGTATTGAATTATAAAACATTTCAAAGTGCCTTCATAGTGACCTTCCTACACAAAAAATATTCATGTCAAATGTTAATCAAAGATAGGAAAGTTATGTACATTCTGCTGACCAAAGAAATTACATAGGTGTTCTGGCTTATTGTATATTCAATACTTCTTTGGTTAATAATAAATTTTGCCATATCTTCCTTAGTTTTTGCAATAGCTTTAATTTATATGTCTGAACTTTATCTTGGTGCAGCAGATCCAGCTTTTGTTCTTAAGAACAAAAACCTGCTAAAAAGACAGAAATATAACAGAGTTGTAACATATTATAACCTTTTTCTGCTTTATCCCATTGCATTAACACAGTGTTTGGCAGAGGGAGGAATTACGTTGCCCTCCAGATGTCCTTGGCCTGCAACTCCCCGCAGTTCTAGCAAGGATAGCCAAGGGTAAGGAATGCTGACACTTCCATTCCTGGTTTATGGGAACTATACAAGCAAATCATGAGTACAGGTGCACTCTCTTGATCTTATGTCTCAATCCTTGGCATACAGAAGCTTACTAACCCTGGTAACGTCCTTGTCAAAAGGATGGATGTAATTGTTGATGGTTATGAAGCCCAGCTTGGCAGTATTATGTAGAGTAGCTAAAGAGATTTGTGCCTGCTCACTCTCAGAAGAGCCTTCCATCAATCGCTTGTTGATGAGGGGAAAATCTAAGGCAAAAGTCCCTTCCAAGCCTCATAAAATCTCTTTATTACATACTGAGCATCTTTGACATTAGACAGGATTGCCAATTGAGAGTTCTTTAGTGAGAATTCTCACTTTTTCCATATTTTAAATGTAGCTCAAACTTCACAGCTTAGAAATCAAGTGCTGGTGGAAAGGGTTATTGTTGAAAACATCTCCACTTATTTAGAAAGTGTTAGGTAGACATGGACCACACTAAACCTAAATCAAGAAAGCTTTCTGAGATCTTTCTCAGAGCAATATTAATGGCACAGGAAGGCCTTCAGAAATGTATGGCTCAAATGTGGCTGCTCCTTATTCAAGGGAGCACCCTGACAGTCACTATCAGGAGCAGACAAGGCACAAAGGATTTGGAACTGCTCCAGCTAAGGAATTGCTTCCTACATCTTCGTGAGGATAACAGTAGTGGAGAGGTGCAAACAGGAGACCAGCAGCAAGAGACACTTATGTCAAGGAAGACGCCAACCTAAACACCAACTGAAGCAAGAAGAAAAGAAAAATGATGGCATTAGGGGATTCATTGTGCAGGAGTATAAAGGGAACTGTGTGCCAACCAGACAAGATTAATTGGGAAGTCTGCTGTCTTCCTGGTGCATATATCCAGAATACCACTAAGTTGTTGAAGCTCATGAAGAACATAGAGCAGTACCCCTTTCTTCTGATTCATGTGGGCACAAACAACACTGCAAAGAACATCTTTGAACAGATCAACTTGGACTATGAGGACTACTTGCAGGCTCAGTCATTGCCAGGGAGAAGAGGTGGCTCAACAGCCATTTTGAGTGGATGACTTCCCCTCTCCAAATCTTTGTGAGTGCGTTTTCCTGAGGGGGTGGGGCTTCTGTGAATCACTGGGAAGAGGCTAGCAGCCTAGCTTTTGTAACTCCTGCCAGAGGTATGCACATCTTTATCAATGAGTTAAATGAAAAAATAGGGGGCATGCTTATCAAATTTGCAGATGACACCAAGTTAGGAAGAATATCTAATACCCCAGAGAACAGGATCAAAATTCAAAATGGCTTTAATTGAATAGAAAACTGGGCTACAGCTAACAAAATGAATTTCAACACGGAGAAATGTAAGGTATTGCACTTAGGGGGAAAAAATGAAATGCATAGATATAGGATGGGGGACACCTGGCTGAACGAGACTACATGTGAAAGGGATCTAGGAGTCCTAGTAGACCACAAGTTGAACATGAGTCAACAGTGTGATGTGGTAGCTAAAAAGGCCAATGCGATTCTAGGCTGCATCAATAGAAATATAGTTTCTAGATCAAGGGAAGTAATAGTGCCACTCTATTCTGCCTTGGTCAGGCCTCACCTAGAATACTGTGTCCAGTTCTGTACACCACAATTCAAAAAACATGTTGACAAGCTGGAGTGTGTGCAGAGGAGGGTGGCCAAAATGGTGAAGGGTTGCCATGTTGCAATCAGAGAAGGGCTACTATGCCTTTAATGGTTGCACAGAGGAGGGAATGCCAGCAGGTATTGTTTGTCATACAACCAAGTAACAACCAACAGCTGCTGCAACTACCTCTTCTAAAGGTACAGGAATTCTTTCCAGTTTTCATTCTGGCAACACTACCTGGAGAGCAAGAAGAAGGCGGCCATTATCCTTGCCTAGGTTTATCATCTTGAATGGCTCGTTTAAAGTTTGGACTAAAAATTTAGAGCAGATTCATGGCTTCACAGCTGGCACTGCGTTATAGTGTACTAGATTAGCACAAATGCTTAATGTATGAAATGTCTCCTCCATGAGACTGTACTAGAGGGAGGATATTATTGTTTTATAAGAGTTATTATGATAGAAATAAACACACATTACCCACAATATTAGATGAACTTTCACATGCTCATCCTCCAATGTGATGTATCCCATACTATGTCAGCAATGCCCTTCAGCATTCCAGCCTGGACAAACAGGCCAGTCACTATACGAGAGAATACATGGGCTTAAATTAGACATTAGGAATGGAAATATACAAAAGAAAAGAAGAGAAAACGTTGCAAACACTTCAATCTTCCTGGGCATTCCAACTTGGACTTCAGAACAGCTGTCTTTGAACACAAAGACTACAAAGGAAGATTGAAAAGAGAAACATCTGAATTGGAATATAGCAACAAAGTGTAGTCTATCAGCAGTGGGGTGAATAAAGACAATGGTTTCCTGCCACACTACACACATTAGCTATAACACTAGCTAAACCCTGCAGCCTCATGGGGCCTGTCTTGGCCAGTTCATCACATTTTCTTTTTGGTTCCTCTACACTACATCTCATTACTCATTCATATGGTTATCTACTAACCTTGTATTTAGGCAGCATACTTGCCTTTTTACCCAATGACCATAGTTAAAACTGAACTTGTCACCTCATCTCCACATGCACAAAAATTTGCATTCCTAGTGGCATTTTCACACAGAGTGCTGTATATAGTGCTGTCCTTTTTCACTCTTCCACATACTTCTGAGGAAGTAAGCTCAAGCCTACAAAAAGCTCATGCTACCAACCTCTCTCTTTCAGTTAGTCTGAAAGGTGCTGCAAGATCCCTTTACATATTGATTTTCAGACTAACACAGCTACATCTTTGAATTCAAATACAAACATTTGCACCCTGACATTGACTGGAGAACCAAAATACACTAACCATCACAATAGATATTTTTACCTTTTATTACACTGACCAAATTCATTTGAGGAGAGAAAAAATATCTTCTTTATAATAATAAAGGAGTTGTTGAAACAACCACAAAAACTACAGAACAATGAAGAACCTGTGAGCTGGAAAAGATATTCAAACAGCTTGCTGCCAAGGCCCCTTCTCCTCCTTGAAAAATTAAAAAGGAAAGAAAAGTCAAAGCAGAAGCTAGTTTGCACCAATCAAAATAGGTTATTGCTCATTAGACGGTAGTACAAACACTTGCCTGAAAAAAGAAAGTTCATGACTTTGGGTGTTATTTCATTGCATGGCTACTGTTTCAGCAAATTAGAAAAGATTATGATTAGCTTTAAGCTCAAATTTGAAACTCATTATGGAACTGTAGGCTGAAGTGTTGAGGATGATTTCACACTATCTTAAGGTAATAAACTCTCCCCTTGTTTTAAGAAAATAAGGTAAGAGAATGCTGTGCTCTTGAATTAAATATGAGCATTACGTTTAAATGTTTTAAACCTTTGGAATAAGAAAGACTAAATGAGTGCCATCTCTTTTACTCTATGCGTCCAAGACCATACTCAAAACTGGATTATTTTTCCACTAGCAGTGTCCTGCCTTCTTTTTTGGCAGATCTGCTCTACTTTAAACAACATTGTAGCAGGCAAAAATTCACCAAGAAGAGCCATTTATTACATAGATGAACCATTTATTACATATTATTTTTTCCATGCTGAGAAATAATACACTGGCTGCCATGATTTCAGTTGATTTACACCTCACCATTCTCCCAAATGGGACTCAAAGTGGTTTACAATGTAAATTAAACCAACATTAGCAAAAATAGTATGTAGTCCACAAGTTTAAAAACCATTAAACCATTAACCCAATAAAACATTACTTTTAAAACTTTTATATTTTTTTAAAAAATTAAATACATGAAATACATATTGCATATTTAAAACAGAAGACTTGTAATCTCAGGAGGATTAAAATAAAATAAAACCAGTACACCTAATTACATGTCCCTCTGTCTACCCTAATAAGTCAAAGCTCATGGTCTTTTTAAAAAGGAATGTCTAGATGGCTGATAGAGAGTATGTGAAGTTCTTAGTAATCCTGATTAACTAGAAAAAGACACCAATGACTTTGAGAAACAAATCAGAGGCTTTATTATTGTAAAATAGAAAAATTATTCAGGGTGCTGATCTCCGGTATTCGAGCTTTATTCCTGGGAAGAGATGAGATGGGGAAAAGATGCCTAAGATTATCAGTTTACATTATAGGGGTGTCAGAATTGCTAATAGAGCTGAAATTTTACTGTTTTTACTACCTTTGTCCCAGGGTCACCACATAACCAAGATATCAATAATATCCCAATTCATGCCTTTAGCTACTTGCCCCACTCTGACAGTCATGTCTGAAACAGATGACTTTATTCCATATCACTCCTAGCCAATTCTGTATCAGTTATCTAGGCCAATATTCTTTTCTCACAGCAACCAATGAGGTGGCTATCAAAAGGCCACAAGTAGGATGAGAAGCCAGCATGATCCTCCTTTTCATGCTTTCCAGAAGCATATTGCCTCAGATACTGAAGGTAATACAGTATATATATAGTAGTAGCCACTGATAATCTTAACTCCCATAGGTCTTCCAGCTACTCCTTTAAAGCTCTTTGGTGGCCATCACAACATCCTGCAGGAAGTAGCAAACTCCACAGTTCTGCTATTAGCTTTGTGAAGTACTTCTTTCTTCTCTCTGTCTGGACTCTACTGACATTGGTTTCAATGAATGTCTGTGGGTTTTAATATTATAAGAGAGAGAGAAAAAGAGAGTTTTTTTCTTCTCAATATGCTCCACAATCCACACTATGCATAATTTCACATCTGCTGTGTCTGACTTTACTTGACTTCTTCTTAAGCCCCAAATACTTTCCACATAAGGAAGTCACTCTAGTTTCTTGATTATATTGGTGGCTCCTTACTGCAACTTTTCCAGTATTATAATATCAATATTCAGGAGGAATGTCCAGAACTGTATGCCATATCTGAAGTATGGTCATAGCATAGATTTGTAAAAAGAACAATATAATACTAGTGGTTTTATTCTAGATTCTTTCCCCAATGGTCCTCAATATGAAACTTGCCTATTTTTTAAAGCAGCAGCACTTTCATCAAGGTACCCAATACAACCGAAGATCCCTTTCCTGGTTATTCACCTGAAATGTAAAACTGGGTTTTTTTAAGCACCAGTACTCATCACTTTACACTTTCTTACCATCCACTGCATTTGCTATTTTAAAGCAATTTCCCCAATTTGTAGACATCCATCTGGAGCTCATTGGAATTGGTTGTTGTTTTAAGCATCCCATATCATTCTAAGGATCCCAACTGAAGTGGTTACCTCTAGCCATAGCTTTTATAGGGTTATTCAACTCCATCTTCTCAAAGCATTCTTAGGAAGAAAGTAAAAGGCAGTAGGAAGTACAGTGGAAGCCTTGGAAGCAAGAGAGGGGGAGATGACCTGTTTACAATCTATTCATTTTTGCTGGAGATGGAAAATAAACATATTATGTATTCAATCTATGGTGTAAGTGGGGAGAGAAGGGAAATATTTGTGACTTGGCGTGTAATGCTGAAAACAAGCAACAGAAGTATTTATCTTCAGAGCTAAATCTTTAAAGGGAACTTAATTAGTATACAGAGGTGCTCCCAAGGACAGAGGGAATCCCTAGATATGATGTAAAGCAAATACAATGTCTAATGTCTTTGCATAACTAACTGAGGGACAATGCTGATGTTCTTGACATTAGCAACTAGGATGTTAATATAACAACATTATCTTCCAATTTTAATTTATATGGCAAACATGGGGTCAATTCTCACCTGACCATTAAATATCTAGCAAGCAAAGTTATGTTAATTCTGTCTTTGTCTTCAGAATGCATTAGTTTAGTTTTTGCTCCTTTTGCTATGTCCCTGAGTTTCTTTTTTTTCTTTTTTTAAAAATGATTTTAGAATATTCTTGGAGGTCAAAATATTAATTAATCATATTTTGAGAAGAATTTTCCTCCCAGAAAGTTAATTAATGGGTTTTTACAAGGAAGTCACTAAATGTTGGGAAGGATGGGGAGAAACATTGAGCTTTCATTTAGATCAATTCATAGAAATCTGCATACAAATGATATTGTAGATCCTTTTGGAAGCTTCCAGAATTAAAACATTTTGCCTTTGTACAACATGTACATCCAGTTGCTTGAATTGTTCATGGGACAGGCATGCTCATGTTAAAGACACCTGCCCTATGATCTCAATTTGCAGAAGTGTCAAGTAGAGCTTGGATTTTACCTGCCTTGGTTTTCAGTTCAATTACAAAGGGATTACATATTCTTTCTAGCTTCAAACATGTCATATTTCATTTAGGTGGAACTGATAAATGGTGGCAGTAGAGACCTGGAACGGGTGAGGTGGGGTGGCATGGTGACTTTGCACATTACTGAGAAAGGCTGAAAAGGAAATACAAGTCAATCATACCAGCCATTTGGGAATTGTATTTCCCTACCGGGAAATTAGTTAATTATTTCTTTGGATACTGGCCATGTAATATGAAGAAGAAAGATGAAACATACACTTCATCTTAGCATGTAAAACTCTCTTGGTTGTTGAATTTAGACTAATGGACAACTTGCATGACTTCACTGGATGATGAATTTACTGCTGCAACCTATTGTTATTACTTTGAAATTTCTAGGCTGTGTGCTAAATTTAAAAGTTTCTAGACAGAAACCTTGTTGGTTGGTCCCAATTAGAGCAGACGCATGGAATCAGTTGTTGAATGATGCGCCAACATGTAGATAATCCAAATGATGCCATGACTATTCAGGACTAGCACAGAATTTAGGCACACATACGTACATATTTGTTAACATGGCAGCAAGGGGCATCCAAAGGAGAGCCAATGTTTATGTATGTGCTGGGTGATAGAAAGGAAGGAAGAAAGAGTTTGAGAGAGAGGGAACATAATCACATTTAGATGACATGATACACATACTTAATACTACTCCAAGCAAGCAAACTAACAAATCATTTCATGCATCATATTTAAAAGATGTTATACAATAACCAAATAGAGGAAACAGTCTTTCTGCAGTACTATTTTATGTGCCTTTAACTTCTGGTGTTAATTTTAATTATTATGCCATGCCATAGTGAACACTGTAACTTAAGAGAAATATTTTGAAGCAGTCTCCTTCCTTCCAGCAGTGCACAATAACATTCATGAAGTAATAATTACAAGCATGAATAAGAGTAAAAGCATATATTTTATTTCGTTGAAATGATTGGCCCAAAGAGTTATTAGGCAACCATATGATAGAACAGACAACAAACTCACATCCATCTTTTTTACACAACACTCTTGAAAAGGAAAAAAAAGAGCACACATTTGTCTACAATGCAACAGGGCAGACATTTTTGGTTATTTTTCAAAACAATCTCACAGATTACCTTCGTTGCTGAATGAAAATATTATTTATATGTGTGGTAATGGGAAAATGGAGCAAAAGTACTTCCTGTAGCTAAACTCTGATGATTCACAGAGTGCTTAAAAAGTCATTAAGTGATGGTTCTTCACAATATCATATTCCAATTAAAACTATAATTGAGCAGAGAACAATAGATCTTACACTAAAGAAAGCAAACATGTTTGCTTACTGTGGAATAAATGCAATGGCGTTTCCCTTGATTTTCTGCTGTTTTCTACTCAGTATGAATAATAGTACTCTACAAGACTTACTGGAGGTGCTCTGCTAATGAACATAAACCTTATTTACAAAAGCAGCCACTGAAATAATTTAAGGAAAACATATCTCAAACTACAGTAGAGGCATATAACCTGTCACTGTTTTTTGAGCAAGCAAGTAAGCACAGGGAAATGTTGTATTTCCATGCTATTTGCCTGCTTTCAGGGAATACAAATTATGCAGCTACACTTCTGTTTTAAAGGTTGGCTTCAGGCTTACTTTAGAAGATTTTTGTCATGTAGTCCTGTATGAGCATTTCTTCTTGTGGGCAAATAACTGAAAACCCCCAGTTATGAAAATGAAAAGAATCCTTAGTATTTTTGGCACATTCAACTGAATGTGTGTATCACTGCAGGTTTTATCATATGCCTTAATGGCCGGTGAATCAGTCATGGATTCACCAGCCACTGGAGAAATGTGTAAAAAAGCTATGCATGTATACATTCTTGTATTTATATGTGCACAACCAGGCACCTCATTTATTTCATAATTACATTTCTCTGTTGCCTTTTCTTTAGTTTGCTCATATAAGCATTCATGGCTGTCCTTCACCTTACTTTTGCTAGCACCTTGTTAATGACTTTCACAGGTTTAAGTCCAACTTACCTCTATGTAAGTCTGGTCATTAAGTAGGTCAGAAATCTCTACTGAGCTCATGTAATGACAAAGTTATCTCTCAAGGTACATTTAGTTGTTGCAGTTCTCCCAACATGGCCATTTATTGGCCGGTGGAGAAAGAGGGAGAAGACAAAAGGTGTCCAGCTGTGTTCCTATAGTTGGAAGCCCAGCTTAGTCTCATCGTTTACAGCTTTTGATGGTTGTGACCCTTGAAGGTCATAAAAGATGCCATACTTTTGTGAATCCAGCAATATGAACATAGCTGGATGCTTTTCCAGTCCCTTGGCTCTTCACTAATCAAAAAATACTGTGGCTGTGTTGGAGGGGAGGAAGTTGTAGTAGATAGAAGGTGGAATGTGGTATAGTTGTACCTGACAGAACTTTATGCAATGTCTCTCTGAATCAGGATCCCAACCTTCATCTTCACAAGAGACCTGTGCAGTATGTAGGGCTCCCAGAATAAAAGTGGTGATGTACCTTTAACCTTTTGTATCTTTAATGGTTCTGTAGAAGAAAAAAATTCAGTAGATGTTCTTTGTTAGACAATCAGGTGGCTGGCAACTTCTGCTAACATTTCCTCTTCTATGTAGCTATTAAAAGGATAGGAGTTATCTCCAGGTTTCAGGAGAGCAACCATAGCAGTACAACTGCATCCCCACTACAGAAATAATGCAGTTTGACACTGTTTTAACTCTCATGGCTTAATGCTAGGGAATTCTAGGAACTATTGTTTTGTGAAACATTTAGCCTTCTCTGTCAGAGAGCTTTGGTGCCACAACAAACTACAAGTCCCATGATTCCATAGCATTCAGCCATGGGAATTAAAGTGGTGTCAAACTGCATTATTTCTGCAGTGTAGATGCAGCCTAGGTCATACCAGGCTTTGGAATGTGAGTGGAGAAGACTTAACACTTTTCATTAACTGTAAGGTCAAAAATCTAGCACATTAAGATGAACTTTAGGTGAGGGATTTTTTAAATGCATCTAACTCAAATTTTACATATTAATAAAGAAGTATTAATTTTAGAATCACAGGACTGACAAAGACAATCAGATATATACTTTAGTTAACATTGGGCCAAAACAGACCAGTAGTAAGTGCCAGCTTGGGGGCGGTGTGGAGCCATGGTATTTAGATTGTGCATGGCCCGACGATGCCCCAAGCCAGCACCTTGCTGCCTTCCTGACTAGATAGTGAGCAGTGTTGAGGCACTTTGGTGGCATGGTGTTCATTTGTCGTACACCAGAGGAGCGCAGAAGAGCTGCCTTAGTAAAAAGGGCAGCCTTTTTTCCACCGCAAAAAGGAGTGGCATTTTGCCACTTCTTTTTGGGATGGAAAAATGCTGGATTGGGGCTGTGGTGTGCAGTTGCTGCAGCCCTGATCTGGCACTCAAAGGGGCTGTATCAAGCTGCCCCTTTAGGGCTATCTGCACTGGCTCATTGTTGCCCACAGGAGGCATGTTTTGATTTTGACTCCTTCAGAGGTGTTATTTTGGTAGTTCAAGTTTCCTTCAGCAAACTGGTTTCTTTTCACATATTTCCAAATTCTATAATTCAGTCGCTGACTGGGGTGGGTGGGATTTGTAATGTAACACATCTAGAAAGTGACAGGTTGTGAAAAACTGCCTTTAAAATGTAGTTTTGCCCTTGTGGTGCAGTGGTTAAATGGCTGTACTGCAGCCACTCATTCATAAACCACAAGGTTATGAGTTCAGTACCAGCCAGGAGCTCAGGGTCAACTCAGCCTGGCATCCTTCTGAGGTCACTAAAATGACTACCCAGTTTGTTGGGGGCAATTAGCTTACACATTATAAACTGCTTAGGGAATGCTTAAATGCACTGATAAGCAGTATAGAAATGTACTTGCATGTCACTGCTATATGTGCTATTAAATTTTGGTTCTGGTTTTCTGTGTTTCTTTTCTCTTCTCTCTTTTCACTTCCTCACCTCCAGCAGCAAATGCTGTTCACTTAACCTTCAAATACCATGGCTTGTTTAAGAGAGAATGACATAAAATATGGGGAAAAATCCTTCCTATCTGCCTTTGAAAGTGCACTTTAAAATGACTTATAAAGTCGATATAATACATTCCCCTATAAACTCAAACAAATAATGTTCTTCCCACTCATTACATTATTTTTTGAAATATAATTCAATTGCTCCTTTGTTATCACAAAAAGAACTGGCTGGCATCCTGTTGAGACGTTACTAATGGGCAAGCTAGCCTTACACATTTGTAACTAGTATTCATGTTTATAATCATTGCATTATTGCCACGATCACAAATGTTCTCCCACAACTACCTTAAAAGGAGGCAGCTGCATTGAGAGATGGAGTACTGTTCTGATTGTGAGTGCAGTACAGCAGGATGACATTTCCAGTCTCTTCCAGCCAGTGATCCGTGTTGTACCTGAGATCACAGATGGGAGAGGGCTGGAAACATCATTCTGTTATGCCCCAATCACCAACAAAACAAATCTCTGTTGTTTGGTGCAACTGCTTTTGGTTAAGGTATGTTTAGGGAGTCAGGTCAGAAGATAGATAATTATACATTTGTAGGTATATGTGTCATGTAGGCCAGTGTGTGGCAGATAATGGCATTACTTCATTTATTTCACATCTCTCAGTCAGAGTGAGAGATTGAGTGACAAACCCAAGGCCACCAAGCAAATTTCATGGTTTAGTGGAAATTGTAATGTGGATCTCCCAAATCCCATCCCAACTCTTCAGGTATGACACCACAGTAGCAGAGAGATATAGACTATAAGAATTTATCACACAGGGACAATTGGAAGCGTAAATTGAGTTTATCCTGTGAAAATCGTACATTTGCGATTAACATTTTCACATGACATTGTGGTTAAAGTACCATTATCCTGGGAATATCCCATGAAAATTGCACAATTGTGCACATTCATGATAAAGGTTTTCACTTGATGTCACTATCAAAAGCAATTAAAGCACCATTAACCTGGGAATAACCAGGCAATAAACAGCAACAAATCATTCACAGGAAAATTCCGTGAATGATTTGTTGCTATTTATTGCCTGGTTATTCCTGGGGTATTAACCACTGTGTGTGAAAATCTTAATCATGCTTTAATAAGTAATTGCACGATTTTCACGGGATAAACCCTGTTTAAACTTCCAATTTCCCTCCGTGTGATAAACTCCTATGCCTATACTGTACAGGTTTTTATGCATATCAGCCTTTAAAAACCTTATGACAATCACACACAGAGGCTGGGGTGAGGCTAATAGCCACGAACAAACATGATCCCATTCTTCTTGTACACCTTTTCAGATGAATATGTGAAAAATGCTCTTGAGAAACTCCATTCAGGAGCTGTGGGAAAGAGTGTCCTTGATTTATTACAACATTTATATGCTAATATTTCACCTAAAATAATGGTGCCCAAAATTGCTAAGAATCAATAGAATAAAACCACAAAAATGCAACACATCATTTTATGTTGTGTTTATTTGCATAATTTTTAAAATGACAAAGTAGCTTGTAGGGAAATAATTAAACCGTCCTCCTTTCTCCTGACCCCAGGCTCAGTTTAATATTTGTCAAAGTTTGAATCAGTATATACATTTGTGAAAATGGGTTTGCCTCCTGGCTCTTGAGCTAACTCAAAGAGTGTAGAATAATATAGAAAGTAGAAGAGTGTGACATAGATATTTGATAATAATCATAGGGTTATGTTTATGTTTTGTTTGGCATATATTCCCTGCAGTTGGGATGCAGAGTGCTTTGTACACTTCTACATTGTTTCTTGTTTTCGGTATGAGCTACCTTTCTTCTTCCATGGTAATAGGGCTTGCTTCTCCATTATGTTTTCTGCAAGGCAAAGTTGGAGCCCACCTGAATTTGTTGGGTGACAATTTCCAGTGATGGCTGGTGGCTTCCATGTCTGTGGGTTGGTCAATCTGTAATTCAAGTTGTTGAGCTATATCGTCAAGATAGGCTATGTCTGTGCCTATTGCAAAAATGTATGGGAATTAAAGCGAATTGAGACGTGAGGGCTTTCAGTCAGAGTTGGAAAAAAATCTGGAAAAAATGGTGGGAAAGCCTTTTTGATTTCCCCCCCAAAGCATTTTCCTTCCTGGGAAAATGGATTATGGATTAATTTCTTCTAAAATGATGAATAAAATGTTAAAATAATGTGTTTATATATTTACTGTTCCAAAAATTGGGGCTGTGCAGACCGACTTAAAGTGCTGGCATAGGGGTGGTGTGGTGGCATGGCATTTGGATGCCACATACTCCAACAACACCCTCATGCCAGTGTCACACCGTCCGCCTGCCCACATAGTGGGTGGCATCATGGTGCTCCTTTGTCATGATATTTATATGATGCATGCTGAAAGGAGCACTGAAAAGTGCTGCTGCGGCAGCAAGGGTGCCTTTTTGCTGGCTCTAAAAGGAATTGCATTTTGTTGTTTCTTTTATAGCCGGCAAAGTGCCGGATTGAGGCCACAGCATGCAGTTGCTGCAGCCCCTATCTGCTGGTGAAAGTGGTGGCACAGAGTCACTCCTTTGAGGCAGTTTGATTCATCCTATTATTTCTAAAAACTCTGTAAGAGGAAGATTTTTATGCACAGCCTCTACACACAATAATACACAGTATCAGATGACTACAATTCCTGGCCTTGGTTTCATTTTCTCAGTTGTTTGTATAACAATGTAATAATGTGTGTGCTATGTATGCTTGACACTATGGAGAAGTAGTGGAGACAAAATAATTCTGTGTTTTTACGAAAATTGATGTTTTCGTCTGTTTTTACATGTGTTGTATTTTATTTTATTTTTCTGATTGATTGATTGTCTGCTGCTCAAACTAACAAAGTCAAACAGGCTCCTTAGAGTTCAGGTTGCCTTACAATAGTGGTCTCAAGAACTGCACTGGACCACAAATGGCTGCAAGCAGCTCATAGACTGCATGATGTCCATCTTTCTTCTATATGTATGAAATTATCTCAGTGGTGGTGAATTGTCAGCGGTTTCTGCCTCTTGGTTAATTCCTTTTAAATTCAAACTTAAAGCCTGTGTGGATTCACTGTTGCACGATATAGCCACCAGATGCCATTGCATTGTCTCCAGTACAACAAAGCTGTTATTTCAGTATCCCTCTGTCAGTGTTCTTTCATCTCTTCCCATCTACTTTGAGGTCACATTCTAGCTGTTTCTCCATATATGCCTACTCTTTAGTATTTTTCAAGCAATGCATGTGTTGAGGACTGTAAGAGATATTAGTGGATCTCACAAACAGTGTTTACAGGCCGGAAGTGAAGAACAGCCATAACCATCACCATCAGACAGAGTCTAGCAGAGAGATAAAGCAGGCTTATTCTTCTTCATAAAAACACATGAAATAGACTTCCTTAAAAATATGAAAGGTTTCATAACATCCCATGGTGAGAAGCTTTGTAACATGCTTCACATACAAAGAATGGAGAAGGGAAGAACCTCCTGTCAGGGATGATGGGAGTTGTGGCTCTTCACCTCTGGCCTGGAACTCACCACCTGGTTGTGCACCGCGCTGACCAGTTTTGGCCAGTGGTTATAGTTTAGCAGAGTTACAGAGAATAGGCTGAAGACCCTGACAAATTCTCCAAGCCTTCTCACTCTTGCTTCCACAGAAGTCTTCACCCTTCTTCAGGATCCAGCTGGTTCTTGTAGCTTCACCCAAGACACCAGACAACTCAGTAGTCTTATATAAAAGATCTACTTTATTCTACTATATACAGCTCCAAACTATCCAACACAACAATACACTACTCCTCACTCTATCCACTCTACCACTACTACAACCCACAAAATACATTGGGATTCATAGTCATTATTATAGTCAATGCATGATACCACCCACTGTTGTCTGTTTCCACCCAGTAGGCGTGTACACCATTCTCATTGGCTCTCTTGGTTCATCCTACAATTAGTGATTTCATCATCTCAGCCTTGACCACTTAACAATTGTCAGGTGTGTCCAATTATCCACTTGCATTTCTGTCCTTGGCAGTTAGGATTTGTTAATTGTATTACCATTTACACCTGTGTGGTTCCCAATTGGCTTCTGCTGAGTCACCCTGACTCACACATACATGTTTTATTTCATTTACTGTATATCCCATGTTGCTTTTTTTCCTTGACACCTCCAACTACAAGATGGAGGAAAAGCAAATTTAGAATAATTGCAGACTAACAGATTTGGGAAAAGAGAGGGTGTAGGTAAGATCAGCAAACTGATTACAAGAAATCTCAGAACTCCTGCAGTTTGTGGTGTACACTAACTGGGAAGAAATACAGGAATCAGCCTAAGACTCATAGTCCACTTGAATAATGGGTTCAAATGTACACAACAGCTTTCCAAAAACACCCACATCACCATTTGCTATCTCTTTTTCTGAGTGTACATGGACATATCATATCACACATACTGTTTTACATGGTGAGGAAAGCACAGATGGCAAGCTTGTTCCTCCTCCACACTGCATGGGCAGTATACAATGGACAGGCTTGTGAACTGATTTTTAATAGTGAATACTGAGGGTCAATAGGTGATCAGCAGAACAATTAAATCTAAGATTTAAATACTTATGACTGAAGTTTTTGGTTTTGTTTAAAAAAAAAACAGACATGTAGGATCAGAACAGATGTATGACTAGAGCAGGAATGGATGGGTAACATTAAGTAGTAAGAAGCTTACTGTTTTATTGATTGTTTTATATCACTGATGCTCCCTCTGCATTTGAGAAGGCTTTTAGAGCATCTTATGTATCAATAATTTTCAAAAACAGACAAGACTGTTCCTGATATCAGGCTTATAAGTTTTAAAGTTTGTGGAAGGTAAAAGGGAAGAAAAAAAAGAAAGAAAAAGAAAGCCCAGGAAGAAGTTTTTAATGTTCTCAGTTTCTTCCACCTGGAGAAAAGGTTGGTGGAATAAAATGGAGTTTTCCTCTCAGGTGGGAAAAAGACAAGTCTGCTTTCTGTCTACGATATTTCTGTCTACAGTATTTCCTTACTTAATTCCTCCACTGTCTTGTCAGGGGGCAGACATGCAGGGTATAAATGTAGGTTGTGATCCTGCATGAAATATGCAGTCATGATGTCATGGCTAAAACATTGTCTCCCCATCTGAAACCCACCTTAAAAGCAAATCAGCCATTCTGAGAGACAGAGGTGTCCTGTCCCCTCTTGCCAGCACCACAGCATTACCTGCTGTTAGGAAGGGGCTGGTCATATCAGACTGCTGTGTCCACTAGCCAAGAGCACAGGTGTCAGAGTCATCCCCTCGTTGCTCTCTCTGCCATGCAGTGCTGTAGCCATGTTGAAAGGAGATGAGCAGCTCTGGGGGATTCTTATATGAAACAAGGTCATATAGATGCCTGGCACGCCACTGGAAAGGAATGTAGAAGGGAAGTGAATCCGAAGGAGGTATAGACATGAAACATAGCTTGTTAGCTCAGAGCTGGCAAAGAACCTGCTGCTGTGCTGATTGTTCCAATGCCACTCCTAGGCTCTGGAACGACCTACTGCACAAGATACGCCATATTACCACCTTAGAAGCCTTTAAAAAGGCCATTAAAATGGATATTTTCTGACAGGCCTTTCCAGATTAGCCTTTTAAATTTACCCTTCCCTTACCTATATTACTAATATAATTGATATTATTATCTCCGCTTCCTTCCCCAGTGAAAAACACACCTTTCTTCCCCCAAATTGAAACAGAATATGGATCTCATTTTCTATTTTACCCAACCTTTAACAAGAATTTTCTCCTTTTTAACACTTGTATTGTTTAATCTTTTTTAAATTGGTTTTTATTTTGGGGTTTTATGATTGGGGGGAGGGGTCAGGATATGCTATTCCTTTTTAATCATGATTGTAATTTTAGCTGTTGATGTTTTAATACCTGTTGTAATCTGCCTTGATTCCCTATCGAAAAAAGGCAAAACAGAAATAAATCTTATTATTATTATTATTATTAAACTGGTTTCCAATAAACTTCTAGTTTCATCTATGAAGTGTGTTTATTGAGTTAGATAGAGACAGAACATTACAACAGGCCACCATCACGTGGAAAGGCTGACTGGCTTTCGAGCTGGTTTCAGGGTCATTTGCAGTAATGACAACAGTGTTATGATCAGAAATTAGAATACAAAGCGGTTACAGTATCCTGAGTGTAACTTAACAAATCATAACTAACAGGATGTCAGCTATAATTTATCAATTAATAAATCACAATGCAATTGACCATAGTGCAGAGTTTAAGAATCTCAGAAGAAAGAAATTTACTATAGACACACTGCCATCTACTAATGTCATTGTATTAATAACAAAAACTGTCTGCTGCCAAGAAATCCAGCCTCTCTTGGTTTGTGGAACTAGTTAAATGGCTCTTTAAACCTGGAAGCTACATAGTTTTACTATAGCAGTTCTTCTACAGAGAAGCATACCTTGACAGAAGCCGTCATCTTTGGATGAAATAAACAGATGCATAAACAAACGCTGTCATTCTCCAGAGGGCTTTGAGAAATCTCATATGCAACCACAAGGAAGCACAATGCAGGAAATGGGACCGACCACTAACGTGGCAACAGCATTGAATGAATACACAGACAGCCAGCATCAAGATTAGTGGGAAAATATTAAAGAACACTGAAAATCAACGATTACAGATTTATAGGACTCTCAAAGATAAACACAGGATCCAACTTGGAAGCCTAAAAATAACTCGGACGCCTTGTATCTCACAGAGCAGAAAATAGCTTTTGCTGTCTCCTCTGATTCTATCTATTTCAACTTGCTTGAACAGTTTGGGCTTAGAGTGTACATTGTAAATTAAACTTGGATGATGCAGAAAAGTGGTGATTGTTTGGCAGCCAACATTGTTCATTTGTATTTATGTTCAGAAACTGGAATAGAAAGCGAATATTTAAATGTGGATGGGAGAGTCACACTGTGCTTTGTGTTTGAATGGCAAAAATGCAGTCCTTACTTAGAGGTAAAGGAGAGAGGATGAAAACTGCCTGTTAGATGAACAATCCCTAAAGTGCTGGTATTCTTCCTCTATAATGGACTGTGGCTGCAGTTCCAAGCACGCTTATTCATATGCCCCATTTATTTTTGCAGGTCTTATTCACCAGAGAGTATTCTTACAGTCATAAATGTATAATCATAGTTCTGAAAATGGTGGATGAATGACCCCAAGGGTACATACTACAAAGTGCTTAATGAAGATTAATGACCTCTTACACCCTTTGCTACCCTGTTGTACTTGCAATGAGGGTACTGTGTAGGTAGCTTTCCATTCCCCTGTCTTACTGATGCATGATTATGGGTGAAACAGAAATTATATCCTGCATTAATTTTGACTGTGGACCAGGGAGTGTTCATTTTTCTAGATTAATTAAAGCAGATCACAATGGTAAAATCTTCTTATATGGCACTAATCACTGTATCTAGCTGCTATATAGTATGTGTGTGTAAAGGGAGGGAAGTGGAACTTCTGAACCTCCACTGCAACATAGTCATCCATTTAGACTATTTGCCCTTACTCTCTCCCTTATCTGTGCTGATATTCGTTGTTATCCTAATCATAACAACCTATTAACATGATTCACTGACTTGTACATGTGTGGCCTGCAGAGGCCTTCAGTTCACAGGCTGGAAGAAACAAGTGACAAGTGATGTCATATCATACTGTGTTCCAAGTGCTGTTGCTCTGGCCTCTGGGGGAGAGAAGAATATCTAGGCACAGCTCCATCTAATCTTGGCCCAGCAGCTAGTGAGAACCTCTCCATCTATTTTCCAACTGCATTTTCTCTGGTCTCTGAGGAGAAGAATGACTAGGCACCACTTGATTATGGCCTCTGAGGCTGCATCTGCGCTGCAGAAATAATGTTTGTAATACCACTTTAACTTCTGTGGCTCAAAATGTATGGAATCCTGGAATTTGTAGTTTGTTGTGGCACCAGAGCTCTCTGACAGAAGCTAAATATCTTACCAAACTACAATCTCAGAATTCCATAGCATTGAGCCATGGCAATTAAAGTGGTATCAGACTGCATAATTTCTGCAGTGCAGATGTAGCCTGAGGGAGAGAAGATTAGCAAGTATCCTTCACTGTCATTCCCTTTTGTTTGTGTTTTGTGACTTATTTAGACTGCAAGTCTGAGGGCAAAGAACTATCACATTCCCAAATTATAAGATGCTCTGGGAGACTTTTTGGCACTCAGTTGTTTAAAATAGTGGCCAGCATTACACTGGGCAAATGCAATTGTATGACTGTTTTCTATTCATGATCCCTATGTAGCCAATCATTTAGGGGATACATATGGACCATGAAAGTCCCTCAATCCCAGCTTACTGGGCATCAGCTACTATGATCTATTGGGGTCTGTTCCTTTGTTGACTAGGAAACAAGTGGCTGAAAGTCCTAACCCCTGCCTGTCACACTGGAGATAGCCCTCAAGAAGGGATGGGAAAACTGCATCCTGATCGACAGGAGAACAGATCCCCCAGTGACTGCTGTGGTTGCTGTTTGATAAGTAGGGATGGGAGGATTGGAACATGATTCTCTGAATTGTACCATAGCAATGTTGCTTAGTCTCAACAGGATTCTGACTAGAAAGAAATTAGATTGGAAGCCATAGGATTCTAATGTCATTAGATATTTCTGACAGGAATCACCAGGTCTAGATCTTTGAATTGTCACTTCTGAGTGCAGCTGTCTCCTTATCATGGGGACTGTGGACAGAAAGATCATCTTGGGTAGTGAAGTATTCTTGAGCTCTGAAACTTGTCCAGCTAGCTAGGATGGTAAGTGGCCCACGTAGACCCAAAGGCTTACAAACAGATTCCTTCTTGGTCTCTAACTCCTGGCCTCTAATTCCATCAGCTGTAAATCTCACACATAACTGTGGGTTCCTAGCTGTCCTCCTCTGATTTTTGCCTATTATGTTTTAGTGCTGACAATTCCTCACAGTGTGAAGAGTTACATGTTACATTGAAACAGAGTATTATACCTATTCCCCCCCATGAAGCTATTAAGTTAAACATGCATGCACACACATCTTCAAACACTCAGGTACAGATTTCAGGACAACCAGCAGCAATTTGATACAACACCAGTGTCTCACAGAACAATCATAATGTGTGACACTGCTCATGACAACAAACCTCAGTCAATTTAGGAATCAGCAGGGAACCTCAGCCAGTTCTGCCATTCTGATGTACAATGCAATTTATCACCTGAACACATGCTTTATGATGCACAAGTTGCCAGGCATGTTTGTCTCATTCATACATAAAATTTTAGAGGCATAACACAAAAATAAGTATATATATATTTCAAAATGTAATGGATTCATTTGGCTTATTGGCCTAGCTCTTTAAATACTCTCTCTCTCTCTCTTTCTATAAGGTATAAATCACTTATAAAGTGTCCTTGGAAAATGTTGAGCTACCCATTCTTAAGCTATAAGAAAATAGATGTTCCAGAAAAGAAAATGTGCTAAAAGACTCATCATAGTTGGCTTTTAATATCTCACTTAGCTTGTCCAAGGGCTATATTTCTCTGATAGATTTATGGATAGATCTATTAATTCAAAATTGGGTTTGGAACTGACGCTGAAAACTTGGAATGTACAGAAACACCATTTCCATGTGAGAACAGAAGATTGCTTGTGACATCACCTGATAGTGTTGGTGTGGCCATTGCTACTCCGCAGGAATGTTTCAGCCAATTTCAGCATAAGTCACCTTTGGGCTTAAGCTTCAATGAAGATCAATGTAGTATTGTATTTGTTTTTTGGAATTATAGTGTATTTTCATTTGAAATAGATAAAACAGGCTTCTGATTACTTGCACTGACCTGCATTGTAAGTCAGCATTGTTTATTATCTTCATGCTCTGCACCTTCAATAAATAATAACATTGCTTCTTTTATTATAGTCCCAGGTGACATTTAATTGTATCTATAACGCAAGTGATAACTTGCTGGCTACTGCTGGCAATGACACAGGAAAGTTAGCTCTGTATTCTTTTAGGAGCCTACCAGAGCATAAAGATGAAGAAAGAATAATCTCTAAGTGTTGTGCTGGTTGACTTATTCCTATGTGTTAAGAGATGAAAAGGTCAAGAAAATGATATCTCTGCCCATATAAAGATTACCATTTGCAGTGGAAAATCAAGGGCTTATTTATCTATTTATTTAATTCATATTCTGCCTTTTCCCCTGCAAGGGATCCATAGTGGCTCACATGCATGTAAAACAAAGAACAATTAAAAATGATACAAAAGTTTTTTTTTAAAAAAAGAATTAAATCAAAGTTCTGTTTAAAATGCACAAGTTAAAAACTGTTCAAAAGCACATTTAAAACTTACACAAACAGAACCACAACACCTGCTCATTAAAAGCTGTATCTGTTCCAACAAATTAAAAACCAAATGTCTGCCTAAATAAAAATGCCTTTACCTGTTGTTGGAAAGACAGCAGGGAGGAAGCT
Source organism: Sceloporus undulatus (assembly GCF_019175285.1). Lineage (NCBI taxonomy): Eukaryota > Metazoa > Chordata > Lepidosauria > Squamata > Phrynosomatidae > Sceloporus > Sceloporus undulatus. The sequence continues at coordinate 185,801,398 of NC_056524.1, forward strand.
ATTAAAATCTCCCGTGGAAGGTAGGTTCACAACTTGGGAGCAGCCACCGAGAAAGTTCTCTTTTATATCGTCACCTAAAGTTAGTATAGTAAGAGACAGGGATGGTGAAAAAACAGTTCCATTCATTCAATATAAAAACTGTCCCACAAAAAGTATGGCAAATTCTCCATTTTTCTCCTTCTCCCTCATGATGCTCAGGAATTTTTACCATATCACTCGTTGCTGGGGAGAGGTACGAAGGGAAACTCCTGATATGATGATACCATATGATGAGAATTCCTAAAAAATTGTACTGTGGAGGGAAGGGAATTTTTATTTTGGTGACACCTGATGGTTTAACATCTGTTCCCATTCTTACTCTGCCATATTCTCCAGGTTCTTAGCACCTCTGCTAAAGACACATGCCCACCTATGGGACTTTGCATCTTCAGCACTGAGTAAGTTAGAACTAGCCCACCACCAATTTCAATTAGCCAAGAATGTCTTTGAAATTCAAAGCCAACATTGTTCTTCTGCTTCTTTGAAGATACAGTTCTAAGGACAGCATATGCTTATTTCCAGTCTCCCTGTTAATCACCATGAAGATGAAATATCCATTTTCTGTCAGTTGGTCAAAACAACATATTAAAAGTCTGTTAGTATGCTGCAACAATAGCAATTACATGAGGTGTCAGGTTCTTTATTAAAATGTGTAACTGTCATCTGTATCCCTATAATCAAAGAGATGCAAAAGCAATAGAATTTTTTTTCTGTGAGCTTCTACTGTTACTAATGCTTATGGTTCTGAATATTATTACTTCTTCACAGAAAAATCTCATACTGTTGCTAGATGATAACTTAGTGACTTACTTATCTGCTGGTTAATGCTGCAGTCTTCTACACACTTACCTGGAAGCAGGCCCCATTGAACACCATGGGAGTGACATTTGAATACATTTTTTGCAGGGTTACTCTGTAAATATGACAGGGCAAAGCCAATGTTACATTGGTTTATTAGAAATGCTACTGAATTTTTCTCATTCAAAATCTCCCAGAGTTTATGGCTTAAGAATTACTGGGTCTACTTTCCATGGAGGAGCCAGTAAACTATAGATCCTTTGTTGTTTAGTTTTCATCTCCACATCTTTGGATAATAAATGTGGGCAAGTACAGTATTCTGTAGGTTTCAATGCCTTTTTTCCATTTGAACATTTTTCTCTCCCACATCTTAGGACTGGTCCTTCCAAAAAACCTTATCTCATCATAGGTGTCAAAATACTAAAAGGTTCTGAGAACCTTTGTCTTAGCAAGGAAACAAGCAATGGCCCATTATTGCACCGAAAACTCATTTTTAGAGAATGAGTTATCTGGAGCAGCTGTCCACAGACTGAGAATGACAGATAGGATTAACAGGCTCACCACAAGAGCCACCTATGAGACTTCTAGCTTTCATTACTACACATCTGTGTAGATAGGCGCCATAAAGAGTTGACCAGGTCCAAATGCCTGGCTATGAGTGGTTCCTTGGAGTTCATAGTGTTGGAGAGGCAGCAACTAGGAATGGACATTCTGTAGTACTGATATTGTGTTTTAACAAGTAACAATTTGGCATTATTGAAAAGGGGAAAAGGCAATCTTTATAAAGACTGTGGCAATCCTGGTTTAGAGCATAGGTGGGAAAGAGTTTTCGTTACACAGATCACATTGCCTTTTGGGTAAAGGTCTGGGGGTCATGTATAAGTGCATTCAAAGTAAAAAGTGGACAGAGGCAAAACTATATACTCCTACCACTCATCACCATCTATCCACATACTATCCTATTAACACCTCTTCACACACCAATGCACACTTATACACAGCTGGCCACTGTTGTCTATTTAGCCATTTGATAATGCCTGTTTGAAGATTTTGTAGCATACACCCTCAAAGTGCGAATACAGACATATGTGAAAAGAGTGAAGGGTGCATGCAGACTGAAAGAGAAATCCCTTTCCTACCACCATCACTTCTTTTAAATTATATGGTAATTTGTTCTGAGAATTAAGTCTATGCAGCCAATGCACCTTAATCCTCAATTCTGCATTGACCTGGACCAATTCAAACTGGTTCCAGATCAGATCAATCCAGTTTGATTCCAAAAAGGAATGACTAAGTCTGATGTAATTCAACCCAATCTGGAGGTGCAGGCATAAGTAATAAATTAAAAAATACAAGGCAGTGTGTTTCTAATACAATCATACAAGGAAAATACCTGGGGGCAGAAGCAGGAAGGATAGTGTATTGATCATTGATGGCTCCCAAATGCAAAATGAACCCTCTCCTCAAGAATGCTGTCATTTCATTATCAACAACAACAACAACAACAGCAATTCTTATTTGCCACTTCCCAAGCCTTGAGATCGGGTACAACATAGATTAAAACACATAAAACAATTTTAATACATTAAGTTAAAACACATAACTATAGGACAAATTAAAATAATCCAGAACTAAATTTAAAATGTTGTTGTTGTTGTTGTTGTTGTTGTTGTTGTTGTTGTTGTGTGCCTTCAAATCATTTCCAATTTATAGTGATCCTAAAGCAAACCTATTATGGGGTTTTCTAGGCAATTTTCTTCAGGGGGTATTTGCCATTGACATGTGACTTGCCGAAGATCACCCAGTAATTTTACATGGCCAAGCTGGGATTCGAACTCTGGTCCACAGAGTTGTAGATCAATGCTCAAACCAACACACCATGCGGGGTCTCTGAATTAAAAATATACTAATTTAAAATTTGACCAATTTAAATTATCATTACTATAACAAATCCATAGTTAAGTGTTAACAGAATTAATTACTTGATGTTCTGTTCTTGCTATCCTGACTCAGGAAGCGAGGAGCACCTGAAGGCTGATGCTCTTCCCTTCTGCCTGTTTGCCTACCATCTCCATCAAGAGCCCGGCCTGCTTGGCTGGTGCCTTTTTATTTCTTTCTTGTGGTTTATCACATGTAGAGGTTAGATATTTCCTAGGTGTTGGAGGAAATCTTCCTATCACTAGTGCCAGCCTAAACACAGGATAAATAAATATGAAGCACAAGGAGTGAACAGCTCCCCCACAGTCAACTTTACAAGTGTCTGGCACAAAAACCCTTGAAGCTACCTGTTTGAAGTTTTTTGTAGGGTTGCAGGCTATATGACCATGTTCTAGAAGAGTGGAAATCACATGGAAATCACTCCTTTCAGCCTAGGGTCACACAGCATATATATACCCCACTCACTCCAGCTACAGATGCTGGTGAAATATCAGGAACAAACTCTTCCTCTAAATCTCTGCCTTGAGTCAGTAATGGGCTGGATGAGGAAAAACAAACTCAGGCTGAATCCAGAGAAAACAGATGTACTTGCCATAGGTTTCTTAGGTCTGGGGAAGGAAATTTGACCACCACTCCTAGACGGGGTTACATTTCCCCTGAAGGATGAAGTTCGCAGTTTGGGAATACTTCTGGATCCATCTCTATGTTTGTCATCTCAAGTAGATGCGACGGCCAGAAGTGCTTGTTACCAACTTCGGCTGATACACCAACTGTGACCCTACCTCAACTGAAAGGACCTTGAAGCTGTAGTACATGCTCTGGTAATCTCTCATCTTGATTTCTGTAATGCGCTCTACATGGGGCTACCCTTGTATCAAGTTCGGAAGCTTCAACTAGTGCAAAATGCGGCAGCCAGATTGGTCACTAACTCTTCGAGATTTGACCATATAACATCTATTTTAAAAGATCTACACTGGCTCCCAATTAGCTTCTGGGCACAGTACAAGGTGCTGGTTATTACCTTTAAAGCCCTATATGACTTGGGCCCAGGCTACTTACGGGAACGCATCTCCCCATATAATCCGCCCCACACTCTTCGAACAAGTGGGAAGAACTTGTTAGAGGTGCCACCATCCAAACATATTTCCACTTCCCAAAAAGCTTTCAGTATAGCTGCTCTTAGACTATGGAATGGACTCCCAGAGGAGACTCACCTCGTTACATCCTTGGATATTTTTAAGAAGGCGGTAAAGACAGAGCTCTTCCACCGTGGATATCCTCCTGACCATATATGAAGACCACTGGTATGGAACAAGATCACCTGACTCCCGAGATTGATTGATGATTGATGTTTTATGTTTTTAGCTGTGCTTTAATTGTAATTAATGCTGTAATATTATAAGTGTTTTTAACTCTGTTGTGATCCCACCTCGATCCATTGGGAGAGGCGGGAAGATA